>NC_143147.1:24691120-25053620 GCF_059928025.1 Delphinapterus leucas | reverse complement strand
GCTGCCCTAAATGTCCATGTCCTACACTATGTGACTATTCACTTGAGCCATTGCTGACTGCATTAGGGTGACTGTGAAAGGGCTGTCACAGATTAACCAGTGACCTAGGGCATATAGGGACTGGCCTGAAATGACTAGCTGGACCAATACAATTCCTCCCTCAGGAACTGGGGAATTGAGACCCTGAGCCAGTTAGCCAAGGGAATGGAAATCAAAATCTGTCACTTGGAACCAACTAGAGCCAAGTTGGTAGAGAGAAAACTCAGTAGATGAGTGGAGAGAAGCAGGAATATCATGGAAGGAAATCCAAATACCTCCATAGAAGGCCACCTCAGTTCCTAACAACTTTCTACTTTCCAGTTCTTCTCCCATGAGGTCCACCCACACCATATTCCCCATTCTTGAAGTACTGTGACATTTCCTTTCCAAATATCTTCCAATCCTTATTATTATGTGAAGAAGAAAGGTCCAGTGAGGTGTCATTATGTTTTTAATGGCTCTCTATTAAAGATATTCTTTTATCTTTCTTTTTAACAAAGTGACAGGAGGCAACAGTATCTAGATGGAGTTTAGATTTCCTTGTTTTTGTTTTTATGGATACATTCTAGTTATGGCCAATAATACTACTGGTTTTCCATTGAAGGTAGAGACATAAAAGTACAACGAAAAACAAAGTGGGTCAATTTAAATAACTTTTTCCATGTGGACATGGAAAAAGTCAGGAATATGTACAATAAGCAAATGACTATTTGGGCTAGAAAACCAAATCCTGATTTTAATACCACTGTGTAGACAGCCATCTACCTTTCCTTATCATTCTTTTTATTCCAGAATCACATCTCTAATTGGAAGACCCAGTTAGTCCTTTAGGTTCCTGCCCTAGATTTATAATCTTTAAAGATGACTTTCAAGTTACTCCTGGCAAAGGCACTACATGCTGTAGAAGAAGAGTACGGAATTTGAAGTCGGACAAACATGGAGCACAAATCTTTACTACCAACTAATTGTCGAATTACTTAAACTCTCTGAGTTCGGTCATCATTAAAATTATTTTAAAAATCTACTTCACTTTATGGTTGCACAACAATGTGAATGTGCTTAATATCACAGAACTGTGCACTTTAAAATGGTTAAAATTGTAAATTTTATTATGTATGCTTTACCGCAATAAAAAAATCTACTTCACAGGAGCATTTGAAGATTATATTTTCAAAGACAGTGGAACACTTCACCACTATGACTGACACATATAAGTGCTCATTAAATGGCTACCATTAAAATAATCATCAAGTTGCTGAATAAATTAGCTGTGGCACACACTATACCCCTTCCTCAGAGAGCCTACTTGGAGGGCTAAACAAATCTAATTGGTGATTTTTATAGCAATAGAGGGGCAAACAACTGTCAGCTCTGTTTCCCATCTTAGACTTCCTCACCTTTGGTCTGGCCTCTTTTCCCTCTCTGTCAAGCTTCTTTCTGTCTCAAGACAACTCCCAAACACACTACAAAGCCCTAGTATCCCCTCATGCTACCTATAGTCCAAAGCTATTTCTTTCCTCCCTATACTTGTTAATTTTTCACTGAGCTTTCTTTGTATCCCATAGTTGAGCAAATAGGGAAATGCTACAATGTACTATCCTGCTAATACGAGAGTATATACTCCTCCTCTTTCTTCTGTGCCTATACTCTGTGCAGCAGACAGGAAGCTAAGGTTAAGAATTCTAAGCTAGTACTGATCCCTCAACTCTACACATTCCCTGCCACTGGAGCTATAGAGAGAGAAAGAGAGAGGAAAAAAAAAAAAAAAGTACACAAAGTATGTCATTATTATCTTTTCACCCCTCTTTGGAAATCCTTCTCTCTCACACTGCCACCTCTCCCCAGACCTCCAATACCTTGCTGTATTTGTGTTTTATTATGGTTCTCCTTCAGTGAAAGTCTGTCAGTGATAAACTGTCTTTGACTGAAATGTCTTTATTTTACTCTCATTCTTAATTGATCGTTCCAGTGGGTACAAAGTTCCTACACTGACACTTATTTGTACTCAGCATTTCAAAGATATTAAAGATGACTCTTCTCAGTCTAATTGAAGTTCCTTCATAGGTAATCTGTCTTTTCTCTTTGGTTAATTTTACTATCTCTTCTGTCCTAGGCTCTCTACAGGTTCACTACAAAGTATTTACACTCTGATGAAGACTTTCTGAGTCTGAGGATTCATGCCTTACATGAATCCTGGAAATTTCTCAACCATTATCTCTTCACATACTGCCTCCTCTACCTCTCTTCTCTCTGGAAATCTTTTTAGACATAAGTTAGATCTACATTGTCCAACACAGTAGTCACTAGCAACATGTGGCTAGTGAGCACTTGAAATGTGGCTAGTCCAATCTGAGCTGTGGTACAAATGCAAACTATCAGTACACACTGGATTTTCTTAAAGACAGTATGGAAAAAAAGTAAAGTATCTCATTCACAATTTTTTTTTTTTTTTTTTTTTTTTTTTGGCGGTACGCAGGCCTCTCACTGCTGTGGCCTCTCCCGTTGCGGAGCACAGGCTCCAGATGCGCAGGCTCAGCGGCCATGGCTCACGGGCCCAGCCGCTCCGTGGCATGTGGGATCTTCCCGGACCGGGGCACGAACCCGTGTCCCCTGCATTGGCAGGCAGACTCTCAACCACTGCGCCACCAGGGAAGCCCTCATTCACAATTTTTATACTGATTATATGTCAAAATGATATTTCAAATTAATCTCACCTGTTTCTTTTTACTTTCTTTAATGTTGGTACTATGAATTTTAAAACTATATACTTATCTCACATTATATTTCTATTGGACAGTGCTGTTAGACGATCTGCTTTTCGCCATATTTCTTATCTATTCCATCTCCTCATCTCTCTGTGCTACATTCTAGGTAATTTGTAGAAATTATTTAATAGTTCACTGATTATATCATCAGCTATTTAGTCCATCCGCTGAACTTTAATTGTAATGAAATTTGAAATATATATTTCCATTTCTACTAGATTTATTTGGTCCTTTTTTCAAAGTATTGTATTATTATTCTTTGGGTTCCTTCTTTCATGTTCTTAATCATTTAAACCAGTCTATAATCTGTATCTGACAATTATTTGATGTTCTTGGGGATCTAACCCTACAGGTTGTTGTGTCTGCTGACTCTCCCTCCTGGAGGATTGTCTCCTCATGTGTTTGTAATTTTGGATTGCGAGCTCATCTTCAGCAGGGTTTTATCTTCCTTATTCCTAGGAGACCTGGGTTGGGTTTGCTTCTGCCAAACCGTCCTGATATCACTGTCCCATGACAGTAATTTATGTTAGTTTACAGACTTTGGGGAATTCCTACACTATACAGATAATAACAGACATGAAGAACAAAGGCATCTACCAAAAAGATAACTGATGTCCCTGAGGTAAGGAACCTAACAAATAAAATGGGAAAATCATTCAAAGAAATAATTTTTGAAAATTTCTCTTTTACAAATGAAGAAAGTAGTTACAGATGGAACAAACCATGTTCCAAGAAGGAAAAACAAAAAAAGACACAGAATGATGACACCGATCTCTACCCCAGTTGAGTTGCTAAACATCAAAGAAGTCTTTGAACAACCAGACAGACAAAGCAAGTCGACTAAAAGGGGTGAAGTGGGGTGAGAATCAGTCTTATCTCAGATGTCTCTAAGGCAAGATTCAATGCCAGAAAACAGTGAAATATTGCCACAAGTTTGAGAAAGAAAGAAAAACGTGGCCCAAGAATATTGTTAAATATAAGAGAAACAGACAGATATTCTCAACCTGAAAAATATCAGGGAATACAGGACAAAGTGCTTTTCTAGGAAAAAAAATATTGACAAAAATCCATGGATTAGGGACTTCCCTGGTGGCACAATGGTTAAGAATCCACCTGCCAATGCAGGGGACACAGGTTCGAGCACTGGTCCGGGAGGATCCCACATGCCGCAGAGCAACTAAGCCCGTGCGCCACAACTACCGAACTTGTGCTCTAGAGCCCATGAGCGACACCTGCTGAAGCCCGCGCACCTAGAGCCCGTGCTCCGCAACAAGAGAAGCCACCGCAGTGAGAAGCCTGTGCACCACAACAAAGAGTAGCCCCCGCTTGATGCAACTAGAGAAAGCCCATGTGCAGCAACAAAGACCCAACCCAACCAAATAAATAAATATTTTTAAAAAGTAGTGGTTTTAAAAAAATTCTATGGATTAAAACAATGAACTCAATAATGGGAAGGCACTGCTGACAGTAAGCAGTGATTCCATTTAAATATAGAACTAAGACTGAACAGGACAAAAAGTAAATGTCATAAACCTTGACAAATAATAACATCAAAAACGGGTGGGGAGAGAAGACAGAAAGTTTATCAGTATTAACTTCAATTTCTTTCTCTATCCATAGTAAGATGTTAAGTATCCAAAAATAAAACATGTGGTAAAATATACAATGATTTCAATTTTTTAATGTTTTTAATGTCCTTTTTCTTAACTTTGAAGTGTCTGGGAAATAATAGCTCTTCCAATGAAGAAATATTTACTGAAGTTCAACCATTTCTTGAATTTTACTTTCTTTTTGCTGTTGTTGTTAATTTCTGAGGAAAAAAGTAGAGAAAAGTAGTAGGAATTATAAAACAAACTCTTACATTCCTACCACTCAGAATTAATAATTATAAATGTGTCGAATGTGATGCATTGTTTTAGGGAATAAAACATTAAAGAGAGATAGCTAATGTCCCTTTTAAGCTCCATTCTTAGTCCCAACTCTCCTATGCAGAGCAAAAACTTTTCCATTCAGTTTACGTAGATAAACAGATAGATAGATATCAGTAACTGATATATAGTATTGCCTTGTGCAAACAATCATTTTTTATTTATATAATGGTAGCATATCAAACATATTATTCTGCATCTTGCTTTTTTCATTCATTGTTCAATGAGCTGCATATAAGAGCTAGTTTATTCCTATTAACAGCATAAATTCCACTGTGTGACTATTCCACATTTATTCATGCATTCCACTATTAATGAACACTTAGACTGTTACCCTTGGATTTATTTTTTGCTGTTACAAACAATGCTCCCATGAACATCCTTGCACAAGTGTGAAAGTTTCTCAGTATACCTAGAAGTGTAATCATTGGATTATAAAAATAGGCACATTTTCAATTTTATTAGATACTGTCAAATTGCTCTTCCAAATGACCAGGTGTCAATACACCCAACCCTCAAAAAAAAGGAAAAAAAAAATTTTTTTAAGAAAAATAAAATACACCCAACCCTTTCTCAAGTGGTGTGACAGAATACCATTTTCTCCATATCTTTGACAGTACTTGGTATTTTGGGCCATCTAAGTGAAATAGTATCTTGTTGTTTTGTATTTGCCTAATAGGAATAGGGTTGAGATTATTTGCATGGCAGATGCAGTCTTCCTTTTTAAAACTGAAATTTCCTCTTAAAAAATTTTTCCTCTCTATATAACACTTTGGTATTAAATTGTTACTCTAGATGACTTTTGGCTACTATTTGCCTGCTGTATCTTTTTCTATTTAATATTTAGGTTTTTTATGTTGTTTTACATGTGTCTCCTGTAACTATCATATGGCTAGATTTTGGTGTGTGTAATTTTAATCCAAGCTGAGCTTTTTTAAAAGTAGTGTATTTACTGCGGTAACCTACATGGGAGGGAAGTCCAAAAGGGAGGGGATATCTATCTGTATGTGTATGGCTGATTCATTTTGTTGTGCAGTGAAGGCTAAGATAACATTGTAAAGCAACTATACTACAATAAAAATTAATTTTTAAAAAGTAGTGCATTTAACCCATTTTTTATGGTAATTTATAAAATAAATTTTGAGCATTCTACTTAATGTATTTTCTCCTTTTTATCTCCCCATTGCCATATTCCTGACTTCCACTGATCATTTCTTCACTCAGTTTTTTTCTACTCTCTTTTGTTTGTTTTTGGTTTTTGGCCACACCACGTGGAGTGCAGGATCTTAGTTCCCTGACCAGGGATGGAACCCATGTCCCCTGCAGTGGAAGGGCGGAGTCTTAACCACTGGACCACCAGGGAATTCCCCCTCTACTCAACTTTTACTCTTCTATGTGGCTACCTTTAAATTGTTACACATATAAACATTATTTTTCTAATAATATCTAGAGGTAATCAATATCTGTATCTCCCCCTTGAAAAGACAGGGTTCCAAAATCCTTGGCATGTTTTCACTTCCTCTTGCTGAGTGCTTCCCTGCCCCAAAATACCATACCTACCACATTGTTATGACTGGAATTTTGGCTCATAACTACTTTAAAACTTTTAAATCCAATTAATATTTAGACAATAAGTTCTGCTCATTAATTTGTTTACTGTTTCTTCTTGTACGTCATCCTTGTTCTTGCAAAGCACATCTTCTGTCAAAGAAACCAACTTAAAAAATGACATACCTGTAGGAGTATCCTTTGTGTGCACCTAGGTTGGAGCACCCCTAGGGTAAGGCAGATGTTTCACTTCTGGATAAAACTGAACCTGGGTGTGAGGCTGCAGAAAATCTAACTAAAACAACTAAACGTAGTTATTTCAGAGGGAATTTATGCGTGGCAAATCTTCTAAGCTTCTTCTGTGCCTCTAATTATTTATATTTTCTCCTCAAATTTGTGTGATGGTTTGGCTGGAATATAATTCCTAACTGCAACATTTATTTTCCTTTCAGCACTCTAGTTTGTGAAATGAGCAGGTATAATTCTGACTTAAAAAGAAATGTGGGACTTCCCTGGTGGTGCAGTGGTTAAGAATCTGCCTGCCAATGCAGGGGACACAGGTTCGATCCCTGGTCTGGGATGATCCCACATGTTGTGGAGCAACTAAGCCCGAGCGCTGCAACTCCTGAGCCCATGCACCTAGAGCCCGTGCTCTGCAACAAGAGAAGCCACCTCAACAAGAAGCCCGCACACCGCAATGAAGAATAGCCCCCGCTCGCCACAAGTAGAGAAAGCCCGCGCGCAGCAACGAAGACCCAATGCAGCCAAAAATAAATAAAATAAATTTTTTAAAAAAGGAGAAATGCGACATGAAAAAATTTGTCTCTTGGTTGCAATCTTGTGGACCTAAAAATACTTTCTTTACGCAAGAGTTGCAACATGCTGTGACTTGCCATTCTCTATGCCAATAAGAAATACAAAGATAAAATATTTACAATCCATCCAGCTAAAGAAAGAGCCTTGATCAAGGAGAGTAAAAGGTCTCAAGTTAAATTTGACATGTTCTGTTTTCTATCATAAGTTACAGCCCTTCATGCTGTGCTTTGTGGCAGAGATAATATCTCCTTGAGATATCAAATTGTTTTATGTCAAACCTTTTCTTTAACATGTGAAATAAAATCTCCTCACTCCAATGTTTGGGTTAACTCCAAAGCTCATAAAACATGTTTCAAAGAATTGCATAAAATCAAAATATCAAATGTAAGAAATATTGGTCCATAACATATGCCTGTTATTATTCAGTTAAATTATAAATTGTCTCAATTCTTTTATGTATGCATTTTCCCTCCAATGTATAAATAATGTGTAAAACTTCTGGGCAGAGAGAGCAGTTCAGTTTTCTGGCCTCCCTGTGCTATCAAGCTTGAGTTTAAAGATACATCATGAAGTCTTCTAAAAAAAAGAACATAGCATGAAGCTCTGTTTCTCCCACATGCTCCACAGCATTCTTGTGTCAGATGTTGCTTAAGAAAAGTCACATGCCAATCTGATTCTTATTCTTTTCTCAGAAATCTGCTTTTCCTCTCTGATAATTTTAAGAGTGTCTTTTATTTTTTGATGCTCTAAAATGTCATTATTACATGACTCTGTACAGGCTTTTTCTTACTTATTCTGTCCAGCAACTATCTCCAAATCTATAAATCACAAATAAAATTCAGGTTGTTTTTCTTTAAATAAAAACAGTAAAACTACTGTAAAATGTATATAAAGGAGAAAAGTCCATGAATAGCTGAGCTAACCTTAAAAAAGAAGAGAAAATGGGGAAAAGGAGGCTTGCTCTACCAGATATTAAGACATATTGCAGGGCCATAATAGGTGGGTATCAGTGCAATAGACAAAAGGAACAAGGTAGAAACCTCTAAGAAGGACCCATTTATAATGGGAATTTGATATACAATAAAGGAGCCATCACAAATCAATGGGGAAAGATGAGATCATTTATTAGGTGGAGTTGGAAAAACTTCCCCACTACGTGGAGAAGAATAAAACTGGATTGCTACCTAACATCATCTATAAGGGTGAACTCCAGAAGAGTTAAGGAAATAAATGTGAAAGTAAAACCATAAATCCAACTGAATAAAATGTAGGATGAACTTTGTGACCTAGAGACAGGGAAGAACTTTAAACGTCAAAAGCACAAACCAATACAGAAAAACAATCGAGAATTTGATTATATCAGAATTATTTCTATCCATGAAAGATACCACATAAACAAAGTTAATAGGTGACAGAATAGAAGGAGGCATTTGCAAAGTCTAAAACAAATAGGGGATTAACATCTAAAGTATACAAGGACTCAAGGTCCACCTTTCTGTTCAGCCATTCTCAGCATTGCTTTTGTCCCCATGTGGTTGCAAGATGACCACTACAGCTCCAGATAGTGTATCCTCACACAACTGCATCCAAACACAGGAAGCAGTCGTTCCTTGTGCGTCTCTTGGTATTGTGGAGAAATACTCATAGAAGTCGCCTAGCAGAACTCCTGTCTGGTCCCACTGGTCAGGACTGGATCACACATCAATGCCCCAGTTGCAAGGGTGACTGGAAAAACAATTGGTGGGCATGTTCAGCAACTATGGTGGGAGACAGCCTGGCCAGCAGGGGAGAAGGGTTGGAGAACAGCAGTTAGAGGATTAACAAAAAAACGTTGCCATATCTGCCCTCCATTTTCTCCACTTTCTCCTGTCACTCCTATTAGATAGATGTGAGCACTTGATCTACCCCCCCAATGGCTTTCATTCTCCACCTACTTTCTTTTCCTACTGCGTTCTGAGAGAATTTCTCCATCCAGTTTTCCAGAACAGTATTCACTCTTCTGTGTATCCACTCTGCCATTCAACCCACCTATTGTTTTATTTCAAAAAGTATGTTTTTCATTGTTAAGATTTCCAATTTACTTCATTTTTGTAATGCCTGTTCATGCTCTGTGGATGCAATATACTTGCATCTCTCTGATGATATTATTCTAAAGGTCTGTTCCAATTCTATTAGCTTTGTTTCCTCAAGTGAAGTTCTTCTCTTTTTTTAATTCTATTTTGAGGTGCTACTCAAGTATACAGGGATTATTTACCCAAGATCCAGTTTTTCCACTGAGATCAGTTTTATGATATGTGAATTATATCTCAATAATGCCTTTTTTTGTGGTTTTTTGTGGGTTTTTTTAAAGAAGGAACTGATTGCTTACACTTCTGCCTCTGAGAGGATTACTCTGACTTTTCCTTGGGCCTCTGAAATTACACTCTGTACTAGCGAAGCTTGTTTGGAAACCCATCCTGTGCAAGCACTGGAGCATTACTAGCCTTACAACCATTTATAAAGGGCTTTGTGGCATCTACAACTTGCTCCATTTGTTTTTCCTCCACTGGGCAGAAGTAAAATGATTAAAAATAAGGATCACAAGTCAGAACAGGACTCAAAGTGCTAGTGTTACTGTAGCTAGAGGCTAGCAGTGAAGTAACATCATGCTCTGCCTATCGATCTTAGGAGCTCCTTGGCAGAAGGGAGCTTATCAAGTATCTGATAGTGAAACTTTCACATATATTACTTCACTTCATCCTTAAAGCCGCCTTTAGTAGCAGGCACTACAGATCTGTGTTTTACAGATGAGGAAACTGAGGCTAGTTTAGAGAAGTTAAGGAACTTGCCCAGAACCCACAATAAGAAAGTTGTGGAGTCACTGTAAAGCACCAGGGAATTATACAAAGATCAAGGAGAGTGAGAAGACATAAACTTACCTCACCTGAGACAACTCCAACAAACAAAGCCACTCAGATGTCACCATTCAATGGCTGTGTTCTTGGCAGGCATTTTGATACACAGGCATTTGGTAGCTTTTCTCTGGAAGTCTCCATTTCTCCTCGATTCTTTTTTTCAGAGACAATTTTTCATGACCTTTTTATTACCTGGATCATCTCACGAGTATTTCACTGTCCCCCTCTGAAGAATATTCTAAGCCAAATAAATGTCCTACCTTTACCTGATGGTCTGGTGCAAGCTAGTAAATTCGAGGACCTCTTCCCTGACTTTGCTTCTCAGGGCCTGATGAACATTTCTTCAAGATATGGCAACACAGAACCACCAGCATATCATCAGACCTGTGAAGTCTAGTCAGGGTTTCGTGTATCTCAGAGAGGGTCTTTCAAACTCATGTTTATTCTTAGGCATCACAGGGAGTCTGTTGTCTTTTATCGATTAGAGGTCGCTGCTTCAGTCGGTTTTAGCCATCTTTAGTAACTCATACCGCCGCCGCCCCTCCCCCGCCCCACCTCTACCACCACACACACTGATGCACAGAGCTGCAAGGTTTCATCCTGCACAATGCTTCTCTGACCAGCCTATAGTTTACCATTGTTTTGCCACAGTAACAAGACCTATATAACAGAAGCCTGGTCTCAGATAACATCAGGACTTGCCTCCAGTTCTTCTGACTTCTAGCCCAGGTTCCCTTTGCATTAGTCCACGCTGCATCTTATGTAGATGATTCTGACATATTATGTGCAAAATCTGGACAGAGCTGTATGGTTACTAGACAAATAAGCCATCTGCATTAAGTTGGTAAATCACAAGCTACATTTTTAGAATGTTTCTCTTCTCATTTGGCTAATTCAATACTACAGATATCTGTCCAAATTTTAAACAAGAATTTTGTCCTGTCAGAATGAATTTTCCTAGTAGAAATTGTTTCTGATACAAGGTGGTAGCATTTCCGTTATGTAATGTATAAAGTAAATGTATTCAATATGTATAATCTGAGTGACTAGTAACAGCTTTTCCTGTTATCTCACAGTTTCTCTTTGTTCATCAATTTAATCAGTGAGATTAAAAGACAGAGATCTTACATATGACTCCTCATACACCTGGGTTTTCGATTCCATCTAGTATCTATAAATTTCTCTTTTCAAACCACCTCCTTAGGATCCTTATCAGAGAGCAAGGAATAGAAATTCTATGCCATTAGATCAGCAGAAGGTAAAAAGTACTCTCTACATATTATTCCATTTAATCCTCCCAACCCTTTGGAAATAGACATTATATAACAACAACAAAAAAGCACATTGCTATAAAAGATCAGAGGTAGTATTCAAATCCAGGTATTTCCAACCTAAGAACTCATGTTCTTCCTTCTATACAATGAGTTAAGAAGCAGACACATTCATGTAATAATATGACACAACTGTAACATAATTTCTCATAAGAGAAATATAAAAATATTCCCCCAAACTCATGGTTCCTTTTATTTAGTATAAAGAGAAAGGATTCTTGTTAGCTAGTAGAAAAACTGGAGAAGACTTTGGGAGAAAATAGCAATTAAGAGAGGCCTTTAAGGATGGATAAAATGTAACAGGTCCTGAAAATACAGGCATCAAGTAAATTCACCATGCAGATTCACAGGGACTGTCTCTCATAATCTTATCACTCTGAAAATTCCTCAGGACTCTGAATCCCTGCTCATCTTCAGAGTTCTCTCCATTCCATCTGCAAATGCTCCCTGAGCCCCACCCCAAACCAAACTTTCCTTTATAAATTTTCTTTCAAGACTCTTAGGGTTATCATCGTTTAAAAATAGCCTATTAGCTCTGAGGCATAAGGCTTTTTAACAGCACTCTGAATTCTACTCATCCCATGCATTCTGATTCATTTGCATCTACCTAATAGTGTCTTATCTTGGTTTGTACTTCACAAGATTTCTTTCAGGGCCTGGTCTCTATTCCTCCTCAATAGCAATTCCTAGTCTAAAAGCTAAAAGCAGTAGGCCTAAGGATGTGTTTATTTAAGTGTAATATGAACTGGATAAAGAGATCTAACAACAAAGCTAAAAAACAGAATGCGTTTCCTTTGATGATCAAATGTTAACAACACACAATTTCAATAACCGGTACAGTAATATTTTAATGAAAATTTCTTTGTATTAACAACAATGGAAAACTAATGTTAGAAGGGAACTCTAACTCTTTACTGAGTTTACATACCTTTGAGGTAAAAATAAAATGTGCCAAATACTGCTCCAGCTGTTTGTATCACTGATAGTAGAATAACTGTACTTACTATATGCTAAGCACTGTGGTAAGATTTTATTTAATTTCCATTACCCTATAAAGTAACACTAGTGCTTTTTTTACAAATGAAATTGAGATTCAGAGAAGTTAAGTCACTTGCCCAGAGTTACAATGCTAGTCAGAGTCAGGATTTGAACCCAAACACTCTTGATTTGAGCCCAAATCACTCTGATGACAAAACTTCTGTTCTTTCAGTTACAGAATGCCACCTTCATCCCCAAATCCTGCACAAAAGAGGAGGTCAAATTACAGAACCAACATGAGATTTTCCCAAAATTATCAATTATCTCACGATGTCCCCATATGTGGGATGATGGTTAGTCACTAATCAAATCTGCCTCTGAATTCCACAAAAGCAACCAGAGATTACTAGGCAATGTTAACACATGCCCTCTACCAGATATTGCAAATCTATCATCCAAAGGCCAGTCCTGGTGGAAAATCTTGACTTGGCCTTGGTAAGGAGACTAGCAGAGCCAGAGGATCTCCCTGAAGGCTAGCATTCTCTGATTGGATGGTAGCACTGCTCAAAATAATTCCATTATTTCCTTGGGTAGAGGTCTTATGTCAGAATAAATTATCAGAATAAAGGGATCCCATTCCAAAAGAAAACCAACTCCTAACAAAGCTTTTGTTATAGCGCTCACAGGGTCACTTCCATATGAAGTAAGGAACTCTACACAACACATAAAAGAATCTGCAGGGACTTCCCTGGTGATCCAGTGGTTGGGAATCTGCCTTCAAATGCAGGGGACATGGGTTTGATCCCTGGTCCGGGAACTAGGATCCCACATGCCGCTGGTCAACTAGGCCTGCGCTCCACAACTACAGAGCCCACACGCTCTGGAGCTCACGTACCACAACTAGAGAGAGGCCTGCGTGCTGCAACTAAGATCCAACACAGCCATAAATTAAAAAATAGATAGTTAAAATAATTTTTAAAAATATGAATCTGCAATAGATTTGTATATTCTTCCTTGGTATGAGATCTGTATCGGTGTAATTAATATGTATATATGCTTCTGAAGGAGCACAAGTGTATTTAATATGAATGGACTATTTATTCATCACTGATGCCTAACTGAAAAAAAAGCAAATTTTTATGAGTATATAAGAGACATACCCTAGGGGCTTCCCTGGTGGTGCAGTGGTTGAGAATCTGCCTGCCAATGCAGGGGACACAGGTTCGATCCCTGGTCTGGGAAGATCCCACGTGCCGCAGAGCAACTAGGCCCGTGAGCCATAACTACTGAGCCTGCGCGTCTGGAGCCTGTGCTCAACAAGAGAGGCCGCGACAGTGAAAGGCCCGCGCACCGCAATGAAGAGTGGCCCCTGCTCGCCGCAACTAGAGAAAGCCCTCGCACAGAAACGAAGACCCAACACAACCAAAAATAAATAAATAAATAAATTTTTTTTTAAAAAAAGAGACATACCCTAGAGGAATGGTTTCTCTCTTTCTCAA
The DNA here is from genome assembly GCF_059928025.1 of Delphinapterus leucas. Classification (NCBI taxonomy): domain Eukaryota; kingdom Metazoa; phylum Chordata; class Mammalia; order Artiodactyla; family Monodontidae; genus Delphinapterus; species Delphinapterus leucas. The sequence continues at coordinate 25,039,822 of NC_143147.1, read as the reverse complement.
AATTTAAAAATACCTTTCTACTTAATTATGTTATTGATATGCTGATCACTTCAACACCACTGCGGAGCTAATAATGATAATAATCACAGATTTTCTGTTCTTCATTTCAGGGGCTTTTGTTTTTGCTGAAGTTTGACTCTTTTCATCTACTTCAAGCAATAGATTTGCCATGTTTTATTTCTCTCCATCTTTTTCAGATCTAAAAATAACACAAGGGCTTCCCTGGTGGCGCAGTGGTTGGGAATCCGCCTGCCAATGCAGGGGACATGGGTTCGAGCCCTGGTCCAGGAAGATCCCACATGCCGCAGAGCAACTAAGCCCATGTGCCACAACTACTGAGCCTGCACCGTAGAGCCGGCGAGCCACAGCTACTGAAACCCGCGCACCTAGAGCCCGTGCTCCACAACAAGAGAAGCCACTGCAATGAGAAGCCCGCACACCACAACAACGAGTAGCCCCTGCTCACCACAACAAAGAGTAGCCCCTGCTTGATGCAACTAGAGAAAGCCCACGCGCAGCAACGAAGACCCTATGCAGCCAAAAATAAATAAATTTTAAAAAATAAAAATAACAATACAAAGCTACAAAGCATTAATTATCTAAAATATTTCTAATAAACAAAATTGCATTTTGGATGCAAGGGGTCAAATTATGCACATAGATTTAATCACTCTTTCCACAAACACAATATCAAGGAGGGTGGCCTAGGGTCAATGTTCTAATATATCACTCAGATTTTTTGGAGGAAAAAAATTATAACTGTGGAAAATACAATTTTCAAAAGTATATCAAATCAGCTATATAAATTATGAAATATAATTCCAAAATGGTGTAAAAAAATACCAATTCTTCCTTGAAACAAAAAATGTAATATATCAAATCAACACATTGTACACCTTACCTTACACAATGTTACATATCGATTATTTTTCTCTCAATAAAGTTGGAAAAAAAAAGGAAAAAATATATAACAAAGTATGAGTGCCATCACTATCTATCATTAACACCTCCCAATAATCTGTCTCTCCCCTAATCACTGTTTTCATATAAACACTTCTGACTGTATATTCCAATGCTGTCTGTTGATGTTACCTGAGGTCAGAGTTCTTGTCTTATCTTTGGTTCCCCAAGATCTAGTACAAAACCTAGCACAAAACCTACTCTATAAATGATCACTGAACTGAAATAAACATCCTTTATGTATCTTTGAGGCACAAGTGAAATAGTATATGCAAAACTACTTTGGAAATGACATTGGATTTGTCAATGATTTCTTGGATACGAAAAAACAGACAAACTGGACTTCATAAAAATTCTTTTACTTTTGTGCATCAAAAGATACTATCAAAAGAGTAAAAAGGCAACCCACAGAATGGGAAAAAATATTTGCAAATGATATATCTGAGAAGGGATTAATATTCAGGCTATATACAGAATTCCTAAAACTCAACAGCAACAACGACAACAAAAAACCAACTTGATTCAAAACTGGACGAAGGACTTGAATAGACATTTCTCCAAAGAAGATCTACAAGTAGTCAAGAAGCACATGAAAAGACACTAAACATCACTAATCATTGGGGAAGTGCAAATCAAAACTACTATGAGGGCTTCCCTGGTGGCACAGTGGTTGAGAGTCCGCCTGCCGATGCAGGGGACACGGGTTCGTGCCCTGGTCTGGGAAGATCCCACATGCTGCAGAGCGGCTGGGCCCCTGAGCCATGGCCGCTGAGCCTGCACGTCCGGAGCCTGTGCTCCGCAACGGGAGAGGCCACAACAGTGAGAGGCCCGCGTACCGCAAAAAAAAAAAAAAAAAAAAAAAAAAAAACCTACTATAACACTTCATACCCATCAGGGGGGCCACTGTCAAAAACAAACCCAGAAACAACGAATGTGAACTGTTGTTGGTAATGTAAGCTGGTACAGCTGCTGTGGAAACAGTATGGTGGTCCATCAAAAAATTAGAAATAGGGACTTCCCTGGTGGCACAGTGGTTAAGAATCCACCTGCTAATGCAGGGGACACAGGTTCGAGCACTGATCTGGGAAGAGCCCACATGCCACGGAGCAACTAAGCCCGTGTGCCACAACTACTCAGCCTGCGCTCTAGAACCCGTGAGCCACAACTACTGAGCCTGTGCGCCTAGAGCCCATGCTCCGCAACAAAGCCTGCGCACCGCAACGAAGAGTAGCCCCCACTCACCACAACTAGAGAAAGCCCGAGAGCAGCAACAAAGACCCAACTCAGCCGAAAATAAATAAATTTTAAAAAATAAAGTTGTCTTAACGTTCCAGGTTTTTTACTTTTTCACACAAATTTTTTTTAATTTAAAAAATATTTTATTTATTTATCTGCATCAGGTCTTAGTTGCAGCATGTGGGATCTTTAGTTGTGGCATGCAAACTCTTAGTTGTGGCATGTTGAATCTAGTTCCCTGACCAGGGACCGAACCCGGGGCCCCTGCATTGTGAGTGTGCAGTCTTAGCCACAGGACCACCAGAGAAGTCCCCCATATAAATCTTAGATTATTGTCAAGTTCCAGGGAAAATCATTAGGCATACTGTTTAATTTATAGATTTGGAGAGAACTGATATTTTTCTGATATTACATCTTTCCATCTATGAATCTATCTCCATGATGTCAGGACTTCTTTGCTCCCTAATAGTATCTTGCAAAATTTTCCATTGCATCTTTCATTACATTAATTTCTGAGTAGCTTACGTTTTAAGTCACTATTATAAATTGGATCATTTTTCTATTACATATACTTTTACTTGTAAGAATGCTAATCTTTATATAACAGTTACCTCTCTGAACTAATAGTTTTAATAGTTTGTAGATTCTCTTGAACATTTAGTGTAGACTTCCTTTACAATTAAGACAGCTTTTTTTTTACTTTTCAATTTTATATCCCTTAGTACTTTTTCTTGTCCTTGCACAAAATTGAATAGGTGAGAGCAGCGACTTCTTGTCTCGGCTCTGTCTTTGATGTAACTATTCCTAAAGTTTCACCATCAAGTATGCCATTAACTCTAAATTTTTTATCATTAGCAAGTTAAAGACATTCTTTTCTATTTATTGTTTGCTAAGTTCTTATCATGAATGAATAATTTTATCAAATTCTTCTGCATATGAGCTTATCATATGATTTTTCTCTTTTACCCTGTTGGTAGATTTTCTGATGTTGAACTAGTCATTCATTCATTCAACAAATATTTATTGAGTGACTGTGATGTGCCAGGCACCGTTTTAGACTCTGGGAAAACAGCAGAGAACTGAGCGGCAAAACCCCTGCCCTCATGAAGCTTAAATTCTATTTGGGAAGACAGATAATAAACAATAAAATAAAATACAGCACAAGTCATAAGTGCTCTGGAGAAAAACAAAGCAGAGCAGGAGGGTAAGGAGTGCTAGCTAGAAAATGAAATTTAACTAGGATAGTCAGAGAAGGGCTCACTGGAGTGACATTTGAGGGAAGATCAAAGAAACTCCATGGTAGGCTGAAGGAACCACAGGTGCAAAGCCCTCAAGGCAGAACTTTTAATTTTGCCACTGAAGAATTCTGAGCAGAAGAGTGATAAATATGACTTATATTTTAAAAGAATTTTAAAATTCTTGCATTTCTAAAATACATCCTCTTTGCCCATTATGCATTATTTTAGTACACTGCTCAATTTGTGAGAATGTTTTTTCTCTCTACTCCTGAGATTGGTTTCTAATGTTCTTTCTTGAACACCCTTGCTCATCCTTATATTAAGGTTGTAATCTTGCAAAAAGCATCATAGAATGAGTTGGTTGTTACTAGTGTTTTCTTCCCATTACATGTACTAACTGTAATGCATGTACAAGAATGCTTTTGTTTTTTGTAAGCTGATTTTTTTTCTTTGATGTTCTATACTAATTTCTGATTGAGCTGCACCATAATTTTCCACCACGACCAGGGAGTCTGTCAAGTTCTCCTTGCAGTTATCGGCGAATACACTGGAAGGTACATAGTTTTTTACTTTAGTATCTTCTTAGATTTCTTTTACCACTAGGTACTGTCCCTCCTTATCCTAATTAATGGTTTTTGCCTTAAACGTTATTTTGCCTAATAATAATATGCTGCACAAGCTTCCTTTTAGTATTTACCTGAATTGTTTTCTCCTTTATTTTCAACACTTTTCAAAAATTAGGTTTTGTGTCTTTCAAGCAACATATAAATGAATTTTTAAAAATCTAATATGACAAACTAATTTTTTACAGAGAAGTTGATTCACACTTTTGACTACTGATGTAGCTCGATTTATTTCCCTACTTTATATAGTTTTCAATATATTTGTTATCCTTCTGATTCTTTTCTCCTGCCTTCTATTGAATCGATAGATTTCTATACTCCCTTTTATAGCTCTGCTTGTTTGGAAATTATAGATGCCCTCTTTTTCTTTCAGTAATTACTTATTTTTTTTTTTTTAGTAATTACTCTTATTTTGTTTTCTTTTTTCCTTTTTAGGCTGTGGCATGCGAACTCTTAGTTGTGGCATGTTGAATCTAGTTCCCTGACCAAGTATCGAACCTGCGTCCCCTGCTTAGGAGCAGTCTTAACCACTGGACTGCCAGGGAAGTCCCTATTCTTACTTTTAGAGGGCACACCTAACTTTACCTTTATTCTAAATATTCTTCAGCTATGTTTGCCTTCCTCCTGAACATAAAGAGGTTCTTAGTGAAGAGGTCCTCTCTCATTAGAGCAGCTGTTCTCCGAATGTGTTTCCCGAGACCCATTCAAGAATCTGCAAGGTTAAAGCTATTTTATAATATTACTAAGATGTTGCTTTTCCCCCACTCTGTTGACATCTGCACTGATGATATGAAAGCAATAATGGGTAAAACAGCTGGCGCCTTACATGAATCAGGGCAGTGGTACCAAACTGTCCCAGCTGTCATTGTATTCTTCATTGGCATGCACTCACAGAAAAAAAAGCCAATTATGCTTAAGAGTGCCCTTGATGAGGCAGTAAAAATTACTGATTTTATTCAATTTTGACCCACAAATATGTCTTTTTTAAAATCTGGGTGATGATATAGGAAACACGCATAAAGCACTTTTGCTGCACACAGTACAGTGGTTGTCCCTTGGAGAAGCACTCGTGTGATTGAGTTTAACAAGCCACTTTTTTTCACAGAACATCATTTTTATTTGAAGAACGACTGACAGACAAACCATGGTTCTGCAGACGTGGGTATGTGACAGACATTTCCTTGAAAATGAAGTGCTCTTGTCACTTCAAGGAAAAGAAAAAAATTTAAGCTGTCAAGAAAAAAGGCTATTAATATATTCCCTTCTCCAACTACATGTCTGTGAGGCTGAATTTTCTACAGGTATCTCAATTCAGAAATAAGAATTTATGAATAATGTGATTCATCTATAATAATATATACATGAAAATGAATACCTGATTCATATATAAGAACCCAGTTGTCTTCTAAGCCACACATTAAAGACACTGGCAAAAATGTACAAACAAAGCCATTCATTAAATTTCTATCTTGGGAAATAGTTTTCATAAAAATGTTAACATGTAGTAGGTTTATTATTTGCAAATGAAATTGTTTTTAAATATTAATTTCTAATATGGCAAATATCAGTTGATATAACCCATGTAACAAAAGCTCTTTGGGCCTACAATAATTTTTAAGAGTATAAAGGGATCCTAAGACCAACACATTCTGGAACTGTTGGTTTATTTCAGCTTTTTTATCACAAAAAAAGTGTCTACTTTGCAGTCAATAACTGATTTAAATGTACTGACTTGTCAAATCATTTTCTATGCTCAGATTATTTTTTTAGCCACCATCTCTCCTACTGCAGAAACTGCCTTTGCTTTTTTTTTTTTTGCGGTACGCGGGCCTCTCACTGTTGTGGCCTCTCCCGTTACGGAGCACAGGCTCCGGACGCACAGGCTCAGCGGCCACGGCTCACGGGCGCAGTCGCTCCGCAGCATGTGTAATCTTCCCGGACCGGGGCACAAACCCGTGTCCCCTGCATCGGCAGGCGGACTCTCAACCACTGCGCCACCAGGGAAGCCCTGCCTTTGCTTCTTTACTCCCACATCTTCTCTCTGGATTCACTTTTCTCCTTGCAGAAATGTATCCTTTAATAATTTTTTTAAATAAATTTATTTTTGGCTGTGTTGAGTCTTCGTTGCTGCACGCGGGCTTTCTCTAGTTGCAGCGAGCGGGGACTACTCTTCGTTGCAGTGTGCAGGCTTCTCATTGTGGTGGCTTCTCTTGCTGCAGAGCACGGGCTCTAGGTGCCCAGGCTTCAGTAGTTGTGGCACACAGGCTCGGTAGTTGTGGCGCACGGATTTAGTTGCTCTGTGGCACGTGGGATCTTCCTGGAGCAGGGCTCAAACCTGTGTCCCCTGCACTGGCAGGTGGATTCTTAACCATCGCACCACCAGGGAAGCCCTCTTTTAATAATTCTTAAGTGAGGTTCTGTACTAAACTCATGTCTAAAAATGTTTCTTACAGTCATTCTTGAATGTTATTTTAGCTGTGAATAAAGTTCTAGGTCAATATATACGCCCTCAGCATTTGAGACATTGTTTCCTGGACTCTACTGTTGCTGATGAGAAGTCAGCTGCCATTGTAATTGGTGGCCCTTTGTATATAGTGTCTTTTTTTTTTCTTTTTTTTCTTTTTTTTTGCTGTGTTGCGTCTTCATTGCTGTGCACGGGATTTCTCTAGCTGAGCCAAGCGGGGGCTACTCTTCGTTGCGGTGCGCGGGCTTCTCACTGACGTGGCTTCTCTTGTTGCGGAGCACGGGATCTAGGCACACAGGTTTCAGTAGTTCTGGCCTGTGGGATCCAGAGTGCAGGCTCAGTAGTTGTGGCGCACGGGCTTAGTTGCTCCCCAGCATATGGGATCTACCCAGAGCAGGGCTCGAACTCATGTCCCCTGAATTGGCAGGTGGATTCTTAACCACTGCGCCACCAGGGAAGTCCAAGAACTAGGTCTTAAATAGTGTTTTGAGCCTACTTTGATACCCTTAAATCACAGATCTAGCTACTGAGTCAACAGGCTACTTGTCTGTTTTTGGTTTTAAAAGACCCAAAAGCCATGTTTTTCTCATTTACTCTCATTGGGCCCAGTTTTTTATAAAGCAGCAGTCCCAGGCCGAAAGTCAACAGTTTTCCCAGCCTGCTTTCACAAACTGACACCCATCCCAGGCCCTGGCTTTGATCACTATTCCTAGCTCTTTTGCCTCAGTCATGGAGCTCTCAAAAAGATTTTTACGAACAGAGGTCATGGTCTTGGCCACCCTGGTTCTAGACCCAGAGCCCGAGTTCCCACTCACCATGAGGGCTTTCTCTTCTATTTTTAGTCACATAAATATATCTGCTTTTATCTTAACCATTTTACCTGTTATTGTTAAGTGTGTGAGGCAGGGGAATTGTGTAGAAGCATGAACTCACTTTAATATCTCAATCAGAGGTAATAACTTTATACATTTTAAAAAATGATAATGTACTTTGTAAGCAGAAAAAAAGCTTTAACAATTTTAACATTTACTCGCTTTACTATAACAGAGGCAAATAAAAAGTGGAGTTATGGATGTAAAGAGGAGAAAGAGCCAAATGCTTATCACGGGAACTGGAAAAAGCTTCACATTTCAACCAGTTGTTTGCCCACATCCTAAAATGGTCTATGGATTCACTGGAACCATAAAGGAAGAAGTGAAACAAATACTTAGTCATATCTAATGAACTTGTTAGAAAAGAGTGATACAATACTTGGTAGAAATGTCTCATCAGAGATGAAATGGAAGCTGTTCCCCTGCAGTAGCGCAGTGGAGCCAGTCCTTTGTGGGGCAGGAGGTGCACAAATATCAATTTAGTTTGCTTCATCTATGTGTCTCTGGTCTGCTCTGTCCTTTGTTATACATGGAAACTGGGGCAGTTTAGCAACTCACTAAGAAACACACAAGAAGATGGGCAGCAGATGGGGAAGCATCATGGGCTGGGGCTCACAGCAGTGGTGAGAGCAAAGCAGTCCCCAGTGAACTAGGTGTCAGGTAGGTCAAGAAAGAGGGTCAAGTTCTGAAAACTGGAATATGGCAGAGAAGGTGGAAATAAGACAAGTGCTCTGATACTAAAACACACTAAAGTCAGAATGAGTTCAACAAATGAGGGCAGGGAGGAAGTTAGTCCCAAGCCTGAGGTTTAGCTGGGTTTCTGGTTGAGACTGAGTGGCTCCAGCAGTGGAGATAAAAGACCCAGGTCAGACAAGGAGCCATACGTGTTAAGTCCATACATTCAGAGCATGAGACCTATCACCAACATGGATGAAGATCCATGAAATTAAACTTTAGATATTTTAATGCTGTGCTCTAGTTCTATTTTTTAATATTATAAGTGGACAGTAATTCACAAACAGCAAACTATAGGAACCTGCCTAACTCCTCAAGAAAGAAGCAATTTGCACACAGAAAGAGATATGAATATAAATTCAAGGTATTATTAAAGGCAAGTTCATTCCCTTTTCTCCTAGCTGTCAATTACCTTAAAATAGTAAAACTTTAAAACAATGTACCCCAGACTCAATAGTACTATTAACTTTTTTAAAAACAGCAAAAAAAAATCTACTTCAGATCCAAATTTCTTGGTCAAGTAAAACTAAGAGATTGATCACTAAATTACAAAAACAAATCCGTATGTAATAAGCTCAACTTTTAAATAAAGGTTTCTTCCCACCAGTGCCGGAAAATAAAATTTTCATGAGTTGGCCTCACAAAGGTTGTATCTGGACCAGAAATGCCCAATTAAAACAGACATAATCGAAGATGCTGAGTTCTGAGTGGTTAAGCACTATGGACAAGGTACTAGCTAGTCAGAATGGCTACTGGTAAGGTGAGTTTGAATTATTGCCTGGAAGGGTAACAGCAGTGTCATATTAAACATTTACCCAGGGCTTCTTTTAAGTATCTGGGGAGGTGACATACCTTAAATATTAATGTTACTGTTTATTCATCAAATATTTATGGAACCCATACTATGGACCCAAACCCTGTATTAAGCACTAGATCTGGTTCTCAAGGAGCTTACCATGAGTTACACTGTTAATAAAAGCATATTATTAACACAAAAATTAAAATAAATTATGTGCTGTGTGCCAGATATTGTACTAGGTGTTTTATATTAGTATTTCACTTAATTCCATTTTAAATGTGAGAAAACTCAGGCTTAGAGGTTGAGTAACTTGCCCAAGTTCACAGAGCTAGGATCTGGTGCTGTAATTAGAACTCCAATCTGTTCCAGAGCCCCAAATCCTATCCATTATGCATATTGCCTCTGGTAAGGGAGATAAGACATAAAGAGCATAATTATCATATAAGGTCAAAAGTGAAAAAGGAAAAAAGAACTGTAGATAATTAAGGACATTCAAGAAGACAAATTTCTTCCAAGTGGGTAAGCAAGGAATGGCTTTGTGAAGCAAGTGATATTTACACAAATTTTTGTCGGATGGATAGGATCTGGTTGTACAGAGAAAGGATATGAAGGACAAGGTGTAAAAAGTATGGGTGGTGGAAGGCGTGTTGCACCAGGAATCGGAAGATCAGGTTCAAGCTTTACTCCTCCTTAACTGTGCACAAGAAGTAAGCCACTTACCTCTCTAGGCTTCAGGTTATTCTTATGTAAAATGTCCAGTATTGTTCATTAAAAAAAAAACAAAAACATAAGCTAATGCAAGAAGATAGTCACAGTAGAGTCATTTATAAAAGTAAAATCTAGGAAACAACTTACCAACAATCAAGAAACGGGTAAATAACTCAAATTATTATGCAGCCTTTCTGACAATAATTCTGGATACTGTAGCAACATAGAAAAGTGTAACAAACAGCAAATAATAAAAACTATTCAATACTGCACTATTACAAACATACATATGACCAAAACTAAAGCATAGTATACAGAAATACAATTTGAAAAATAAAAATACACATGCCAAATCTGTTCCCCAGACCTCTTAAAGTAAAAAAACTCTAGGGGGCTTCCCTAGTGGCGCAGTGGTTGAGAGTCCGCCTGCCGATGCAGGGGACACAGGTTCGTGCCCCGGAACAGGAAGATCCCACATGCCGTGGAGCGGCTGGGCCCGTGAGCCATGGCCGCTGAGCCTGCGCGTCCGAAGCCTGTGCTCTGCAGGAGAGGCCACAACATTGAGAGGCCCGCGTACCGTTAAAAAAAAAAAAAAAAAAAAAAAAACTCTAGGGATTCTCCAAGTGACTCTGATGTATACCCAGGACTGGGAGGCACTGATAGGATATCTAACGTTTCTTTCAACTTCAACATTCTAACTCTTTAAGTGCATTTCGTATACCATGGCAAAGTAGACAAGTGCTAAGAACAGATTATAGAAACGTACAGGGAATAAAAATTAGTTTGGGGTAACTGCACCACAGGATCTGTCAAAGAGAGCATGAAGGAACATGAAGGCCTTGATAGGTTAAGGAGGGGTTTGGACATCATGCTGTTGGCCATGGAAGGTTATCTATAGCTTCTGAGCTAAGTAAAATAGTGAGAGCAGCACCAGCTCTCTGGAGTCTGGAGTCTTAGCAGCCTTGGGGTTTCTGCTGCCTTTGGCTGACATCATTGGATTTAAAGGGCCCTCACTGGTCTCCAAAAATGTCCCTAATTTTCTTATGAAGACAATCTAAGATAGCTCTTAGGGAGAGCAGGGATGTCAGTTACCTGGCATATTAGGTAGTACTATATTCTCCCTCACCTGAGGCAGACTTCACTAACCAATCACAGTACTCTTTCCCAATAAGCCTAGTTGGCTTCAAAATAATTCTCAATACTTCTCATAGCCCTCCAGGAAGCCAGGAGACCCTTCTAATGGCAGAGATTTTTCCATCTCCCTACTCTTGAGCCTTAGAAGCAGAACCTACTCCTTCAATCTGGCTAAGAAGTGCTCCAAGGATTGGACAGGAACTCTAACGGTTCTAACTTCCTTTTGTGTGTGTAAGTACGTCACAGGTTCATCTCATACCAAGGGAAAAAGAAAAAAAACGGCAAACAGGAACGTAATTCCTAGTTAAGGTAGTGAACTTTAAGGATTAAAAATAAATCATATAAAAGTACAGACAAAACTAAATTTATCTATAAAGGAGGGGTGTGGGGGGAAAGCTGGCTTTGGTCTCCTTCTTAGCTACATCACATGCCAGTAGGTACAAAACTTACAGAATATTGATGGGAATTCTTTATCCAGACTGTTGATCACGTTTGAAGGCAACAGAAAAATGTTCTCAAATATGCAAAGAGTCAAGAAATACACCAGCTATGTACACTTCTTCTCAAAAATGTATCTGAAGATATCATCCAGCCAACCAACTAATGAAAAAAGAGAACACGCTTTTGATTTGGAATTTGTGACATGAAAGGACTAACAGTTAATATTTGAACTTTTAAGGCTAAATAAGTAGGAGGATGAGAAGAAATATTAACTATGATCATTTCCTCACATTTAATACAGTGAACAAATAAATTTTATTCTTGATGAATATATATGAATATTATTTAAAGATACAAAAAAGTAAAAAACAGAGAAAGCGACAAGGATTTACTGTACAGCACAGGGAATTATATTAGGTATGTTGTACTAATCTATAATGGAATATAATCAAAGGAAAAAATAACTGAATCACTACGCTGTACTCCTGAAATTAACACAATATTGTAAATCAACTTTACTTCAATTAAAAAAAAGAGAGTCTATCATTTAATTTACCAGAAGATGGGAAGATATACCAAAAATACATAGAGAAATGTGTGGAGGAATATGCAACAAAATATATTAACATGTTATCTCCAGATGGCTGGATGGAGGGTAAGTTCCGCTCTCTTATTCTTTAAATTTCACCAGAGTTCCCCACCTCACGGCCTTAGGACTTGCTGCTCCCACCACCTGAAATACTCTTAACCTATACTCTTAACCTATCTTCACATGGCTAAGTCCGTCTCTGCGAGGCTGTCTCTCTCTCATTACTTAGATACAGCTCACATATGATTTATTTCCTCAGAAAGGCATTCCTTGATCATCCAGTCTAGAGCAGTCCCATCCCCACAAATCACTAGTATTTTACTGTCTTATTGTGTTCATGGCACTTTATCAGTATCTTAAATTAAAAATTATCTTATTTTTTCTTTGAATACTGTTAATCTTCCACACTAGAAATGGAAGCTCCATGAAGGGAGGGGCTTGTCCCTTCTGTTTCAATGCTGTATCTCCCCTTAGGACCTTGAAGCATACTTTGGCACATAATATTTGTTGAAAAATGTATATCCATAAGTTAATTTTGTAATCAGAACAAAAAAATAAAGTTATTTACTTTTGAGATATGAAAGAAATAAAAGCAGAGAAAATTAAGTTAGTTAAAAAAGTGGGGCTTCCCTGGTGGCGCAGTGGTTGAGAGTCCGCCTGCCGATGCAGGGGACACGGGTTCGTGCCCCGGTCCGGGAAGATCCCACATGCCGCAGAGTGGCTAGGCCCGTGAGCCATGGCCTCTGAGCCTGCACATCTGGAGCCTATGCTCCGCAACGGGAGAGGCCACAGCAGTGAGAGGCCCGCGTACTGCACAAAAAAAAAAAAAAAAAAAAGTGAAAGACTATACTAGGATATCATTTTATGCACACTTAATTGTCAAAAAAAATGTAGAAGTACGAGAAACTTAAATGTTGGAAAGGATATGGCTCAATGGGAACTCATATGTCACTGGTGGAGTATAAATCAATTCACTACTTTGGTAAACAATGTGACATTCTCTTATAGGGCTCATCATTTGCATATCCTATTACCCAGCAATTCCACTGCTGGAGAAACCTCTTCATATGTATGCACCAAGAGACACACGTTATAATGTTCACCGCAACACTGTAAAGGCAAAACAACTGGACTCCTAAACAGCCATCAAAAATAAAATGAATAAATTCTGGTACATCAGACAAAACTGGAAATGAATGTACTGCAGCTACCCAAAACAACATGGATGAATCTTAGTATGATTTAGCATAATCCCCATGATTCCAATTTTATAAAGGTTAGAAACAGAATTAAATACATTTTTGTATATAAGTAGATGTACAAATTAAAACAAAAGCAAAAACATGATAAACATGTTCCATATATTCTTTTGTGTCAGCTATTTAAAAAAACTTAAATACGGAGACTTCCCTGGTGGCGCAGTGGTTAAGAAATCTACTGGCCAATGCAGGGGACACGGGTTCAATCCCTGGTCCAGAAAGATTCCACATGCCAGGGAGCAACTAAGCCCGTATGCCATAAGTACTGAGCCTGCGCTCTAGAGCCTGCGAGCCACAACTACTGAACCTGCACACCTAGAGCCCGCAGTCCGCAGCAAAAGAAGCCACCGCCATGAGAAGCCCGCGCACCGCAACAAAGAGTAACCCCCGCTCGCCACAACTAGAGAAAGCCCGCCTGCAGCAACAAAGACCCAACGCAGCCAAAAAATTAATTTAAAAAATTAAAAGTTAAATAAGAAAAAAATTGGACCTCACTTTGGAGTTGACCATATCTATCATTCAAATATGAATACTACACTTGTAGGAATTTTGGTTACAAACAACGAATTTTTTAAAAAATATATTAGTTCTAAAAAGAAAAACTTTAAAAAATTACAGTAGGCCTCTGACTTAAAGCTAACCATATTTTACAACTGTATTTCCTATATATAGCAGAGTAGGTCTTCAATAAATATATATTTGCTCAATGAATGATAGGTGATACATAACTGAAGGACTATTAATAAAAACAGCTAACTTTTATCGAGCTAGGAACAGTTTTAAACACTTCACATAAAGTGTTCCATTTAATTTTCATAATAATCTTATGAGGCAAGTCATATATATTATCCCCACTCATGGAAGTACTGGGAAGTTCTATGAGAATATAGAGAAGAGAGTACTTGTCTCAGCCCCAGAGGGTCGAAGATTATTAAAATGCCCTAGTTAGGAGCAAACTGGAGCAATTAAACTTATTTCAATGCAATTTGAGTTTCTGAAGTTACATGCTTCACTTTCCTTTCTTTCACATTTTGATGTAGTCTATCAGCAATAAAATTAAGGCAAATGTATTGTTAGGCTCATGTAAATTTTAAAAACTGTAACTGGTACCCTTTAAAAATCCTGAATTCAAAAGTACGGCACTGGGCTTCCCTGGTGGCGCAATGATTGAGAGTCCGCCTGCCGATGCGGGGGACACAGGTTCGTGCCCCGGTCCGGGAGGATCCCACATGCCGCGGAGCGGCTGGACCTGTGGGCCATGGCTGCTGGGTCTGCGCGTCCGGAGCCTGTGCTCCGCAACGGGAGGGGCCACAGCGGTGAGAGGCCCGCGTACTGCAAAAAAAAAAAAAAGTACAGCACTATTTACGTTGGAGAAAAGAAAGGAAATTACTAGATATCATTTGGTTGTATATAGTTTAGTGAAAGAATTGAAGGCGTGTGAGGTATAATAAACTGGTTCATTTTCACGAACTTAGGAAATTCTTGATAAAATGTGAATGCACAAAATTTTAAGGAAAACTTCTAGAATGAAATGGGGCTTTGTGATGACTAAATATTTTAGAAATGTGCATTACAAATTTCCAGTTTAAAGATGAAAAATGTCATATCACCATGGGAACCCTCTCTCCTTCACTTCTAAAAAGAATTTCAAGTAAACAAGACCAAAAAGTGAGAAACATATATGTTTAAAAGTCCACAATAGGGCTTCCCTGGTGGCGCAGTGGTTGAGAGTCCGCCTGCCGATGCAGGGGACACGGGTTCGTGCCCTGGTCCGGGAAGATCCCACATGCCGCGGAGTGGCTGGGCCCGTGAGCCATGGCCGCTGAGCCTGCGCGTCCAGAGGCTGCGCTCCGCAACGGGAGAGGCCGCAACAGTGAGAGGCCTGTGTAGCGCCAAAAAAAAAAGTCCGCAATAAAAAGTCGTATTATTTAAGACATGGTAGCCTAAAGTATCACATTTAAAAAAATAAGCACTTGCTACTAGTTTGGGTGGGTTACAGGTTCTAATTTGCCCCATCCTACATCTGCTTCAAACAGCTGCTTCAAGCAGTTCATCTCTGCATCTCTGTAAAATGAGGTTAGACTAGATCTTTAAGGTGCCTTCTAATTCTAACATCCTATGGTTTTATAAAGACAGTACTTTTAAGCAAGATAATTTAAAAAATTCCAATCTTCAAACCAGATACAGTAGTTCTGATCCCAAATGTAAAACTTTTAACTGCCAGGCTTAAATTAAAATACAAGCTAAATGTGTCTCCCTTTCCTGGTGGGAAGCTGAGAAAAACCAACTCAGGTGTCTTGGGTTTCCCAGGACTAGGGTTTTCCCACCACTAGAGTATTTCTTAAGAGAGAAAATACCAAGGTTGTGTCAGAGAAGCAATCGAAAGAGGTCATATGAAGAGGGCCAGGGAGAACAAGAAAAGAATAGAGGTAATATGGATAAATATCCAAATAAACTCCCTAACGAAGACTTCATTTTGTAGATATCAAATCTCCTAATATTTGTATCCCTTTTACCTACTTCCTACCCACTTTCTCTAAGTTTTTTTTAGGTGAAAACAAAACACCTCAAATTTAGTTTTTAACTATGCAAAGGGGCGCATAAATATTTCTGAATGAAAATCGGAATTCTGTCTCTATCCCTGGAGATCTTAAAAATCTTTTTTCCAGTAATACAAGAGGCCCTAAGGTACTTGGTCAAGAATACATTGGTCTAGAACTTGTACTAATTTTTATCTAAAAGCATAATTACTTTGATGAAATTTATATAAGATGATACACATGGGACTTCCCTGGTGGCGCAGTGGTTAAGAATCCACCTGCCAATGCAGGAGACACGGGTTCGAGCACTGCTCCGGGAAGATCCCACATGCAGCGGAGCAACTAAGCCCGTGTGCCACAATTACTGAGCCTGTGCTCTAGAGCCCGCAATCCACAACTACCGAGCTCACGTGCCACAACTACTGAAGCCTGCGCGCCTAGAGCCCGTGCTCTGCAACAAGAGAAGCCACTGCAATGAGAAGCCTGCGCACCGCAACGAAGAGTAGCCCCGGCTCGCCACAACTACAGAATGCCTGCACACAGCAACAAACACCCACACAGTCAAAAATAAATAAGCAAATAAATTTATTTTTAAAAATATATATGATACAGTATCTATTACAAGGGAAGTATCTTTCTATATCACCAACTTGATGAGGCATATTCCATTACGAAAGTCCTACATACACAATATATTTCATTTTCAAATTGTGACGTGCTTCTGGTAATAAGTATGTACATTGAAAATAAAATTCTAAATTTGAAAAAAATTTTAAGTATCAGAGAGCAAAGCTTCACTACTTGCATAATAAGGTAATAAATTATCGTTTATTACATAATTTTTTTTCAGCCACTGAGTAGTAAGCCCAGAGTAAGACTATCTCATATTTCATAAGAAAGACTTTCCAGGGACTTCCCTGGTGGTCAATGCAGGGAACACGGGTTTGAGTCCTGGTCCGGGTAGATCCCACATGCCACAGAGCAACTAAGCCCGTGTGCCACAACTACTGAGCCTGCACTCTAGAACCCACGTGCCACAACTACTGAAGTCCACGCGCCTACAGCCCATGCTCCACAGCAAAAGAAGCCACTGCAATAAGAAGCCTGCGTATGGCAACAAAGAGTAGCCCCCACTGACCACAACTAGAGAAAGCCGGTGTGCAGCAACAAAGACCCCAAGCAGCCAAAAATTTAAAAATGAATAAGGACTTTCCAAAGAGAAAAAATAGAAGGAAAAAAAACATTAAAAGAATACTTTCCAGCAAAAACTCAGTCAAGTTTTTAATGATTATAAAAAAAACCCAGAAGATATAAGATTAAGGAGGCAAGTACCAATACTCTTTATCCATTCACTAACTTTACCAAAATGAAATCCTCAAGGAAGCACTTGAGTACTGAAATACACCCGAGGACACCCAGTTATTGGTGTTTTGGGCACCTTATACTTTAAAAAATTGAGGATGCCCAGATGAGGTCAAGAAGAAAGTATTTGTAATTTACTTTAAAATACTTCAGTATTTGCAATGTGGCAAAATGTATTATTTAGGTTAAGCTGTAACCCAGGTGCTAATCAAGAATACACAGTCCCTGAGTGGTCTAGTGATGTTTTAATTAGGAAACATATGACCAGAAGCTGTACCTACAGGCCAATCTGACATCTCTAGTTACGTGGATCAGCTGTATTTAAACAGTCCTCACTTCTGCAAACACAGACTGGATAAGAATTATGAGGCCTGTATCCTTTACTCTTCGATTTGATACTCTAGGTTAAATTTCCATACGATCCTGTATCTAACAGTTAATTTTGGTTGATGTTTGCCCAGGGCTTTCTATAAGAGCGCTCGACCTCTGAAATTTTATAATTTTCTCTGAATTCACTTTTCATGGTAGATGGTGGTTGGATTATCTAGAGGACAGACAGCTGCAACTTGCTTAGATCAATCTGCTTCTTTCATCTGGACACGGGATAAATGTTTGCCATGCAAACAGTGGCGTTTACCATATGCTGACCTCTCTGCAATAGATTACCTTTCTCCCGCTCCATCTACTGTCTGCCCAACATCCTTCAAGACTCAGAAGTAATCATTTCTGTACAGTCTTCCCTCTTCAACCAACCACCACCAGGCTGAGTTAAGAAGTACTCCATTTCTATTTTTACAGCCCTTCGCTCACCACACTATTTATACCACATTTTACATCACTAAAACCACTGTTTCTTCCAGTGGACTGTACGTTCAATGAGAACATGTACCATTTCCTTAATTACAAAATATTGCAAACATATATATCCACATATACACCACCTAGCTTTAGCACTTTGCTGTATTTGCTGCAGATCTTTAAGAAATAAAATATGACTTGGGCTTCCCTGGTGGTGCAGTGGTTAAGAATCCGCCTGCCAATGCAGGGGACACAGGTTCGATCCCTGGTCCAGGAAGATCCCACATGTCGTGGAGCAACTAAGCCCGTGAGTCACAACTACTGAGCCTGCGCTCTAGAGCCCGTGAGCCACAACTACTAAAGCCAGTGAGCCACAACTACTGAAGCCCGCGCTTCTAGAGCCCATGCTCCCACCGAAAAGAAAAAAAGAGAAGCCCGCCCGCAGCAACAAAGACCCAACAACGCAGCCAAAAATTAAAAAAATATAAAAATATGACAGATAATAGTTGAAGCACTTTGTTTACCTCCACCTCCAAGAGGTAACTTACACCCTGTATTTGGTATTTACCATTCCCATGCAGCTCTCCATACTTTTGTTACATGTATCTGTATGCATAAGCACTAGTGTTGTATGTTTCCAACATTTAAATGCTATAACATTGTACATACCTTTACTCAACTTGCTTTTATCACGCATTATTTGATATTTATTCAGGTTGAGTTAATTTTAACTATTTTTTTTTGCATTTACCTGTATTTATTCATTCCTCTACTGATGAGTATTTTGGTTGTTTCAAATTTTTCAGTTGCAAATAATATCACAGTATTTTTGTACATCTCCTTGTGCATGTATGGTTTCTATAAGACATATATCCAGAGGTGGAGCTGGTGGATCTAGGAATATGTCATCTCCAATCTTATTCATAATCTTGCCAAAATACTTTCCACAGCGACTGAACTAGTTTATGTGGCAATATCTGCTCAGAGGTCCAAGATATTCTCTCCTTCTTCCTTTAATAACAGATCCTCCAAATTTTAGACGGGCGCACAGCCAACTAAAAATATATATCATTTCTCAAAATTTTTGTAACTATCTGTGGCCATGTGCCTAAGTTCTGGCCAATGGGATGTAAATAGAAGTTGGGCCACTTCTAGGTGATACCCTTAAAAAGATGAGATGGACCCTCCCCCTTCTTAATTGGTATGTGGACATGATAGCCATAGCTGGAGTAGCTATCATGAAACCAAAGAATGAAGGTGCCTACTAAAGCTGACAGGTAAAAAACTAAAAGAAGCCTGGGTCACAAACACTTTTATCAGCTCTATGCTTGGACTGTTACAAGAGAAAAAGTTCCACTTCACTAAACCATGTTATAGTTGGATTTTTGTTACAACAGTCAGAACGTGTATCCTAACAAAACACGCTCCCATCGGCAGTGTGTAAGAACATACGTTGTTCCGCATCTTTGTCAACATTTTTATCAGACCTTGATTTTTGCCAAATCGATATAGGTTTTTGAAATGGTATTCTACTGCTTTAACTTGCATTTTTATGACTCCTAGCGAAGATGAGTCATATTTTCATATTTATTGGTCATTCTAGTCTTCTCTTTTGTGAAGTGCCAGTTGATACTTTGCCCATTTTTCCACTGGACTATACTTTTCTTGTCAACTAAAAGCTTTAAATATTCTGGATATATATATATATATATATATATATATATATATATATATATATACATATTGCAAAATACTTCTTCCTGACTTAACCTTACTGTTGTGAGCTAACTTCAGTTTTCTCAGCTGTCCAACAAGGAGGTTAACATGGTTTTACAGCATTTTCATTTGAGTGTATGTAGGCTGGGAACGTTAATTCTTAGTTCTGAATATGAAGACACCTTTCAGAAAGCATCCAGGATTTGCAAACATACTTCTAAAATACTACATGATGGATTTTTCTTATAAAAGGCACACAACAATCAAAAAAAAAAAAAGAAAAGGAATTCCAGAGACTGACACTGTCCTCAAAAAATCGTTAGAACTAAAGGATGTAATAAAGTAGGCAAAGTGAAAGAGAGAGAGAGACTGACTCCAGGTAAAACAAAAAACTTTACTGAAAAGGAAATGTAATCACATTACACTTCGTGGCCTTTTGAGTAATATTTACTATCATAAGAAATCTGTCGATTTCTAATTTTAAAATCAATCTGTAAAGAAATTAAAAAATCAATCTATAGACAAAACATGTTGTTTTATAGAAAATGCAAATGTCCGAGCCTTGACACTGCAGAAAGTATAGATGTGCAAAGTAAAAAGTGAAAGGTAGAAAAGGAACAGAAGAGTAAACGATGATATCTTTGTGTTATTAAGTAACGAGTTCAGATACTGTCTTTAATTGATAGAACAAGGAATAAAGATATGTTATAGAGGTAACAAATAGTGGAACAAAAAAGTGATATAATTACATAAAGGATAGTATAGATGGAATAAGCTAAATCATTACTTAAGACAGTGGAAATCAACAAATGTTAATATTTATAAGTCAGTAACAGAAAGATGTCATTTATACATACTGAGAGGAAGCCAAATGAAAATACTATTAAAAGTAGTTCTTCCCTGGTACTGTGACTGTGGGTGGGGCAAGGAACTATTGCCTTTTTTTTGGCCACACCACACAGCTTGCAGGATCTTAGTTCCCCAACCAGGGGTTGAACTCAGGCCCATGGCAGTGAAGACGCCAAGTCCTAACCACTGGATCGCCAGGGAGGTTCCCTATTGTTTTTTATTTGATCCACATTGGATTTTTAAAAGTGATATGCAATACTTTAAACAAAAATTTACTGTTTCAAAAAGGAACAGTATGAACTCTGTACAAATGTCCAGGGACCACGTAAAAGATTACGCGCTCTTAGAAATTATGAATTTCTGGAGTTAAATTCCTTTTTTTTTTTTTTTAGTCTCACCACTACTTGCTTGCTGATTGAGAAACAGATGCCTGGGGTATGCTTGTCAATATCCTGACAGTTATCACAGCTTTTCTGATTTGAGAATTGAGATCACAGAGATGAACCTATTCAATGCAACAAACATTTATGGCCCACTATGTGCCAGGCACTATGAACCAGAGGTAGAATGAACACCAGGGTAATAAATTTAGTCACCTATTTTAACTGTTTCCAAGATATGTCTTCCACCCAAACAATTCACTGGTTGTTCTTAAGTTTTACGTTCATGATCTCAACCCTCTTAGAATACTGCACTGCCACCAAAACCCTTCTAAGGAACTGAAATCCTGAGGCCGAACACTAATGTCTTTATTTATTCCCATCTACAACCTTCAACTCAGTCATAGTGGCCAATTACTGCCACTCTTGTTCCCTGACATCATGCTCCATCAAGCTGACATATCATTTGCTTGTCCATTATCAAACCTTCCTCTCTGGGACTATCTGGGTTTCCTGCTATTGACAGCTGCTAGATAAATTCCCACAAACATCAGCTTCCATCCAAGAAGCCCCACATTGGTGACCCACAGAAGAACTGGTCTGAAGGTGTGTTTGGCTCATAGTGTTTCATTTAAGTTTTAAAACAGAACTACC
The DNA here is from genome assembly GCF_059928025.1 of Delphinapterus leucas. Taxonomy (NCBI): domain Eukaryota; kingdom Metazoa; phylum Chordata; class Mammalia; order Artiodactyla; family Monodontidae; genus Delphinapterus; species Delphinapterus leucas. Next base: position 25,018,465 of record NC_143147.1, on the reverse strand, counting down.
TTTTTGTCAAATTCAAAAAGATTTCTAACTTTTCTAGGAAAATGAAATCGGACAACCCTGACCAAACGTTACGCATGGCATGAACCTCATTCAGAAGGGTCAGGACTTCACCACTCTCCAATTGGCTCGTTTCACTCATTTCTACTATCTGGTTCTAGGTATTTTATTAATAGTTTGCAATCCCTAGTCCAGCCTACCTCTATTCTAAATTCGAGCTGATCTTGCACCATGTAGGAAAGGGGAACTTTTTATTCTGGTAGACATCCTATAGGAAAAGTTACCTCTCAAAAGTTACATCCTATAGGAAAAGTTACCTCTCAAAAATCCTTCTAATCTTCCTGGAAAAGCACAAACTACACTGTTTCTCAGAACAGTTTTGTCCAAGAAACTCTTACTGTTGGAAAGGGTTATTCATTAGCCAATCAATAAGTACCTTCTAAAATCCTGCTTAAAAAACAAAAAAAATCCTGCTCAAAAGAACAGCATGAGTTAGTCAGATTTAAACTGCGCAATGCTCAAATAAAGGCACATGTCTATTGGAACCGCTAGTCTGCTCTGATGAAACCAACCCACTATTGGCAAGTTAGTTGAATTCAGCAATTATTAAGTGCCTCTCTTTAAGTATTGAGTTGGCCAAAAAGCTCATGTGGCTCTTTCTGTAAGTTACAGAAAAACCCCAAACGAACTTTTTGGCCAACCTAATACCACGCAGCAGCATTCTAGGTTTTAGAAATATAATGAACAAGACACACACCTCCATTCAAGGAGGCTGCACTCCAGTCCAAACAGGCAACATTAACGGTTGAGTACTTGGTGTAATGAAAGCATATATGACGGTCATCGTGAAGGCTCAGGAATTTTCAAGAGGAAATAACCTCTAAACTAAAATTTGCTAAGTGTAAAGATGAGGATGTCAACCAAGACAAGAGGTAATGGGAGGAGACAGGGTGTTCAGCCTAAGAGAATTGAGTTTGAACTGAGTACAAAGGGGAAATGGAAAGAAGTGAAACTGGGAAGATAAGCAGCGGGTCAGATTATGAAAGGTCTTCCAAGCCAAATAAAGGAGTAAAACCTAAGTATCACTCTTCACTCCTACTCTTTACGGCACTTCCAATCATTCAAGTTTTATCCTGAGGGAAAAGAGAAGTCATTAAATGAGGAACAGGAAAAGAAGCTTAAGAAGCACCAAAAGGAATAATCTAGAGAGCACTAAAGAAGGTAGAAGTTGCTGTGTAAAGACATTACAAGACAAGCACAGAAAACAAGCACAGACTGGGAGAATACATTTGCAAAAAAAAATCTGATAAAGGACTTTGTACCCAAAATATAAAAACAAAATTATTAAAACTCAATAAGGAACCAACCCAATTTAAAAATGGGCCAAAGACCTTAACGGAAACCTTACTAAAGAAGATATATGCATATGAAAAGATGCTACATGTTATATGAAGTTAATGCACAGTTAAATAAGATACAACTACACACGTATTAGAATGGCCAGTGTCTAGAACACTGACACCACCAAATGCTAGCAAGGATGCAGACCAAGAGAAGCCTGCATACATTGCTGGTGGGTATGCAAAAGGGCACACTTCGACAGAGTTTGGCAGTTTCTTATAAAACTAAACAATTTTTACTATACAATTCAGCAATTACATTTCTTCACATTTATTCCAAAGGATTTGAAACCTTATGTCAACACAAAAACCTACACATTGATGTTTACAGCAGCTTTACTCATAACTGTCAAAACCTGGAAGCAACCAAGACGTCCTTCAGTAGGTAAATGGATAAACTGGTACATCCAATTGAATATTATTCAACACTAAAAAGAAATGAGCTAACAAACCATAAAGGCATGGAAGACCCTTAAACACATATTACTGACAGCTTATCTGAGGCTATATACCGTATGATTCCAATTGTATGACATTCTGAAAAAGGTAAAACTATGAAAACAAAAAAAGATGTGATTGCTAGGGGTGGGAGTTGGGGAGATGAATAGGCAGAGCACAGAGAATGTTTAGGGCAGTGAAAACGTTCTGTATATTACAATGATGGATATGTCATTATACTTTTATTCAAGCCCATACAAAGCACATCTAGTGAACCCTATGGTAAACTACAGATCTATAGACTTTGGGTAATTATGATGTATCAGTGTACATTTATCCATAGTATTTTTAAAAAACAAAGTACCATTCTGGTAAATGATGTTGATAATGAGAGAGGCTATGTGTGGGGGCAGAAAATATATGAGAAATCCTGAACCTTCCTCTCAATTTTGTTGTAAACCTAGAACTGCTCTAAAATATAAAGAAAAAAAAAAGGCAGTTGGTGGAATTCCAGAGCACAGTAAAAGGGGTTACCATGAAGAACTGGATACTGACTCCAAAGCAATAAAGGGTGTAAATACAGGTTATTTTATTTTATATAGTATCTAAAAGTTAAAGGCTTTGACTTTTTATTACCTTCATGAATTAGGAAGCAAAGCCATGAGACATGTATGCCGTGTGTGCTGGCATGGGAAGGAAGCAGACAAGGATTTGAAGACGCATGGAAAAAATAAGCAGAAAAGGTGACTATACCCTTACACAGAATTGCTTTGCAGCACCATGGGCTCAGCAAAGGTTGAAATGGTTATATGTTATCCATCTACAGTGTATGATTATACCCTATTAGACAACTTGCAAAGTTGTGTGATTGCTTCACTAGTGTCACTACAACCCATATTCTTCAAAATATATTAATCATTCACTCAAAAAATAAAAAAAAAACATTAAGCACCTATCACATTAAGTAGTGTGCCAAAGACTTCAATAAAAAGAAACTTTCAGGAGTCAGTAAATTAAAGCAGAGAGATAAAAGTCATGAGGTCAAAAAGAACAAATGAGCTTATAAATAACGGTTCTGTTTCAGGTAATGAGCAGCTCACTGATCCTTTCAAACTCCAGGTACAAATAAGCTGGATGAACAGCACACTCACTCTGCCAACTATTAGAAACTGACTGTGGAAAACCAGTTTGGGGGAAGGTTTTGTGTGTGGGGGGCGGGGTACACGGGCCTCTCACTGCTGTGGCCTCTCCTGTTGCAGAGCACAGGCTCCGGACGCGCAGGCTCAGCGGCCATGGCTCACGGGTCCAGCCCTCTGTAGCATATGGGATCTTCCCAGGCCGTGGCATGAACCCGTGTCCCCTACATCGGCAGGCGGACTCTCAACCACTGCGCCACCACGGAAGCCCTGGGGAAGGTTTTATAAAGAGTTCAGTTATGTAAAATAGGATTTACCTGGGCCTAACAGAAAGGTTTTTGAAGCAGGGGAGCAGTCTTACTACTGAGAGAAAGTGACAGAAAAAATTGAGGGATTACAAGACAGTGACCAAGTAAAGTGTGGGATACAGAGGGTTGCCAAAACGTTTTAAGCTAGCCCTTGTGAACAGGAGGAATTCTAGTTTTAACTTGACTGAGTCAATAGCAGTCAGGCCCAATTACTGTTCCTGAATCCTACTACTCCACATCACCAGGACAACAGTGGCACTGAGGAAATGGTGACAGTGTCTGGTGATCTGGTGGTAGACTGTGGATGCTTCTGAAGAGATGTGGAGACCAAAACGAAACTCTCATCAGTGAAGATCAAAGGCACTCCAATTTCTAGAGGAAATGTATATCCCTAATGTGGTATTCAAGGACCTTTACAAGCACACCTTAAATTTTCTTCTCATTCTTTGCAACTTTCACTCACATACCTCTTTATATTGTTGGGTTTTCCAGTCATTCTCTTAACACTTTTTCATATTTGTCCAAATCCTAACAACTCTTCAAGACCTAGTTCAAATGCCTCTTTTTCCCGACACAAGGCAGGTGGAATTACCGTCCTCCAAACTTCCTCAGAGGGCATTTTCACTTTCCTGTGTTAGCATTTATCCTTAAATCTAAAAAGACTGAAGCTTTCTCAATGCCTTACCAGATCTTCAATAAACATTTCCTAAATGAACGGTCAGGTGTGGGCTAAACCATGTTTAAAAGTTTAACTTTCAAATCTGTTTTACTTTTTTTGTGCTTAGGTTTGGCATCATCTAACTTCTTCTCCAATGATCATCTAAGCCATATTAATTCATAACATCAGTTATTCTTGAGTTCTGTTTAGAGCAGGTTCTTGGCCTTCTAACTAGTCCCTATACTGCCCACCAATCCCCCCACCCTCAAACAACTTAGAATGACCTTTCAAAAATCATTTATACTACTCACCAGCTCAAAGTCCTCAATGACTTCCATTAGAATAAAATTCAAACCATGACCTGTGATTTGGCCTACCTTTCCAAGCTGCACAAAGGCCATCCCAATCCACCACTCATATACTTCATTTTTTGTTCCTCCAAGATGCTATGCTTTTCCATCTCAGTTTCTGCACATACTTCTGCCTGTAATACTGTTACCCAACAAGACTTTTTGCAATGGCTGGCTTCTTAAATCCTCAACTCCAAGGTCCCTTTTGAGATGCATTCCCTGTCTATCTGTACACAGGAGAGTATCCAAACATGTCATAGGCATTCATATTTACTAAATGAAATTTTTAGGTTTTCAATAACTGCCTACCCGTCCCTACCCCTGCCATTTCCACTGATCCGTCAGGCAAGGCTAAGTTGTTTCACACAGTAACTTTTTCTCACAAGTCTAGGAAAATTACCATCATTTTAGAGAAGTTAACTTGTTCAAGGTCATAAAACTACTAAATGATGGAGCAGGATCTGATTGCAAGGTCTAATTTTATGCCTATAGTCTAAACCACTATGCTACTCCTGGCTCCATCTGCTTGTTCAATCTTAATACCTAATCACAATTACCCCATACCCACAGTCTAATTCTCCTCATTTACCCTTTACTTTCTCCCAATACACATTCCATATTTAATAAAAATAACTTTGTATTCTATTTCCCAAGGCATACCAAAAACTGTTCAGGACAGCTGATGTGTATCATTACAATTCATTCTCAATAGAATTTGTTCTGGATACAACTTAATAAAACGGGCTCAGACAAGTATCATAAATAATGAAAAAAATTTTTACTCATCTTTGTTAAGAACAAGCACTCAAATGTTTATTAATGGTCGATCATTACCTTGGAACAAAAAGAGGCCTGCTTTTAATAATGCAAAAGCAAAAATCCTTCAACCTTTAAAAGAAAACACAAACTGAAAATTGCTTCCAATATGAAAATAAAGCACCATTTCTCAAATGGTAGTTTTGGCTTTCTTAAAGCCTAGCAAGCACTCCCAGATGACTTCAAGAGAAAGAAAATAAACACTTCAATGCCTTTTGTGAGCTCTAATAATTACATGGCTGCATACACTAAAGAACACCTAGGAGCATCTCTTCCATCCAAACCCTACCAGTAGGCTAAAATTTAATATAGTTAACTACTATAAACGTGGTCATCCATTTTTCTTATGCACTAGCTTCCAGGTGCTATGTCAAAGTGACAAAATGCACTACTGGGCTTCCCTGGTGGCACAGCGGTTGAGAGTTCGCCTGCCGATGCAGGGGACACAGTTCGTGCCCCGGTCCGGGAAGATCCCACATGCCGCGGAGTGGCTGGGCCCGTGAGCCACGGCCGCTGAGCCTGTGCTCCGCAGCAGGAGAGGCCACAACAGTGAGAGGCCCGTGTAACGCAAAAAAACCCAAAATGCACTACTACTTGTGTTAAGAAAAAATTTTAAACACACCCTGCCCAAAAAAATTCCAAGTATTAATTGCTAGTATTTTCCCTTTTTTTGAGGGGGAAGGGGTGCAGTGGGCCCAAGCTGCGGGCTTGCAGGATCTTAGTTTCCTGCCCAGGGATGGAATCCAGGAATTTGGCATTGACAGCGCCGAGTCCTAACTGGACTGCCAGGGAATTCCCCCATGATTTTTTTTTGGGGGGGGGGCAGCTAGAGTTTTAAAGTTGGTAATAATTTAAAGCAAGGATTTAATTACAACCTTTAAATCAGAGAGTTCACTTACTTACACTAAAGGTTATGCCACTATTCAATGTCTTTTTGTTTAGCTAGACCATTTAATCATACACATGGACTAGCATTTATCCTCCCTTGTTTGTTTTGTTCAGGTCCTCCTTACCATCGTATCATACCCCTTGTATGACTTGCTCTTCAGTTCCCTCCAATGCTGGAGTGAAACCTGGAGACTGAATGGAGGGAAGCCACCCACCCCCAACACCCCAACCCGGGTCCCAACCCTTTAAGATCTTGTACCACTTCACAAAATAATGCTATACCAGTTTAGAAAACTGTAGACATACCGCTCAGATATAAATCACCTTCCCTGCTGTAGTAATTCAATGTTTTCACTTTAACCTCTATTTATTCTTCTTCTTAATAGTAATGCAGTTCCAGGGAGGAGAGATTCCAAAATCTCACCACCTTTTTCTCTTATTTAAAAACCACTCCTTCCATGAAAATCCAGCATTGGCTTAATATTATTATACGATGATTCCTACAATACTCCAGGAAGAGCACAAAGATTTCTTTCCCATTTTTGATCAGTTGTCTATTGTCAGCTTTAACTGGAGCTGAAAAACAGAAGGCCTACATAAACTGAAAGTCATCACTGAGTTTTAAGATAGGGAGGTTTAAATAATTCTTCTTGAAGATATTTTCTTTACCCGCCACTTATTTCTACCCTGAAAAAACCCTGAAATATGAAATTAGTAAAACACCATACAAAATAAAAAGAAAACAATGCAGACAAAGGAGTAAGGTACATTTCAATTTAATCAGTGTGCACACAAATTTGTAAAAATTCTAGACACATTAAGTCGCAAAGAAGATTTAAGAATTCCTGTTCACATCTAAATATTAGCTTAAACTGTGGAAATTTGGCTACTTATTCTCATCACTATTACATGCATTTAGTTACATACTTACCAAATTTTCAGTGTCTGCTTATCCTTGCTAGGAAAGGACAGAGTTCCTTAGAAATTTACTTCACTTTAAATCTTAAAGACATAAATTGAGGGTCCACACTTTGTGTAGTGCTTATCTAGAAGAATACATTACCATTATCACATATTCAAATTTTCAGATTTATTTTAGAAGACTATCACTGTTCATACTAAAAAGCATGAGCTGACTTTTTATTATTGGCTTACAAAGTTCACAGCAGGAAATACAATGTGAAAACATCCTTAGATAAACTGATGTTAGGTAGGATGTGGCTAAAAGCTAGAGAAAAAAATCCATGTGTTACAATGACGGAGGGATTTAACAGGGGATCAAGTAATTACAAATATGCTCAGGCTAATTTTCACGGGTATACACAATCCCAGAAGTCCAACCCAAGTTTTTCATGCAAGGTTAGAATGATTTAAGAATACATTTGAAATTCTCAAGCCTCACTCAGAGACTCCTGTAAGCAATTAGTCTGCATGACCATTTTGGGCAAGCTTTCCTTCAACTCTATTCCCAGCTTAACTACTCAAGAATCACTGGACAAAAATTCTGGTCTTTAAATTTTAAACCTACGCAACATGGCAACCAAAAGCATTGAGGAAAAAAAACACTTTTGCTTGTCAACTAAAAAAATTTTTAAGTTAAAATAAAAAAATTTTTAACACTAGTTTTGAGTAAAAACATCTTTCCTATCTCACCAAAAAGAAATCATTTACACGTTAAAGTTTTTGTAGTTATATAGTCTATTAAGTGAAGGTCAGGAAAAAAGTGAGCCCCAATTATTAGAGAAACATCAGGAGGTAAAATAATCACCTTCTTAACATTCTCAATTCAGGTAATAAGAGTGTAGAAACTCATACACTTTGATCAAAGTGTCCAACTTAAGTTAAATTTAAATGGAAAAATAGTGATACATAAAAGTATAAAATAGTACTCACCAGAAAAGCAGCTTTAAAGAGATGGTTTTAAGGAAAACCATTTCCACTGTATCTACGCCATTTCTTATACAGATTAAACTGTGAAAGGCAATGAAACTTAAGCCCTTAGGCAATTTTATATGTTAAAAAAACAAGTGGATATCTTATAAAATATATTTTATAAGTTGATAAATCAAGGTCTTTATCACCATCCCAGTTTAACAGGAGTAAAAAAATCAGTAGTTGTACGGACAGACTCACATTATACAATATTACACTTAAGGTGAAGAGGAAGCCATACAGAATAGCAGAATGGTTCAGGTAGGCTTGTATAAACTAAATTGTATACTTTCTTCTTCTCTCCTCAGTATTTAAAATTTTTATCAACATAAGAGCACAATATTTAAAGGTTAAAGGAAATCTCTGAAGGATGGTTCAAGACAACAATGAACGCTGGTAGAACCAATGAAACTAATAAAAACTTTAACATAACTTTCATAACCTGTTATGTCCTCACTGCTCCTCAAAAGGAATATACAAAGAATGTGTCTAGATTTCTTGATGGGTAGTCAGCTTTCATCTGAATATTAAAAAGGTTCTTCTTAGTTCAAATTAAAATGAACCCACAGTGGTGGTGCACCAACAGGTTATAGTTTACAAAAAGGATGAACAAAATTAGTACTTACAACAAGAGTTACTAAAAATATCTAAGAACAAAAAAGCAACATAAAAATATATTCTGGCATACGACTGCACACCATTTATCACTACTAGAGGTGAGGAAACTTGACTTTTTATCTGTTGATTCATACTGTAAAAAGTTAAAAGGTAAGTATGAGTACCAAGGAGCGGCTTAAGTAGGAGACCCTGGACCCAAACCCCTGTACTCCATATACCAACATGAGCATATAGCCAATTAAAACTTTCAGTCTTCCTTCTATGTACAACATATCTATTTAGGTTTAACCGTAACCCGATAATAAAGGAGCAGTATTACACCTTTATTACAACTCAGGTGAGCAAACCTAGAGCTACTTTGGCCCAAGTACTGAGTGTTTAGAAGTGTCCAGTGTCATACTCACATTTAAGTAACTGCACAGCTTTCTTCCTGGTGTGGGTTATATGGGTATGTTTGAAAAAAATAGGAACATCAGGTACTTACAGATTAAACTAACCTGTACTGGCAGGGCTGTGGGATTTTTCTTCTCTACCAGTAAGTAGCAAATGCTGAAATTCTGCTGCTAGTTAACAAAAACACAAATTGTATTAAACTGAGGAGTTCAATTCATAGTTTAAAAAGTCAATGTGCATAAAATTTCCTCAGAGCCTGACATTATTACATTAAAAAAAATTTCCCTGTCTTACAAAAAGTACCTTATATTGGCTATTAAATTTAGAGTGACCTTATGAGAATGAGTTAGTAATACTGTATATCTCTTGGACACCTCTCAATTTTAATAAATTATATATTCCAGTATGTGTACTATAAAGATATGGGTTACTCTAAAAGGAGAGGGGGTACATATATCTAGGAATAAAAATCTCTGCGTGATAATTTCTAATTTAAGTACATGTAGACACATCCCACAGAAACAAGCAATTTTTAATATTTTAAATTCAACTTCTAAAATACTTGACTTCATTTCTGTATATTAAAGATTTTCCATTTTAAACACATGGGCTGAAAAGCACACTCTATTGCTTCTCCTAGAAGTACACTAACAAGCTAATAGCTAAAAGGCAGGCTATGCTCAGTAACTAAATCTCCCATATTTTTCTAACTCAAATTTACAGAAACTTTAATAACGCTTCCCTTGGTCCACTTGGGTAGTTAAGCAGACTTGTTTTATTAGTAGAAACTGGAAAATGACGTGGTAAGCCTTGTTTATTTTCATCTGATTGCCAAATTATTTATAAATAAAAATATTAAGAATGAGCTACATTATAATAAATGATTTGATGAAATCTTGCATAACAAATGTAAACCAAGGCCAAAATACTATTACCTTTCATTACATTTAAGGTTCTTAAAAGTCTAACGATACTGTACAATGGCCTCTCACCCAAATAATCCCTACTGGTTTGTGTGTAGTAAGCTGGGCAAACAACATTCTTCATTTTTATCCAAGTTGGGCATCAATGAACTTCACTGCCAGTTCCTCACATTTAAACAAAAACAAAGGCATATGATTCTTAACTATAATAATGATAAAAAAAAAAAAAACCCAGACACAGTAAGAATGCCAAAAGGCCCGGAGAATTCCAATAAAGGACTTCCCCTTTTTTTACAAACAAAGCATTACACAAACCCCTGACTAAACACACAGCACATTACTGAAACTGTGCCATATCACAACCTTACATACCATTACAGCATTTGGAATTAATGGCTGGGGTCCAACTAATCAATTGTTAAAACAGTTTACTCACATGTACCTTCTCTGTAAGTTAATGTGCCCGAAATTACAACATATACACAAACATATTCTCATGATAAAGCTGGTGATTATTTGCCTCCTAAAGAACCTAACCATGAACCAGTCTTCATTTATAATACAGTGTTCAATTTGCTTCAAATAGAAATAGTTCAAATTAGCTTCAGTGAAGATCTCCTTTGGGTCTCCAATTTCTGCCTTAATATGATTTCTATATCCTGACTTGTAAAATGTAATTTCCCCTGAGAATATACATGAGATTAGTTGAATAGATTTAAAGAGAGATGGTTCAAAAATTTCAAACTAATACAGTTTCAAGCTATTATTTTTCCAGAGTTGGGAAGAAAATGAAAAGCTCTTTCTTTTATGGCCAAATTATTATGCAAAAATGTATGAAGTCCACAGCAAGAAAAACAATGCTTATAAAAAACAATTCTCCTCTGAGCCTTACTGAAGAAATCTAGTTTTTTAAAACATGATACTTTCAAGCTTATTTTCCTACAAAAATGCCAAGTAAGAACATGAAAACAAAAACAAACAAACAAAAAAAAAGAACATGAAAACACTTGGAAATGTTGGAGATGTTTAAAGTATTAGGGAGCTCAAACTGAGGTCCTGCTTTCCCCATTTGCTATGTATTAGTTTGAATTAGATTCATAACAGGGAATGCCTAAGAGCCAAGATATTAAAAGTATAGTTCTCAAAATACAACATTAATTACAAAATTGTGAATATCCACTATGTGCATGACACTATATATAACATCATTAAAGTAGCTGCTTATTTTGCCAAGAAATATCAGATGATTGCTATGCTACTAAAACAAAAGATCATTTATTAAAATGATTCAGATGACAGAAAACAAAATACTGAGAAAGAAGGCTAAAAAGGAATAACCTATACTAATATTCAAATCATGAGATAGCAGAAGTATAAATGGGAGAATGTTTACTTACAAAACTCTGCCTTATAGTCAATAGTCTTATAATGAATCTCTTCTTTTAGAAGACTTCCATAAAAGAGTAAGAAAACCAGTTTCATTTTGGAATAACATACAAAGGTTATTCAATAAGGTAGATAAATACCACCTTTAAAAAAAGACATACTTGATTTACACAAAATTTTAGGGAACATGTTTACTACTTTTTAAAAAATCCCCTAACCGATACAAGTGTCAGTTTACTTAAACAAAATTTCATCTCAGTAAAGAAGTGACTTCAACATTTCCTTTCAGTAATTTACCAAGTTTTACCTGTGGATATAATAGATACCTGAAAGTTATTCTCAAAACTGTATTTGTCTGAGTCAGAGGACTACAAAGATCGAAGAACCTACATCTTAGATATCTGTATCACCTTCAACAAATTATGTCTCCCTTAGAAAATCCCTCCCACCCCAGTACTCAAGCATTTAAGAGGGTATTTCAATTATAATTATTTCAATGATCACTATTAGAATTAGGACAAGCAACTTCACTCTTGAATATTTCAGTATATTGGGGAATGATGGATGCAACAGAAAACAACTCCAACTGAGGAGTCTTAAAAGATGCAGTTATTGAGCAGGTAGTAAAATATTCCAGTGGAATTTTTTTGTTGTGACACAATTCTTTTCTCAAATGTTAATTATCTTTTTTCCATGATTCAGTTACAGAGAAAAGCTTATATTCCAATTACAGAGGTGAAAATTTGGAATTCATTTAATTCGTTTTTCTTCTTTGTTTCCAAGAATTAAAACCACATAGAAACACAAGCCTGGGTTTGCTAAACATTGTACTATAAGTGAACTGTTACTGTTCAGAGGAAAATGCTATCTGCATAGAACAGTGGCTTTAACACGGGAAGGAACAAAAGTAATCCAAGTTAATGTTTTGGCCTCTCTTTCAGTTCCCCTGTTACTTGCCCACTACAACATACACACATAAACACAACTTTTTCCACCAAATAAAAACAATTTTTAGTTGGAAACAAACACGGGTGTTTTTCATGTGTGCATATTGCATCAAATTATTGTTCAGTAAGGCTAAAAATGAAACTCAAAATAATCGTTCCAAAACCACAATTCAATATACTAAACTTTACTATGTGAAACAATTTCAGTTTGGCTGCCTGAAAATTTGTAATCCATCCATACTGATAAGTGTGTAATACCCAAACTCTTTTATTATATCAAATGTGTAGTGTATACGCATACATACCACACATACACACCATCTTCCCACTTTTCACAGGGCTCTACATTAACATTTGCTCTAATGTGGTGAAATTTGGAAATATTAAAAGTCACAAGCATTTCCAGATGACCTTTCAACCTTAACGTTCAATGCATAACTTTGGGATTAAAAATGCAGATTTCAGTATCCAGTGGCATTTCCAATGATTATTATCCTTGAGGTTAAATTTAATAGTTTGAGGAGAAAATAACCAGTAAGATTTTCCTAAAAGTGAAAGGGAAAATTTGAATGAAACATTTCATGCCTCCAAATCAAGAACGTCAAATTTTGTCAATTTACTCAAGTTCAATATAAATAACATCACCTTTACTGAGGCTGTTAAATATTACGTAACACAAAGTAAATTACATAAAGTTACATGTCAAATACTTTCTGTTTATTAACACCACAGTCAAACGTGAATATTAATATAGAGCCTTCTCTGCCAAAAGAGTATAAAAATCCTAAATTTAATTAAATTTAGGGGCCTTCACCAAACTTGCTGCAAGTTTGGGGACATGAATATCCAACAGCCATAAAGCTGTGAAAGCCCCTATAAGGAATAAAATAAATCCCACTTGCCTCAGACTGAACAGGGCAACACTGAGACTCAGCCTCAGCCTGTCCTATGGCAGGGCTATAGGAAGAAGAAAATTTTAATTTTAGAAAAACATTACCCAATTAATTTAAAAGACATGCATTTAAAAAAATCCCAATGATCAAGCAAGCAAAGGAAAAAAGAGTAGCTCTTTAAAAAAAAAAAAAATCTATTGTCCTATAATTCCACTCTGAGCCCATACTTTTACTGGGAATCTCGCCCCCCTCTGCAAATAATTAAATTTAATTAAACTGAGTTTAAGTTCAGTATGTGACTTGATCAGTGGAACAGGAGTGCTCAAAGAATATTTACCCCATTCCTAACAGTAAAAGTGTGAAAGATTGCTAAAATAGTATTCAAATCAAATGATATCCAGCAGCCACTCAAAAGTTGATCCTCACCTGCTGGTCTTGTTACTGTCATACACACAATAGAAACTAGTGCCAGACAAAAATCGTTTTTGTTTTTTTAAAGAAAGTGGTAACAGTGGATGTAAGGTAGAGCCAAAACTGGCAGCCCCATTAATCTTACAACTTCCTAAATTATGGCAATCACAATGCCTGCCGGTATATACCAAGTCCCAAAGCTGTCTTCTGTGAGGGCAGATGAAGTTTATTTCAACTCAACTCCATCTATTCTTTAAGAAAGCGTAAGTCAGAGTTAACTATTTCAACATAATTTGTTCCACTCGTGATTTAACCACATTATGGACCCCAGAAGCAATTAGGTAAAAGGTATTTTCTAGAAGCTTAATTACACTCTGATGCATGCACAAATTACACATTAAATATACCAAATGGGCACCATCTGAGCCATATACCTACAAAATACAACAGACGAATGATGTGCCTAAGTGTTGTGCATAACATTTTGAATTAACTTTTAATTAGAATTCTATCACTTCTTTAAAAGTGGCAATATTTTCTCCTTTCTGACCTCAGAAAGCAACAAACCTCAATATATCAGTTCTCTTTGCATCAAACGCAAATCAAGCTTTGCATAATTTTTGAAACATTACTAACCCATTTTTTCCCCTCTTCCTGATTCCTCTCCCCCACTGCTATAATCCATTCGTAGTTTGTTGATAAGCCTGTACGTGAAATGCTTGAGAGACATTTGGTTTGGGAGAATATTTCCTATTTAATAATTCTAAATTTAATTATGCCATTTTTACCTTAAAAGATTTTCAACACAGGTCTTTCTTTGGCAGTATGATAAACATGCTGCCAAATCTAAGAAATATATGATAATTTCAAAACTATTTACGTAGACAGGCGTTTGGTGAGAAAGGGGTAGAGACATGGCTGCTGGCAGCAGGAAGAAATGCATTCTTGGCAATACATGCACGTTGCCTTTTCAAACTATGAAATTTTTTGACCCTCAAAAATAGCATAGAAGCTGTAAAACCACTGGAGCAGAATAGCAGATTTAAAATAACACTCAGCTTTGTTAATACTTACAATGTTTTGTTTAAGATGAATGACTTTTACTTGTCACTTATATACACTCTTTTATGATAATTAAAACATCTTTCAGTATTTTCTTATATGGTTAAAGCTTTCTTTTGTTTAAACAAAACTTCAGATTCTGTGCCTTATACCTACACCTTCACATAAAGGTTATAAAGAAATGTTATTTTCTTAGCTGTCTTAACTTTATATTGAGGAAAACTAAACCTGAGTTCATAATATATTAATAATTATACTTTGTACAGGTCATTTGATACTTAGTCATAAAAGTACTCTGCAAAAATGAAGATCAAAAAAATGGATGCCAAAAAGAGGTCAACAAGGCTATTAATATATGGGACTTGCAACGTAAGATACTGAATAATAGCAGTCATCTCTACAGAAAAGTTCTCCATAGAACACATTTGAACATTCAAATTTCCAAGGATGAAAAGGTTAACAGTAAAAAGCCATTTAGGCTTAATAATAACAGAAGGTAGCCATTTAATCAAAGAAATAATGTAATCTTCCAGGAACATAATAAAATAAAAAATTTCAAATCCATCTGTTAACCATCTTAACAGAGGCACATTTAGATTCTCATCATAACATTAGAATATATACCAGTCATTAACAGTACAGAAGGCTATTACTGCATGCACCTAAGCTTCTAGAAGTTTGCACCTGAAAAGCTTCTGAGGTCCACACAGTACCGCAGTCTCAAAAATAATCAGAAGGAAATGAATGGGTCTGGCACTAGGCTCTAAACATCAGCAGGAAGGAGGGAATATTAAGGTTTACATTTCAAATATCTATGATAGCTAACATATATTGACACACCAAGGGGGTGGAAAGGTGACACAATACAAAGATTTCATACCCATGTAATGACTCATAGGTATATCTAAGTTTTTCTGTCAACTGAAGGACTAACATACAATTCTACATATACTGTCCAGTTTAAAACATGCAGCTAAGGAACAACCTACAATTCAAAGACAGAATCCAATGATATATCAAAACTGCATTGGTATAACTACGAATTTTATTATGTGGACATCTACTGTGGCATGCATCTGTACAAACCTTTCAGGCAGTGGTCCACAGCTGGGTTATGAATAAAAAGGCATAAATTTTTCTCTCATTTTATTACAATGAAGTTTAACAGTACAGAAAAGTCACATGACCTTGGTGGGTCAGATTTCTTAAACCCTGAAACATGAGGAACTCTAAATACATTAAATATTGTTACACATTCAGACTTCCAATGTACAGGTACTTGAAGACAGTTACAGCCCTCACCAAGCTAGGTTGGGGACATGAAGTCCAACAGCATCTGAAATGCTGTGAAGGCATAACTTTACAAATAGCAACATAAGCTTACAGAACTTGCCTTTATTAGGGTGGTATGTTCATGTAATTCCAGCGCCTTCACAATATAACGAACCAAATTTACTATACTTCACTTCTAAAAACCTAGATGAAACATGAAAAAGAAGCCATACAGTATAAATTGCAACTTCAGGAAAAGTTCCTGCTTTATTATTCCAAATAAATTTTCCCATGTAAAATAAATGTCCAATAGTTCCTGGTATGTGGGAAGATAATGTTTGTTAAAGTCACAATGAAGCCTTATTGACGGAAGCTTGGCTATATAAACAGCACAAGTTGAGAAAAGGTTTAATCTCCAAACCTATTAGACTGGATGAAGTAAGATCAGTAACGGCCACCTTGCGACATTACAGGAGGTCTCATTCCCATCGGAGGTCGAGGAGGCCCACCTTGGTAAGGGGGCACCATTGGCGGTCCCTGCCCATACGGCGGCATAGCACCAGGAAGATAACCTGGCATGCCTTGATGATGACCACCATACTGACCTAAAAAACACATTTAAAACACAAAAAAATAGATTGAGTCTGTGCCTTGTACTTTTAAATGCAATGCATTTTGCAGATAAATCTGTTTCATGTGTACACTCAGAAAATCCACTAAATAAAATAAATGTAAAAAGAGGAATACCATGAGGCGGCATCGGGGGTCTCATTCCTTGTTGCTGTGGGATGCCTGGCTGTGGTGGCATCATACCTCCAATTGGTCCAACAGGTGGATTACCAATGGGAGCCTGTCCTGGTCGAGGAAGATTACGTTGATATTTAGGTAACTGTGCTCTTCTCTCTTCCTAGGAATAAAAATATGTGAAATGTGAACATCTGAACACAGGGAGTTAAGCACGAAGGTAAGCATCTAAAGTCTTTATATTTATAGAGTGAGACTAATTTTTAAATGTTCCCTTACATCCCAATTACTTTCACCCCACAAACCAGTCCAACTTAAAATCTTGATGCCTTAAGAAAACGTTACTTATTTTTATATTTGAAGCACGTTATATTGAACAACTTTCCAGAAATTATAAATTGCTTCAGCAAGAAACTGTGTAATGAAGAAGGTATATGGACTGCAAGGGACCTGCAGACTCTATCTCACACTTGTTTCTTCAATTAATTAAATTTATGAACAAAAATAATTTTTGAGAGAGTAAGAACCCAACTTACTGTCTTCTTTTAGAAACAGTCTTAGGGGGGATGTATCTAAGATCAAAACATGCAATATTCACTTTGTTTTGTGGTTCTTAAAAATCAGAATGATAAAAATCACTTAGCATTCAATCAGATCATAAGACCACTGGTATACAAATTAAAACTTTTCAAATGGACAAGTTGCTACCACAGTACTCAATCAAACTCTGCTAGTAAAAAATGTAAACAACTTACCAGCGATATATCCTCATCTGGATGGATCAACTTACTGGTTGCACTGGTCGTCGTAAGTGTAGCAGGCTTACTTGTTATTGAAGCTGCTGGTTTAGCTGCAGTGCTATTTGTTGTACTAGTGGTTGAAGCTGTAGACTGTGTATATGCAGGGAATGTAGGCTTTGGGGGTTCTGTAGTTGTTGCAGGGGTACTATTTAAGGGCTTGAAATCTGTACCAACAGGTCCTTGGACAGCTGCCTGAGCCTGTAAAACATTATCTTTCATCAAAACTTCAAAACCCAAAAGTGAATATATCTACTACCTATTTAACTTAAAAACAAGACACTAACATTCAATAAGGGACAAAACTTAAAGTTAAAATCACGAACAATCCACAAAATTCAAGATAACACATAATACCAAAAGATGTACATCCAAACCACAGCAGTGGAAACAAGAAACAAGTTAGACTGCTTATGTAACTTCTCAGATATCATCTATCTCCTCACCAGAAATTACTTAATTTACAAAGCTTTGTATTTATTCCTAATTGAAGATATTATCATATAATGGAATAGCATATTTTCTATTATCATCATTCTAAATTCCTTTTTAAAATTAATCTACCAAGGAGCTCAAAAAAAAATAGTTAGAAATTATAGAATACAAATGTTTCGATAAATTTCAGTTACTAAGTATAACATAAATAACTACCAATGGTGACACATTAAAGATATGTCCTTCAGAAGTATTCTTTATATAGTAATACAATGCCCTCCCAAATAACAATGGCTAGATTATTATGATGGACTAAAGGGTTTAGTAAGCTTTTAAGTATAAAGTTACCAATAAATTTGTTACTTTTCATAACACTGAACATCTGAAACATGTAAACTAGGCCAACTTTTAGAATCAAATGCAGAGTACTAAATTTCCTTATATTATATGTGATGCATTAAACAGCATAAAACAGAATAGCTTAATCATGCATCAGGCTAACCATTGGCCACTAAAATGCATTTACTGCTTACATGCTTTTAACCCTTTAGAACCATAGAAGTTTGGGGTATATTTTTTTGTATTAGTATGCGGTTCAAATTTTCAAATACCATTGATTTATAAGCCATTAATTTTACTTTAGAAAAATTAAACGTATTTTTGGGAAAAGATTTAGTTTTAAAGTAGGGTCCAAAGGGTTAATGAAGTTATAAAGCCATTTTTAACAATTTTAAACTGCAACTTCCTGCGTACTTGTGCTGCGCTAGGAAACAGAGCTTTAGAAGACGCAGACAGACTTTCTGAATTGGATGAAGCTGTACTTGAGCTTGTTACAGGTGTCCCCATCTGTAGCATAAAAGAAAGGAAACAATGAAAAGTCTCCAAACAAATGGGTGAAAATAAGCCACGTGGTAGACTTTTTTTTCAGTATAGATTGCATTTTTCTAAATGCAAAATACAATGCAATCAAATCTGTTTTATAGAGGCAGGCAGTTAATGCATTTACAATAAACAGAGTGACACTATGAGCCTCAAAAAAACGTTTTAAATTCTACACCAATAAACCTAATTAACCACAGGTTTTTTCCCCTAAAACTAACGTTTTACACTATGATATTTCAAAACTGAAACCTTAAACTGAGAATTATGATGCATTACTGACACTTCAATCCAATTCTCCATCGATAACTACAATTTTTGCCAAGAGTTTATTAATAGGATAAACAAACTAAACAATAAACAAAATCCCCCCACCTCAAAAACATGTTAATGTACTTTAAAAGTAATGCTTTTAATTTAGCAACTACAAACAGAAAAAAAATTGAAAAAAGAAAACATCTAAGGGATAATTTTAAGGTGAACAATGAAGAACATACATCCTGAGTGTCTCAATTCTGAATGAATTAAATACATCTGCTTAACTCGGAATCAAACTGGGGGGAAAAAGCGAAGATGACAACCATTATATACATACTATATATAAAAGAAGGATTTTTTGCTTCTGAGTTCTGGGGAGGAAAAAAAAAATAGGACGAGTAGGAAATATGAGTGTGACTAGGTCAAAAGACGTTAAATGATGCCCTTCCAGCAACAGTGAGGCACTACTGTCTGTCACAATTCTAGACTAAAGGAAGAGCCCCAAAATTATTTGCTAAGGTCTTAGGATTTTTTGACTTTGGTTTTCATTCTACTCATAGCTCATTAGGTAAAGGAGGACCTCATAACATTTTTATGTATTTAAGTTCCCAGAAATTAAATTTTCATTTCTAACTAAAGCTAAGAATAACCAGAGTTCACAACTACAAAAAAATAACATACTACACTATTTTCTGGTTCCAGTCAACCTTTTATGAGTAAAGGAAATCAATGTGTGCAAAAATGGAAGAGAACACCACTTCTTCAGTATAGTTAATAAACTGTATTAAGAAGATTACAATTTTTAAAATGACTTGACATTTTCAAAGAGTTCAGTGAACTCCACTTTACCTTTAAACATAAGCACGCTCCTTTTCAGAAATTTCACCTTACCTGTCCTGCACTGGGGAAAAGAGGCTTAGTAACTGGAGGCTGTGGAGCTGGAACTGTTGCTGTTGGTGCAGGTGGTCTGTTAAGAATACCTGGCGCTGAAACAGCCTGTGCTTGAGTCATTGGAGGAATTCCAGGACGTGGAACAGGAGGGGGCATACCTGCAGAGAAGAAATACTGGAGTGGGACCCTGTTGCTGAAACATTTAGTTCAGAAAAAATACTTCCTCAAAACTTTGCCATTAAAACATACTAAATTAAATTAAAAATGAATCAAGGAAATTCCCTGGCAGTCCAGTGGTTAGGACTCGGCTTTCACTGCTATGGCCCGGGATCAATCCCTGGTAAGGGAACCAAGATCTCATAAGCCGTGCGGCACAGACACACATAAAACAAGATTCTATACTACGAAGTTATCAATACTGATGACTGACTGCTGAACTCAATGAAGCCCAAAGTACTTGGGCACCTGCCCCCTTGGAACAGTTTTGCCTCCAACTTTCTACACCTTTGCGTCTCTTCAGAATTTTGGGACATGAAAGATACCACTAGAAACCCTGTATATGGGCAAAGCCACAATTAGGCTTATTGATATTACTGATGCAGCAAATTTTTGAAACATATAGAATTATTTCAATCATCTAACGACAGATGTTTCCAGAACTCTAATGCGAACTACAGTAAAAACTGTTAATAGGTCAAATACCCATAAAAATTATTCCAGAAACTAAGTTATTCCTTTAAGTGTGCTTTAAATACACAAATTTTCCTAAAATATACCACTAGGCATTCTTTGAAGTTCCTCAACGTAACTTAAAACTTTTACCGACTTCACATTACCAAATGAACATAGGTTATTTTTCTGTATTCATTTAAATGCCTAAAATTATCTCAGAGCATGATGTATGTGAAGCTGTTGCCTATAAATTAATGACTGCACGGGCATGATTCAAATTTTGCTGCTGCTTTATTTTTCTGTTCCTTTTAAACCAACTATCACTTGAGTACATCTGAATCTGCTATGGACTGCAAACCAAACTTGCTAGGATTAAAACGCTAGGCAATGGACTCAGAAAGCCTCATGAAGACCTCTGTGGCACATTTACTGGGCTAACCAAATCCCTTTCCCCACACTGTAGGCTAAAAAGTCAAGATACTTTATTTCCCATGCTTCCCTGCACCTAGAAGCTCCATTAGACCTATTTCTGGCCAATGATATGTAAGAGGCTAAGGAGATTCTGGGAAAGTTACTTTGTTCCCTAATACAAGAAAAAGGAAAGCACCCTTTCTTGCCTGAGATTTTATAACTTCTGAGTTACATGTCTGAGAGAGAAAGCTAAGGTTGGCAAAGTGGAAAATTTTTGAAGTATGGGTTCTTGTTATCACTGGAGCCACTGAGTCTACCACTTTTAGGTTGAGTGAGATAATAAATACCTACATTGTTTAATAGTTTGTTGGATTTCTCTATTACTTGTTAAGAGTCTCCAGTACTTGCCTAAAATATTCCTAACAGATATAACCACTCTTAAGTCACAGGCTCAGTGACTCATTCTGGTGGCTTTGAGGACTACTTTTACTATCTATTTCAAAACTCGGAACTCAGAACAAAACGAGATCATCACATTTCTCACAGTAATTTTAAAAAGAAGTCACTAACCTATAGAAACTTTAAAAATTACACCAATTTTAAAACTGCACCTCGCAGTGGTTTAGAGTCCGCCTGCCGATGCAGGGGACACAGGTTTGTGCCCCGGTCTGGGAAGATCCCACCTGCTGCGGAGCGGCGGGGCCCGTGAGCCATGGCTGCTAAGCCTGCGTGTCTGGAGCCTGTGCTCCGCAACGGGAGAGGCCACAATAGTGAGAGGCCCGCGTACCGCAAAAAACAAACAAAAAAACCCTGCACCAATGCCCACAAATCTGGTGTCTAAAATACTTTAAGAATAAAGCACTTCTGTCATATTAAAAAGGGAACTGTCTAACATTTCATACCTGGTGGCATACCAGGCATCAGAGGTGGTATTCCCGGTCCAGGTGGCATCATTCCACCCATTGGCATCATTCTATCAGAAAGCAAATTTCAAGAGACAACTAAAGTTAATTAACAGTATAAAACATTAGAAAATATTTTGGCTAAAGCCTGAAACAACAATAGATAAGACTTGAATTTGACCCCTAATATTGAAATCAATCAAGCTGAAAGAACACACAACACACTAAAACAATTCTATCAAAATAAATTCCCTAAAAACCAGCGAACTCTTTGGTTTACCAGTAAAATAGGGGAAAAAATTCAGTCTTTG
Organism: Delphinapterus leucas; assembly: GCF_059928025.1. NCBI lineage: Eukaryota > Metazoa > Chordata > Mammalia > Artiodactyla > Monodontidae > Delphinapterus > Delphinapterus leucas. Next base: position 24,996,337 of record NC_143147.1, on the reverse strand, counting down.
TTAACAGAACATTTTAATACATTTAAAGTCATTGAAAACAATTATTATACTCTCCTTAATATAAACAAGAGGCCTTATCCAAAATGTGCGTTAACTGGAAAACAAAATCACCTTTTGTCTCACTTGGAAAATATCCACAGAATATTAATCAAAAAAAAAAACCCTCTATATTTTAGAGTTATCAGATTTTTTCAAAAAGAAAATACTGAATGTACTCTGTGGAGTAAAGATTTGTTTTGGACAGGCACGGAAAAACTACCATCAAAATTAAGGATAATCAAAAGTAAACTCAGAATCCCTACTCCTCATGTACAAAGTTGCTATCACTAAACCAGGACTTAAAAACACAACCCATATTTGTTTTCCTTTCCTTAAAAGAGCTCACCTTCAAATATCAGTGTCCAATTCACTTAAAAAATTACCAAGTTTGTGAATTAATGATTTAGGATTCTTATCAGAATAACTTCTATATATAGGTTTTATTAGAAGAAAAATCAATTACCTTCTATAGTAACACAGCACGTAATTTGGCAAAGGAATATATACTCTTTCTTAAATATCACCCCTTTTTACTAAGTCCCCTTACTTTTAGCAGTTTGGGGAAAACAGCTGCACAATTAGAAAATGCTTTGTTTATATGAGTCTATTACGATTTCCTCACAGATGTTTTAGTTCCCTCCTTTAAGAGATCTGTGTCAATCAGTTTGCAAAGTTTAGAAGTTTTAGTAAGGAAGATTAGAAAACTTCTGAAGTCAACTTAATAGATACCATTAAACACACAAAAAAATGACATTATGATTATACCTCCTGAATTACATTACGAATGAGATGCTTACATGTTTTCACCGCAAAATGACTGGGTGTATTTTCTCTGATGATGCAATCTGTGAAAATGTATGACAAAATCAAAATCTAACTGATTTTCAAAATACAGTGGGAAAGTGTATTGTATACCTCTCACATCCAACAATATTTAAATAAAAGTGATGGGCACGAGCACCTCATATTCATTTTAGTTCTTGATGACTTGACAAATATTTACAGTTTGCTTCTCACAACTACAAAGTGTCATGGACAGTTTTGAATCTCAGAAACTCAAATCTACAACCAACTACTTTAATTACATCAGATGCAACTGAAGCAGATGGCTGCCTACATACATCCTAAAACCCAAAAATCTATTCTCTTCAGAGTCAAATTTATATTCCTTAAATTTATTAGTAGATCCCTTTATTAGGTAAGTTTAATAGTTACAGAGCCCATACCTTTTAGAAGCAAAAAGAAAAAAAAAAAAACAACACAGCAAAGTAACATTTAAGTGATGTAACACACCCAAGTTGAAAAAGATCATTCTAGGCACAAGCCCACAAGTCACTTAAAAGAGTTTTCTTACCCAGGTGGCATTCCTGGCATAACTGGTGGCATTCCTGGCATCAGAGGAGGAACACCTGGCATTAATGGAGGTATGCCTACAAACAAGTATTTCAACCAAAAAAATAAAAAAGGGTTAAGAGGAAAAAATTAATACTTCTAAACTGTATCAACAAAGACCTGAGAATGTTAAATTGTAAGAAGCCTTATGTGCTACCTGGAGGCATTCCTGGTGCTCCTGGAACTGGTGGTAGTCCTGGTTGTGCCATTGGGGGGATATAACCTTGTTGAGGTTGAACAGGCTGTGGTTGAAATGAAGTTGAAGCTGCAGAGTCATCATCATCATATTCATCAGAATCCTCTTGTTGCTTCTTTTTTTGACTCTCTGCTAAAAAAGTTTAAATTAATTTTTCCCATAGAGTAAAAAAAGAAAACCTAAGCAAGTTTAAGACATTCAACATTTAAAATTTTTATTTCAGTGCAAGTAGCTCCTGAGATTTTTCTTCCCAAAAAACTCAGTTAACACTGCTCTTTACTCTTTAAATGTTTTTTCAATCTGTATTAAGCAAGAAGGTTAACATCCTTTCCCTATTCTATGGTAGGTAAAGAACATTTTCCTAAAGCAGTTATACTTTTAAAAAACAGCTTTCTATTCCACTCCAAAAGGTAAACTATGAAAACTAGGCTGACCTCTCCAGAATGCTTTTCAAAAGAAAAGACTTCATAGTAGTAAGTTTCTATCATTTGGATAGGAGAGGGCTGCAAATCCCAAGTCAAATACACCACTAAAAAAATTTACAATTAGTGGTTTCATAAATCAAAACAAGCTACCGCCTCAACACCTGCTAAATCCACCTGGAATTCAGTTATGAGTAAAAATATAATAAAATGTATGGAATGATCCAAATGCTACCACATATACAAATAAGATACATTAACTTCGAACATAAGACAAAAAAACCCAAAAAAACCCTCAAATTGAAATTCTGAATAGAACTAACATCTACCATTAAATTTATACTTGAAAATATTGTAATAATACTCTCACTAGTTAAGCTGTATCAAGAAAAAGCATACATCTTAGCATTTACCTTGTGTTTTCTGTTCAAGAAGTCGTCTTCTTTCATCCATGTCTTTTTCTGGAATACCTTCCATACCATATATTTCCAACTCTATGTCTGTTCTCCCAGGTATTGCATTTGGTACTGCATCTATTGTCTCTTTATGCACCTAACATTAAAAAACAAACCAAAAAGACCCCACACAAACAAAACAAAAACCTTCCATTAGATAGACAAAAGTGCCTCATGAAAGTCTTTTAAAGAGTAATTTTAAATTACTCAGAGACCACTTAGTATAATGGTTAAGAATGACCGGTTCCACGGTGAGACTATGTGGATTCAACCCCCAGCTTTATAGCCTATTAGCTATGTGAGATTAGGCAAATTCTTTGACCTAAGCCTCAGTTTACTTCACCTATTCAGCACCTAACTTCTGGGGTCATTTTTAGGATTAAAAAAGATACTGTGTATGTAAAAAGCACTTGGCAATGTGAAGCACATAGCAAGGGCTCAATAAACAATTTCAAGTTTACCTTATAACCTTGATTGCTTGAATCATTAACAATGAACTAATAGTGCTACTCAAATCAGGGAAGTGTGAAGTCTGAACTAAGTAAAGCTTATGAAGTCTTAAAATTAAGTATTAGAATAAAGTAAATTTTCCAAGAATGTATCCTGAGACAGCTAGTAGCTACAAACCACAAAAGTGACATTTCCAATTAGCATTACCTGTAACTAATGAGTCACCTGAAGAGCTTAACACTGCCACAGTAGTGATCCTGTCACTTTCCACCTCTGAATTTATTTGGCAGATCACAAAAAGAAGTCCTTCAGAGGTTTTATTGTAAAATAAAACACTGGGGATCTACCACCTTTTTTCACTGTATGGTTTTGCTAGATCAAACATTTCTAACCCTAAAACGCGAATAACTTTTGCCAATATGCTAAAACCCGTCGGTCTTGGTTTCTTCCGCAAAAGGTATTAACTTAGGCTAAAGGATGTCAAAGTATTTTGCCTAAAATATCAGCTTCACCTGGAAGCTTATTAGAAATGCAAATTCTAGGCCAATAAAAATTTTAAAACAATAAATAAGAAATGCAAATTATCAGGCCACACCTGAGCCCTACTGAATCAGAAACTCTCGGGTGGAACTGCAAATCTATCTAACAAGACTTCAAGGTGATTCCTTTGCATACTCAAGTTTGAGAACCACTTATTTAGGTTAATGACTTGGATATATTGGTCCAAGTAATACTCAATTTTTCTTTCCTTCCAAGACACTTTCATGGAAGAATAGAAAGGTAATTAAAGAAAACTAAGTATTTTCCTGGAGGAGTATCTCAAAGATTTTAAAAAGTGATATGCAAATCAAATTCACAAATTATCTTATTGTGATTAAAAGATCCATGAATAAAGCTACTCAATAAATGACAATCACCATTTCCTAAATTTTTTGGAACATGTTACTTCTCTTGATGAAGGCAGATGAAGTAACTCATATATACGTTCTCTGAAAAAATACAATTACATTCACATACACATTAACTAGTTTTCACTACATTTCTAAGTGATGAAAGAAAGAAATATCTTAATTAAAAGGTATTGGAAAGAGAAGAAAAAATAACGCCATTCACTCAAAATCTTCCCAACCTTATGTTACAGCCAGAATTAGATTTCTAAGAGTCTTACATAGTAGAAATTAGTATGGTCTCGGCTGAAAAGATAGGCGCAAACATTGATGTAAAGTATCTAAATTACTAATGTCCTAAACTAATCTATAAAACTCCAGCATGTGTCTGATTTAGTCTGATTTAACTGCCATGCCTATCTCACAAGCTCCTGTGAAATTATGCTAAGAACATATAAATAGAAGCACTTAGTCAATTAAAGATTATTACTAATAGTTTCTTAACTAATCTTCCAGTTTCCACTCACTCCATTTCTCTGCTCTTCCCTATAGTGCAACTCCTTGAAATAGCACCTCTACTTTCCCCTCTCATTTTCTCTTGCAAGCATTCCTATCAGCCTTTCATCCTCTACATTCTAGGAAATCACTCTGGCAAGTAACCAATGACCTCTAGTTTGATTAATCCAATCTTAGTCCTGGGCTTAACTAACCTACCACCAGTGTTTGACTTAAATAAATAACTCACTCCTTGAAACACTTCATTTGGCTTCCACGGCACTACTCTCTTGGTTTTCCTACCTTTTCAATCTTGATTGGTTTCTTTTAATCTTCTGACCTCTAAATGCTAGGAGTGGCCCAAGGTGGTGTCGTTGGCACCACTTTTCTATCTATATTCTACTCCCTAAGGACATATAATATCATGGCTTAAAATAGCCATCCTTATACTGTATCCCCCCAAATTTCTATCACCAGCTCCAACCTCTCTGAACTGCAGACCTGTAGATTCAACTGCTTATATGACATCTCCATCTGGATATTCAACAGACCTCCTCAAAATCTCAAAACTAACATACCCACACTCAAAATTAACATAAGATGATCTTGATAGCCTCATCCCTAAGCCTATTTTTCCTGCAAGCTTTCCACATTTCAGTACAGTCGTCCCTTGATATCAAGGCATGACTGGTTCCAGGACCACTCCCCCCAATACCAAGGATGCTCAAGTCCCTTATATAAAATGGCGCAGTACAGTTAGCCCTCTGTATCCACGCATTCTGTACACGTGGATTCAACTCACCGAAGTTCAACTGCGGTATAATACGCAGATGTGGATACCAAGGGCCAAATGAATACAGTAACTCACTTTTCACACTGCTCAGGCCAAAAACTTTCAGAACATCCTCCACTCCTCACTTTCTCATACTCCACATCTAATTCATCAGCAAATTCTCTGTCACCATCACCTCTTGCCTGGAACACTCTTGCCTGGTCTCCTAAGTGGTCTTACTGCACTCTACAGTCTACTCTCAACCCTGCAGCCAAAATGACTCTTTAAAAAGTGTGCCAAAGCATGTTACATCTCAATTAAAACCTCCCATTTCACTCAGTATTAAAGAAAATGGCCTACAATAACCTGCAAACCCTCCTATGTAAAGTAGCACATTGCTGTCCTTGCCCTCAATAGAGGAGAATGTTCCTGACGTGAAGGTCTTTCATCTGCTGTTCCCTGGAATCTCTCCCTCACCTCCTTTCAGATCTCTGTTCAGATGTCAGTTTCTCATTCAGGCCTGTACTACCTTGTGGCCCTCCCCTATCGCCCCTACCTAGTTTTAACCCCTACCTAGTTTTAGTTTTCTCTGTCACATATCAGCATAAAATTAAATATTTATAGATTGTTCTCCTCCACAATGTAAATCTAAACTCCACAATGATGACTTTAATTTATTCACTGCTGTATATTCAGTGCCTAAAACACTGTACTGTCTCACAGAAACTTTGTGATAAATGGTAATGTTCTGCATCTGTACTATCCAATACAAAAGTCATCCCCAGTCACTTGTGGCTGAGCACAGGAAATGTGACTATAATGTGACTGAGGAACTGAAGTTTTAATTTTTAAATTTCTGTTTAAATAGCCACAAGTAACTAGTGACTACCACAGTGGAAAATTGTGGGTCTCATATTTTTAAATGGATACTGAATTGCTATTATAGCGACATAATTGGAGTGAAACAGATCTTTATAAACTTATTTTTAAACTCAGGAAAGCAATATCTTGTTTTAATTTACCTCCCTGCCTCCTACCAACAATAGTTTCCAATGAATGGGGATTTGCTCATCTCACATCTCTCTAGGGTCCAATTAGGCAAAAATTCAGGCAGCTCTAGGACTGGCAAAAGTAGAAGAAATAATGTTGAATAAAAAAGGTACTTATTAGATCTTCAAAAATATAAATTACAAAGCCCTCCCCACCTAGTAGTGAAAGAACTCAAGAAACCTAGAAAATATTAAGTGAAACACCACGCCACCATTCCAAAAGAGGTCCATGGAATAAATCATAGCTTAGCCCCAGGCAACAGATTTTAACAAATCGTTCAAAGACAGTGAGTAATGGTGCTTAATTATGTACTAATTCTTATGGGATTGGATTTGGTCAGACTGCCCACAAAATTTAAATCACTGATCCTTGTTCTCTTAGCCAAGTACTGACGAAATACTTCGTGATCTTAACCTAATTGTCACCCATCTAAATCTAGGATAAAAGGTATTATCAATAATTTAAAGGTAAATAGTAGCATAAACTCTTTAAACATGAAAAATCAATTGTTTATCTTCTCAATGGCTAAAGAACAGGTTTTTTTTTTATTTTAAAGCTGACTGGTCATCTTATCTAATCTTTTGCAATAAACAACAACAACAAAAAACCTCTACAGCTATCAAAGAGAAATTCAAGATTTTTTCATGTTGTTTCCAAACTACAAGAGAGCAAAAATTAAATACAGAAGAAACTCCTTACCTGCATGCAATGAATAGCTAAGCCAGGTCCTGTATACAATTTCTTATGACATATATGACATTTAAAATGCTTTGCTTTTTGGTGCTGTATAAGGATCTTCTCATCATCAAAATCTCTATTACAATACCTGATCACTATTGTTAAGGTACAAAAATAGCACAACAGTGACACTGCCTATAAAAAATAAATCTGTAATGAAAGAGAATAGTAATAACATTAAAAAAAAGCAACAGCTAAAACCAAGAGTACTTTATATAAAGTCTACTTTTGATATTTATTATATAACTAAGGATTAACCTACCACATAATTTTGGAATTTTCAATGTCCTGGAAGCTCACAATCTCACATTATCTCTTCACCACCCCTAAATAAACACATCTCAGTAGGCAATATAGTTTTGTCAAATTCCCGCGTTTCACACAGATTTATGTTAAATTAACTTTTCTTTTGTTCGATGTCTCAACATTTACAAATGCACACTGTGACTGGAAGGGTTCAAAATGTTTAAAAAAAAAAAACAAACCCGAAGTTAATGTGGACAGAACTTCAAAAATTAGAAGATAAAAATAATCAAAATACTAAGAATTTACCTAACATTTAAAATTTAATGTTTATATTATTTAGAATCTGAAAATAAGTTCATTGCGACAATTTCCTATGAACAATCCACAAAGCTGCTTGCAATTCCGTACGAATTTGTCGCCCAAAAATGTATATAAACTCACAGATAAGTTCTGTCAATAATACTGAGAATTCTTCTCTCCCTTGTCAGATTTTCCTAAAAGCACTTTACAAAACCTGTAACCAGTTTTCAACTATTATATAAATAAATGCAGCGTTTTAGGTACCAGACAGTAAATAAAACCAACTAAAACGTAAAGTTTACTAACGTTTCGGGGGGGGGGGAACCGACGCCACGTTTCCTTATTAAGAGCCACTTTCTCACTCCAATAAAACAGGTAAAAAGATAACAAGAAACCCCACCCTGTAAGAGAACGCTTCTCCAAGATTAAGGCGTCAGTGGGTGGGAGGCGGAAGCTAGATCTTCCCCCCAACCCCCCCAGCAAAAAAAAAAAAGGGGGGGTGGGGGGCGTCGAAATCAGGGTTGACTAACATAAGCCTTTACTAAACCGATTCTACAAAAAAAAAAAAAAAAAGAAAAAAGAAAAGAGTGGGTGACCGACTCCGGAAGCTCCCCCCTGATCCGCCACAGAGTCAATAAGCGTACTATACTCGAAGCTCATGTCCCTTTGTTGAACCGTCACCAAAACAACGGAGTGTGGCAGAAGATTCCTCAGGGGACTCTGTCCTTGGTGAAGGGGGTCCAAGCCGCCTCCCCGCGGGTCAGCGCTCGCACCAAACCAAGACCCTCCTGAGTCACGGAGTCCCACGACCCACAACTGACAGAGCTTCTCGCCCCAGGGACCCCATTTTCCGAGAAACCTTCCCAAATCTGAGCCCAGCCACCAAACTACCGACCCCGAGGCCTAAATCCCACTCTCCGCCATAGGCCAAAGCCAGGCCTCCCCGTCCCGGTCACCACCAACCGGCGCCCCCGCTCGGCCTCGACTTCAAACCGACAAAGGATACCAGCACCACGGCTTCAGCTGCTTCTTCTTCTTGCGACCCATAACTGCGCTCTACCGACAGAAAAAAAAAGGAGAAAACAAGCAGGAAAAACTAGCCAAACAGTCTCTCACTCTGCCGACCCAACCGCCACCTCTGTGTCCCACAGGAAACAGCCACAAAATGGCCGACGCCCTCGCTCGCTGCTCTGCCTCCCGTCAGGCACTGCGGCCGGGGGCGGTGCCAGGCAGGGGAGGGTCACATGACGAGGCCTACGCCCTGAGTGGGCGGACACTCGCGCCAGCGGAGGGCCGGCTGCCATCTTGTCCGTGTGTCAGGTCCGGGTTCTCCCGTGCGTGCGAATTACTCTGGGTTTACTTTGTTTATAAAAGAGCCGGTGATACGTAGGTGCGCCGAGACAGCGCGAATTGGAGAAAAAAAAAAAAACCAACCTCAATAGGTTACCAGAGTAATTCAAGGTAAACTACAAATAAAGGATAATTGAGACAGCGCCCAATTTTTCTTTTGTTTCATTTCCCGGATTACTCCTTTCTGTAGTAACTGTCGGACGTTTGCCTACTAAGTCGAAGAAGTCGCCGACTTTGCCTTGTAATTCACATATCGGTGACGGATGCGTAAACGACGCAGCGTGACCACCGCGGTGACGGAAATTCGAGGTGCTGCGGAACCTCAGAGGAGAGGAACCGTTTACAGGGCCTTGGCGGTCATTGGGGTATCGAGGAAGGTTTCCTGCAGGGTCAATGGGAGCAAACGAGGTGGAGGAGAGGGTATCTCACTAAGGGCGCAAAAAGTGCACGTCTTTGAGCCTGAGCACCTGAAAAAACACTAGAGATAGTAGGGTTGGAGCTCGTAGTGAAGGGGCTGATGGCAAGAGATAATCCTAGGGAGGCTGGCAAAGGCGACTTCCGGAGATTCTCCAGCAGCCTGAGGAGCTGGATTTTATGCTGAAGTCTCTGGGAAGCAACAGAAGAATTTTAAGAGCGCAGTTAGAGAAAAACGCAAATAAGAGTATAGCTGGTTAAGAGTCCAGTGCTTGGGTTCATTTTCCACCAGTGCCACTGCCTATTTGCATGGCTTTGGGCAAGCCACTTAAACTTCCTCTGTCTGCCCTTCTCTTTGGCATAGAGAAATAACCAGTAATGTAAATTAGATGTTACTATTAAAAGGAAAAAGTAATAGTAGATATCCATGGAGCGCTTATCGTGCGCCAGACAAGGTGGTTTTACATTACTTGTCTCAACAAACCTGTGATGGAGGTGCCATTGTTATCACCCGGTTAACATAGATGAAGAAAAAGAGGCATAGGGGAGTTGAAGCAGGGAATTCCCTGGTGCTCCAGTGGTTAGGACTCCTCACTTGCACTGCCGAGGGTCGACCCCTGATGGGGGAACTAAGACCCCACAAGTTGCGGGGGGAGCAGCCGAAAAAAGGGGGGGCGGGGAGTTGAAGTAAGTGACACAAAGTCACAGGGTTAGTAAGTATGAAGCTGAATTAGATTTGAGTTTTAGAAAAAATCGTTTTGCCTCCAGTGGGAACAGTGGATTGGTGGAGGCTGAAAGGCAAGTCATAGAGAATGTGACGGTAATCTGGATAAGAGATGAAATTGGTCTGAAGCAGGGAGTGGTTATATAGAGAAAAGCATTTATTCATTCTTCCTAAAATAAAAAATAAGATAATTTTAGATGGTGCTCAGTGCTCTACCAAAAACAAAAATGAAGAAAGAAGGTGATGGAACAATATCAGGACGTCCACTCTTGCCACTCTTATTCAACATTGTACTGCAGGTCCAGCCAGGGTGATTAGGCAAGAAAAAGAAGTAAAAGGAATCCAGATTGGAATGGAACAAGTAAAACCATTTCTATTCAGAGATGGCATGAGTATGTGAATAAAAGAAAAAGCCCGCAAAGAAAAAGTAATGTGTTGAAATCCTACCCCCCAGTACCTCATAATGTGACCTTATTTGGAAGTAGAGTCTTTACAGAGGTAATAATGCTAAGGTGAGGTCATTGGGGTGGACACTGGTGACTGGTGTCCTTACAAGAAGAGGAAATTTGGTTGCAGAGATAGGTACAGAAGAAAACACTATAAAGAGATAGGAAGGAGACCACTATAAATCAAGGAGAAAAACCTGGAACAGACTTTTCCCCATAGCCCTCAGAAGGAACCAACGCTGTTTTCACCTTGACTTTGGACTTCTAACCTCTAGAACTGTGGGACAATAAGTTTTGTTGTTTAGGGTGCAGTGGTTAGTACTCAGCACTTTCACTGCTGGGACCCCAAGGTTCAGTCCTGCAAGCCGCACAGCCAAAAAAAAAAATTGTGTGTGTGTGTTTAAACCACTCAGTCTGTGGTACTTTGTTAATGGGAACCCTGGAAAACTAATACGCTTGTTTGTAGAAAATTCTAAGGAATACATGTTTTAAAAATCTAGAGCTAATAAGAGTTCAACAAAGTTCACAGTACAAGATCAATATACAAAAATCAATTGTACTTCTTCTTTTTTTTTTTTTTTTTTGCGGTATGCGGGCCTCTCACTGTTGGGGCCTCTCCCATCGCGGAGCACAGGCTCCGGACGCGCAGGCTCAGCGGCCATGGCTCACGGGCCCAGCCACTCTGCGGCATGTGAGATCTTCCCGGACCGGGGCACGAACCCGTGTCCCCTGCATCGGCAGGCGGACTCTCAACCACTGCGCCACCAGGGAAGCCCCAATTGTACTTCTATACACTAGCAACAAGCAATCTGAAAATAAAATTAAGAAAACAATTCTGGTTACAATAGCATCAAAAAGCATAAAAATTAGGAATAAATTTAACAAAAGTTCTGAACTATGTTCTGGAAAACCAAAATATTGTAAGAAATTAAAGATCTAAAGAAGTGAAAAAAAAAAAAACAAAGCAACCCTGAGATTAATTGTCCAATAATTTTAGGTCAACAAGTCATCCTCAATTCAATTTTGCAGTATTAAGAGTTCTAGAGGGACTTGCCTGGTGGAGCAGTAGTTAAGAATCCGCCTGCCAATGCAGGGGACACGGGTTCGATCCCTGGTCCGGGAAGATCCCACATGCCATGGAGCAACTAAGCCCGTGCGCCACAACTACTGAGCCTGTGCTCTTGAGCCCACGAGCCACAACTACTGAAGCCCACGCGCCGAGAACCTGCGCTCTGCAACAAGAGAAGACAGTGCAATGAGAAGCCCGCGCACCACTCGCCGCAACTGGAGAAAGCCTGCGGGCAGCAATGAAGACCCAAGGCAGCCAAAAATAAATAAATTAAAAAAAAAAAAAGAGTTCTAGAGCCAGAGTGGGTTTGAATGCCACTCTGCCACTTATTGGCTATTTTACCATGGACAAGTTAAGTAATACTGGCCTTGGTTTACTCATCTGTCAAATGGGATAATATTTACCTCATGGAGTTGTGAGAATTAAATGAGTAAGTATTTGTAAAGCACTTAGAAGGGACCTCACACACAGAAACTGCTCCGTACATGTTAGCTATTATTTTTCTATATAAAGTTAACATGGGATGTAGGTGTACTTTAATATCTTTGATATAGTGATAGGGTGAAACGTGGAAGAAAAACATGCCTAGGCGTTACAAAATCTTAAAACGAATTCAGCAAACAGTTCTTGAGCACCGTAGGCCGTGGGCTAGGACAGAGGATATAGCAATGAACAAGCTGACATTCTACTGGGAGAGACATAGTAAACAAATACATAAGGTGGGGGCAAGTGCGATGAAGAAGAAGTAAATATAAGGGGACAGGACAGAGACTGATGGGACATCAGTAGAGGTGCGTGTGGGATGTGTTTTGCATAGGGCAGTCAAGTTCTCTCTGAGGAAGTGACGTTTCTGCAGAGACCTGAATGATGTGAGAGAAGACATGAAAATCAGGGGGCGGTCCAGCTTCCTCGCCTGAGAGCCCGGGAAACCGGCGGAACGCAGATACGCGAGGGCCGGGAGCCGGAGGAGCCGGGCCACCGAGGACTGTACGGCAGCGGGGGAGCGGTTTGGCGGGGACACAGGGCCATTCAGTGGCCGCCGCGATGCTCCCCTCCTTGCAGGAATCGCTGGATGGGGATGAAAAGGAGCTAGAGAGCAGCGAGGAGGGTGGCTCCGCTGAGGAGCGGAGACTCGAGCCGCCGCCCAGCAGCTACTACTGTCTCTACAGCTACCGCGGAAGCAGGTGCAGCGCCCGACCGCCCTTGTGGCCCCGCCCCGGCCCGACCGCTCGGCCCCGCCGCCCGGCCCCGCAGCCCACCCCAGGTCCCGCAGCCTGGCGGCTCTCAAACGCCGTCTTCTCCCCTCCCAGCCAAGGTCTCTGGCCCTCAGGGCCCTCCTCGCCTTACGCGGTACTTCCGGGCCCCCATCCTGGACTTTTGTGCCTGGCCCTCCCATGCCTGTGCGCTCTGTCCTTAACATATTCCAGCCCCTTCCTGTCGCCCCTGCCTTTTGTTTAGCGCAGTGCCACACACGCTCAATAATGTCAATTCCCATCCCCTGTCCTTCCTGTCATTGTCTCCCCACTTTCCTCCATCCCCAACCCGCCATCCCTACCCCCACGCCCACCTTCTAGTTACCCTCTGTCCTTGCTGCCTCTTTTCCCTCTGCCCCAGCAGACTTCCTGGGGTTCTTCTGGCCCTGTGAAGTCTGTTTTTGTTTTTGTTTTGGCCGCAGTGCGTGGCTTGGGGGATCTTATTTCCCCGACCAGGGATTGAACCCAGGCCCTCAGCAGTGAAAGTTACGAGTCCTAACCAGTGGACCGCCAGGGAATTCCCTGTAAAGTCTGTTTTTAAGAGTAAATTTCCTTGACTCTTCTGGACGTTTAATTTAGCCTTTCCTCCACCCCTTAAGTGGCCTGGAGAGAGAAGGAGCTCTTGTCAGAGCTGTTTTATGGGTTTTCCCTGTCAATGGAGGCAGTGGAGGATTCAAGCACTTCTACCTTGCAGCATTTTAGTTGACTGCCCCTATCCTGCTTGCGGGGGGTGGGGCCCCATACTCCGTTTGAGTTAGAACCCACAGGTTGATAGCTGACTTGCTTTTGCGGCGTGCAGATTGGCACAGCAGCGAGCGGACAGTGGTGATGGAAGCCCAAGTGGCACAAATGCAGAAACTCCCTCTGGTGGTGATTTCAGGTAAAAACAGCTTGGCCATATCCCGCGTTATGTGCTTTTCTCTTAAGGGCATCTCTGGCCTGCAGATGTCAGTGGGTACCCTGTCTCCACGCAGCTTTCCCTGAGTCAAACCATCAAGCCCACCTCTCCCCTAGGAACCTCATCTTGATTTCATTAGTTCATTTAGTCAAGGCTGGGGCAGATCCAAATACCCTTGTGATTAGCCCCAGGGTGATTAGCCACACAGTTAATCTGAGCTTCTTGATTGGAACTCCAGTAAATATTCAATATAAGTATCAACAAATTTAAAATCCTCCTTTCCCCTCCGCATTGAACACCCTTTCATAGCTCCTCTGCTGCACGCTACAGTGTAAACTCCAGGATAGCAGGGATTGCCGTCTCGTTTGGTCATCGATGTCTCCCTACCTAGTACCTTGAGTGGTACCTGGCACAGGGTAGTTATATATATATGAATGAATGAACCTCAACACTTGATGGATGCAAAGTGGAGTATAATACAAAAATATGTTCACTGAGTGACTGGATGATGGATGATTTAAGGAATTTTACAGGTACTGTAATAGAACTGTGGAGATATATATATATATATATATATATATATATTTAAGTCCTCATTTTTAGAGATACCTAATGAGAAATTTAGGGATGAAATAATATGATTCCATAAACTTGCTTCAAAATAAGTCTGCGAAGTGGGAGGTATGGACAACATGGGAGTACAGGTGAAACAAGATTTTTTTAAAAATAAATTTTATTGCAGTATAGTTGATTTACAATGTTGTGTTAGTTTCAGGTGGACAGCAAAGTGAATCAGTTATATGTATACATATAACCACTCTTTTTTAGATTCTTTTCCCATATAGGCTATTACAGAGTATTGAGTAGAGTTCTCTGTGCTATATACTAGGTCTTTTTTCGTTATCTATTTTATATATAGTAGTGTGTAAAAGTCAATCCCAATCTCCCAATTTATCCCCGCCACCAAGTGAAACAAGATTGCCCATAAGCTGATAATTGTCAAAACTGGGTGGTAGGTACATGTGGGTTCATTATACTATTCTCTCTACTTTTTATATGTTTGAAATTTTCCATAAAATGAAACCAAAGATGTGAGGCGTACTGGGTTTATATTTTATATTGGGAAGTTTGATGACAGAAAAGCTTTTCTTCCTGCATATTCAATTTATAGTTTCTGTTTATATTCTAATCTCAACCAAACTGAAGTGTTTATGTTTAGCTCATAAATGATCACTAAGCTGGTGTGTTTATTCATGGGTAGTAGGTAGTTGGAGGATTGAGGAAAGAAGAGGAGGCATGAAATAGTGATCTCGAGGGACTTCCCTGGTGGCACAGTGGTTAAGAATCTGCCTGCCAATGCAGGGGACACAGGTTCAAGCCCTGGTCTGGGAAGATCCCACATGCCGTGAAGCAACTAAGCCATGTGTCCCACAACTACTGAGCCTGTGCTCTAGAGCCCGCAAGCCACAACTACTGAAGCCCGCGTGCCTAGAGCCCGTGCTCTGCAACAAGAGAAGCCACCGCAATGAGAAGCCCGCACCCTGCAACGAAGAGTAGCCCCCGCTCGCCACAACTAGAGAAAGCCCACGCTCAGCAACGAAGACCCAATGCAGCCAAAATTAATTAATTAATTAATTTAAAGAAAAATAGAGATCTCAAAGAGTTGAAGAATGAGTGAACCAGGAAATGTGATAGCTGGGCAGAAGTAGGGCCCACTGGAGGCTAGTGGTCATTTATGTATGTATGTATGTATGTATGTATTTTGGCTGTGCTGCACGGCTTGCAAGATCTTAGTTCCCCGACCAGGGATTGAACCCGGGCCCACGGCAGTGAAACCACCAACCTAACCACTGGACCGCCAGGGAATTCCTAGTGGTCATTAATTTAAAATGAGACTAGACACTGTGGATATGGGTTTTTGTCCAACCACATTCAGCTGCATAGGTGCAGATGCAGACTAGGTAGAGAGCTGGACTAACCAGGGCTGAAGTTTTGCTAAGCAGGTACAGGGAGGTGAAAACAAAGGGGTTGAATGAGAATGTGTGCAGGGGTGTGATTACAATGACTGGAATTTAAGCTGGGTAAGGAGGAAGGAGATGAGGATGAGAAACTTGAGGCTACTGTGAAAAAGATATAAGGTCAGTGGCTTGGGGGTCCCAGTGGAGTCATAATACTAGAGAGAATGAGCTGGAAAGATAGAACTATTTTAAATGGATGAGGTAGATCATACTTGGTGATATACATTCCTAGAAGCCTCACCAACAGGAGTCAGATAGAAAGCTTTGCCGAGTCCTTAGTGCGGGCCTTTAGTGATGTCCTGTCTGACTTACGGGGTGTAAATGCAGAGTCCACTGGTAAGGAACGTGTGTCTTTCATTTGTCAAGCCTCTCCTTGGCGGATACTAATCTACCATCTGAATTGGAGCCAGAGCTGTGCAGTTTCATTGCTAAGCGTCTTTCTAAGGGAGCAGTCTTTGAAGGGCTGGGTAATGTTGCATCTGTGGAGCTGAGGTAAGTATAAAATGTGCTGTATCCTGAGATTTTATTTCTGAGCTAAATATGAGAAGTGGTGAGAAACTCCAAAAGATCAGTACCTACTAGACCTGCAAAGTTCATCTTTGTTCCCTGGCAGCTGAGCACTGGGCCTCACATTTTTGTGGAATGGACTTAACTGAACGGCAGAGACTCTGCCTCCTCAGTGTACATATTTAGTCTTGTACTTGGAAGAAAGGAGCTCATTACCAAAACTATAACTGTATACTTTACAGTGGTAAAGGGCTTTCACAAACTTCAATGCCATTCTCCTTACAAAGGGGTGATAAAGCAGATACTCTTACTTCCATTTTCAGATGAAGTAATAAACTCAGAGAAGTTGAGGTCCCAAGGCTGGTCACATTGATGGAATTCAGGCTTAAATATAGGTGTCCTCAGTTGAATTCCAGCCATCTTTCTACTACACCCCTTGATTGTAGTTCACTTCAGACCATGATATTGACATCAAGTCCTCTCAGGAGTATGAGGCCACATACCAAAGATAAGGCCATCGGATAAACACTTCACATCTGCCTGGAGCTTCAGTGATTCATGAAGGTTTAGGGGAGGGAGAAAAGATGATCATATTTATGTAAACATGGATAAACTATGAACAAGAGTGAAATTTGCATGCATTTTTCACATAAGACAGGAGAATTCAAAGAAATTCCATGTTTGTTAGGTGCTGCTTTAGCTAAAGCCCATTATGGTATATGTTCATTTTCCTCTGTTGTTACAAGTAAACCAAGAAGTCTGGGGAGCTCTGACCTACTGAGCAATCTAATGGTATTGCCAGATCAGGATGACCAGGGCTCAGAGGAGTCTACAGAACTACATGCATGAGTTATCAAAATAATACATTTAACCTTTTTCTTTCTGTTCTAGAACTCCAGGTTACCGAGTTGGTTGTTATTACTGCCTTTTCCAACAAGAAAAACTGCTTTCCCAAACAACAACAGACTCTGAACATAACTGTTCAGAGTATGTGGTCTGCTTTTTAGGAGGGTCTGAAAAAGGACTTGAGCTATATCCTTTCTTTGGTCTTTGAGGGTATCAGGAAGGAAAATGTTGGCAGGCAAGTAGAGGATTATTACTAGCAACCTCTGAAAAGGTTTTCTACCTCTTATGCATTAACTTCAATTTCAGACCTCCATACGACCAGTTTGTCTTGGCTTGTTTTAATTGACAGTTATTTGAGAGATTTTTATATTACCTATTGAGAAATAAAACCCTTTCTTGATTCATCCTTTATTGCTTCCTTAAGAACATACTTTCAGGCTTGAATTGGACAAGTATATTCAAGGGCTGAAAAATAACATGAACTGTGAGGTAAGATGATTGCATTAATCTTTTTTAAAAGAGTTTCATTCTTTTTTTAAAAATATTTATTATTTATTTGGTTGTGCCGGGTCTTAGTTGCAACATGCGGGATCTTTAGTTGTGGCATGCGGGATCTAGTTCCCTGACCAGGGATTGAACCTGGGCCCCCTGCATTGGGAACGTGCAGTCTTAACCGCTGGACCACCAGGGAAGTCCCTGCGTTAATATTTTTAAAGACTGAGATGATTAACATTATGCGACTGCTATACTTGTCAAACCATCCAGGTGGACACAAACAGTTAGAAATTCTGAAAATGTGCTACTTTGCGGGCTAAAAGAAAGGTGCTTGGGGGCTTCCCTGGTGGTGCAGTGGTTAAGAATCCGCCTGCCAATGCAGGGGACACGGGTTCGAGCCCTGGTCCGGGAAGATCCCACATGCTGCGGAGCAACTAAGCCCGTGCGCCACAACTACTGAACCTGCGCTCTAGAGCCCGTGCACCGCAACTACTGAGCCCGCGTGTCTAGAACCCGTGCTCCGCAACAAGAGAAGCCACCACAATGAGAAGCCCGTGCACCACAATGAAGAGTAGCCCCCACTCCACACAACTAGAGAAAGCCCGCATGCAGCAATGAAGACCCAACGCAGCCAAAAATACATAAATTAATTTAAAATGGATTTCTGTTTTAAAAAAAGAAGAAAAAAAAAAGAAAGGTGCTTGTTAAGGGAAGCAGGGAACATAGTCCTATAAGTGCTGTATGTTTCACAAGACTGCTTCTGAAGTTTTGCATCTATGAAAAATTCAATTAAATTCAAAGGTATATAGTAACATGCCAAGCGAGGAAGATGACGTTCTTTTCCCAATTTCTAGACACATAAGATTTATATTCTGGTCAGAACTAATGGCCCACAAAGCCTCTGGCACCAGAGACATGCTATGCAATGGGATGACTGTCCTTGAACTCAACCTCAAAGATTTTTAGAAACATCCCAGTTTTCATTAATCGATCTTTTATGAATTAGATACCTCCGTATCAATTCCTTTATCTGTACCTTTTAAAAACTATGTGTTCGGTTGGTGGCAGTTAAGTCATAACTCTTAAAATTTACTCCCCATTACACGTGGTAATAATTCCTTTCTTTCACTTGTGCATGTGCTTACAAGACACTGCAGGAGGGGAAAGGGTAGCATAGGAGTGAGCCGGGGATACGAGTCTAGGGGGAGCTGCTCTCCCAGGCTGGAGCTCTCCCTCCAGCCCCAGGGAGCAGCACAGCCAAGGAAGCCACATGAGCTCCTGGCAGCGTGTCTGACACCCGGAGTGGGCTTGAGTGCTTTGATGCGATGACTTGTATCCTTCCCTGTTCGCATTTCGAGTGTGAACGAACTATCTGTATTCTTTCATTCAACAGGCACTTTATAAGCTCATCCATGGACGTTTCAGACGCTGTGCCAGGTGCTGGGGAGATGGGGATTATTAAGAGAGTATCTCCAAGAGTTCACAGTACAGTGGGAGGAGATTGACATGTAAATGCCCCAACTCCTTTCAGTGAAGAAATAGCATGGAACCCTATTAATTCAGTCTCTTCATTTTATATAACGCATTTCTTAGTGTGCTTTTAAGAAATGCAGTACTGAATTAATTAATCCCCACTCTGCCCAACAAGCCCAGCAAAGTTATATCACAATTCCTTTTTTAAAATTTGTGGTGTTAGCTTAAAAGAAGGTGTCTGTCCCCAGTTCTTTTCACTGTCAAGAGTATCATGAAGAAAATGTTAAGTCCAAGGTGAAGGCTGATATCAAAGCAAATGACATTCTCTCTTGATCTAGGAAAGGGGTGGGGAGAACCACATACAGTCGTACTTGAGCAGCTGGTTTGAGGATGTTGTATGCCCAATCCAAAGGGTGGTTCATCTCTTTCAGGAGCAGCTTACCTTTCTGCTACATGCTGTAAGTATTGCCCAAACAAAAGCATTTCCTTAATTGAGAATCACTTTGGCCGAGTTTGGATTATTTAAAGACATACTTATTTTCTCTGAACATTACCTTCCCCCTGAATATTCATTCAGACAATGCCTGCATTAGGATAGACCACACTCTATTTATTCAGATCTAGAAAGTTACACTACTAAGGTAGAATTGCAAATACTGAGTCTTCTGATAAGATAAAACGTTTTAAAATAATTACCTTTTTTTTTTTGGCCGTGCTGCACAGCTTATGCGATCTTGGTTCCCTGACCAGGGATTGAACCTGGGCCATGGCAGTGAAAGCCCCGAATCCTAACCACTAGACCAGCAGGGAACTCCCTAAAATAATACTCTTTGAAGTGATCTGGAAGACGTGTAATTTCCAAAATAATTTGAGAAGGAAAATGGAAATCAAAAGTGATTTTACCTATATAAAAATGTCCAAATAAAAAATGAAAAATTCACTAAAATATCTAGACAATGGGGTAGGCTCGAGTAAATGGCCAGGTTTTTCATGTAAATATGTGGTGGTGAAGCCAGGTTTCAGACCATTAGTGAGCAACAGCTGAACAAGGCTCTGGAGAGCTCCCGGACAGTGCCGAGCAAGCATCGTGGTTATTGGGGGAGGTGATGTTTAGTCACAAGTGGCTGCGCAACAAGGAAAACTGGAATACATGTATCAGTTAGGCTTTATTTTTCTCTCATAGGCTCTGAGTTATACTCCTGTTGAGGTTAAAGAATCAGATGAAAAAACAAAGAGAGACATTCACAGGTAAAGAACAGTTTTGCAAACAGAGAGCCTTTTGCACAGCAAGCCTGATGTTTATGTTTTTAACACCCACCCCCACTCCCAATGCAGAATGAATTTGCTTCCTCCCTCCCATCCTATAATATAGTTTGTGCAAAAGGATTGTGTGTGTGGCAGGTTTCTGAGTGTGGCCAGTCTCCAAGGCCTTATTCACGAAGGCACCATGACGTCTTTGTGCATGGCTATGACGGAGGAGCAGCATAAGTCTGTGATCATCGATTGTAGTAGCTCCCAGCCTCAGTTCCACAACGCAGGTGAGCCACAACCCCGGGAGCAGGCTTGTGAAACTCCTTTTTTGCGCTGAGAACAAATGATGCAAACTTATCCTTCCTGTCTTGTGCAGTTTTACATGTTTATCCCCAAATCACCAAAAACAATAGCAGTTCTAGAAACGTGGAAATCATGTCATGCCTAGCAATTCTTCTCCTAGGTATATAGAGAACTCTTGTACGTGTACACAAGGAGACAAATACAAGATGTTCATAAGGGCACTGTGTGAAATAGCAAAGAACTGAAAGCAACTTAAGTGTCTGTCAACAGGAGAATTGATAAACTGCTCTATTCGTACAATGGCATACTATATAGCCGTGACAATGAGTGAACTAGAGCTATATGTCTCAGTATAGCACATAAACGTGTTATATAGTGCAAGAGCCATTAAAGAAAAATACAGTTTTAACATATGCAAAATAATACTATATAGGGCTTATAGATAAAGTATGTGGCAAAAGTTTAAAGAAAGACATGGGCAAGGAAGGGGAAAGGAAGGGGATGCGATTGGGAAGAGGCACATTGGAGCTTCAACCATTTTGGTATTTCTTAACCAGGTGGTGAGTTAAGTTTTTTTAGACCATTATAGAAGTCTTAAATAATTCATTATAAGAGCTTTTATAAAGGAGGAAAGAATATCATGATGTATACAAACATTGAATCATTATGTTGTGCACCTGAAACTAATATGTCAATTACACCTCAACTTAAAAAAAAGAAAATAGGGCTTCCCTGGTGGCGCAGTGGTTGAAAGTCCGCCTGCCGATGCAGGGGACACGGGTTCGTGCCCCGGTCCGGGAAGATCCCACATGCCGCGGAGCGGCTGGGCCCGTGAGCCATGGCCGCTGAGCCTGCACATCCGGAGCCTGTGCTCCCCAATGGGAGAGGCCACAACAGTGAGAGGCCCGTGTACTGCGAAAAAAAGAAAATAAAAAGAAAGGACGAATAAATGTCTTGTGATTTCACTTTTATTTATTTTTCTAAAATATTTTATAGGAAGCAATCGGTTTTGTGAGGATTGGATGCAGGCTTTTTTGAATGGTGCTGAAGGAGGTAACCCTTTTCTTTTTCGACAAGTCCTGGAGAACTTTAAACTAAAGGTAACTAATTGGCTGTGTGCCAAGTGCCACGCATAGTCTTTGTCTGAATTGTAATTAGTACCGGTGACTGAGTAACAAATCTGCTTTATAGCTATGATGTCATTCTCAAAACTAGAATCCTCAGTGCCAGTTTTCCCGTACCCAGTGACCACTGGGTACCTAAACTTTTCATGTTTGCTAATCTGACAGGGTGACGATGGTATAGCACTGTTTTTATTTGAATTTTTTTGGCTGTGTTGGGTCTTAGTTGCAGAGCATGGGCTCTTCATTGCGGTGTGCGGGCTCTCTGGTTGTGGCGCGGGCTTAGTTGCCCCACAGCATGTGGGATCTTAGTCCCCTGACCAGGGATCGAACCAGCGTCCCCTGCATTGCAAGACAGATTCTTAACCACTGGACCACCAGGGAAGTCCCTTTATTTGCATTTAAAAATTTCAGTTTATTTCAACCAAAACCAAAACAGTTCACCCATTTCTCCCACTCCCTACCTCCTGCCTCTGGTGGCTACCAGTCTGTTCTCGAAGTCTATGAGCTTGTTTGTTTGTTTTTTTAACTCTATATATATTTGGATTCCACATATAGAAGAGATCGTGCGGTATTTGTCTTTCTCTGTCGGACTTGTTTCACTTAGCACGATGCCCTTGAGGTCCATCCGCGTTGTCACCGATGGCAGGATCTCGTTCTTTTTCATGGCTGAGTGGTATTCCACTGGGTATATATACCACAGTTTCTTCGTCCACTCGTCCCTCAGTGGACACTTGGGTTCTTCGGTGATGCCGCAGGGAACATGAGGGTGCAGATACCTTTTTGAACAGGTGTTTTGTTTTCTTCAGGGAGATGCAGAAGGAGCATTGCTGGATCGTATTTTTTTCATTTGGATTATTACCTTAGGGTATATTCCCTAACGTGGGATTACCAAGTCAAAGGGTTTGAATGCTTTGGTTCCTCTTACAAATTGCCAGCTTGCACTTCAGAAAAATAGGAACAAATTACAGAATGGCCAGCAATGTGTGTGGGTTTTCTGTGCAGAACCTAATACAACAGGTTTTTATCAATCTTATTTATTTTTATTAATTTAATACTGGCACTCCATAGCTGTTCAAATCTGTCTTTAATTATTATTCAGGCTGAACATTTTTTCATGTTAGTTTACTATTTGCAAATAAACAAACAAAAAGACACATTTCAATGGAGCAAATCTATCCACTGTGATATAGCGACATTATAAATTGTAAAGGCAATACTAATGAAAGATGTTACCTGTCATTCTTTATATGTAAACAATATCTTTATTTTTTTTTTAATTTTTTTTTTGGTGTTTTTATTTTTTTAATTTTTTTTAACATCTTTATTGGGGTATAATTGCTTTACAATGGTGTGTTAGTTTCTGCTTTATAACAAAGTGAATCGGTTATACATATACATATGTTCCCATATCTCTTCCCTCTTGCATCTCCCTCCCTCCCACCCTCCCTATCCCACCCCTCCAGGCGGTCACAAAGCACCGAGCCGATGTCCCTGTGCCATGTGGCTGCTTCCCACTAGCTATCTACCTTATGTTTGTTAGTGTGTATATGTCCATGAGTCTCTCTTGCCCTGTCACAGCTCACCCTTCCCCCTCCCCATATCCTCAAGTCTGTTCTCCAGTAGGTCTGTGTCTTTATTCCTGTCTTACCCCTAGGTTCTTCATGACATTTTTTTTTTCTTCTTAAATTCCATATATATGTGTTAGCATACGGTATTTGTCTTTTTCTTTCTGACTTACTTCACTCTGTATGACAGACTCTAGGTCTATCCACCTCATTATAAATAGCTCAATTTCGTTTCTTTTTATGGCTGAGTAATATTCCATTGTATATATGTGCCACATCTTCTTTATCCATTCCTCCGATGATGGGCACTTAGGTTGTTTCCATCTCCGGGCTATTGTAAATAGAGCTGCAATGAACATTGTGGTACATGACTCTTTTTGAATTTTGGTTTTCTCAGGGTATATGCCCAATAGTGGGATTGCTGGGTCATATGGTAGTTCTATTTGTAGTTTTTTAAGGAACCTCCATACTGTTCTCCATAGTGGCTGAACCAATTCACATTCCTACCAGCAGTGCAAGAGTGTTCCCTTTTCTCCACACCCTCTCCAGCATTTATTGTTTCTAGATTTTTTGATGATGGCCATTCTGACTGGTGTGAGATGATATCTCATTGTAGTTTCGATTTGCATTTCTCTAATGATTAATGATGTTGAGCATTCTTTCATGTGTTTGTTGGCAGTCTGTATATCTTCTTTGGAGAAATGTCTATTTAGGTCTTTTGCCCATTTTTGGATTGGGTTGTTTGTTTTTTTGTTATTGAGCTGCATGAGCTGCTTGTAAATTTTGAAGATTAATCCTTTGTCAGTTGCTTCACTTGCAAATATGTTCTCCCATTCTGAGGGTTGTCTTTTGGTCTTGTTTATGGTTTCCTAATTGTCAGTAGAGTCCGGGTCTTAACCATAAATTTGCATTATTCTGTATCTATTTTGTACCATAAGCCTTATTCACAATAATTAAAATAAGTTTTTAAAAACAAACACGAACTAGAATCCTCAAAAGGCATTCCATTTATATTTTTCAGTGGCTTCTGCATATGTACCATTGCATATCCAATTAATTGGATTGAATGCTTGCTTATATTTCAAAGACTTCAGTCTTGTAATTCGTGACATATCTTAGTTGGAAAGGAGTTCCATGCCTAAGGGTTCAAAAAAAGGAGTTCCATGCCTAAGGGTTCAAAATTTTGGTGGGGAGGCATGTTGTCACCTTATTTAGGAGATTTGTAAAGTATTTTTACTTTATATATATAAAAGATTTTGTTCTACCAAGGGCAAAGCATATTAGCAATAAAAATGATGAAAATATTCAAAAATAAAAAGCAAACATTTCAGTAACATATGCTGAGTTCTCAGCTGGATAGGAGATCTTTTTCAGGCTTCATTATTATCTCACTAAACACACATTTAACTGGGTAATCTTTTTCTAGGCCATACAAGACACAAATAATTTGAAGAGATTTATCCGGCAGGCAGAAATGAATCATTATGCTTTGTTTAAATGTTACATGTTCCTAAAGAACTGTGGTAGTGGAGATATCCTTTTGAAGATTGTTAAAGTGGAACACGAAGAAATGCCCGAAGCCAAAAGTGTGGTAGCTGTCCTCGAAGAATTTATGAAAGAAGCTCCTACCCAAAGTTTTTGATCACATGTTTTGAGATGATTATATTGTGAAGTTATGCAAGCCTTGGTGTTTGAAATTGCAGTTGTTATAACTGTCATAGGATTGCTATTTCAGATTATTTGAAACATTCTAGGTTTTTTCATGTTGTACTTTTAAGATTAAACCTAATAAGACATATAAATCTGATGCAAGTCTTCACTGAGCCCTAGATAGATGTGTGTTAGAGTTGAGAAAATTTTACATTTGCTGGTCTCATAAATTCTAGACTTCAGGGAGTTGTTCCTTAAAAAACTTCAGAGGTGATTTTGTGGCTTCTGTGAGGAGTTTGCTGCAGTATTTAGCAACTTTTCCTCCCAGAAAAATGATAATACTTCTTTCTCAACGTACTATAGCTTCTTTTAAAAAAAGTACTCCTAGTTTTAGGACAGATTAACACCACAACACCATTTCAAAAACAGATCTGTGCATCCTGTAGATGCTTGATAGATTTTTTTTGTCTGATTGATGATGGATGATGAAGCCAGCTTTCGTGTCAATATGCAAATAAATCATGAGTGTGTAGGGAGGTAAATGAGCTTTAAAAATAGATGTACTAGCTTCAAGATAAAACATCATCTCTGATGGAAAGCTACTGCAGAAGTGGCCCCATCACTTTTCTTCATTTGTTCACAGGTATTTGCCAAGAGCTTATATTTTCTTTTTTCTTTCAGACGAAAATGCTGGATTTTTTAAACAGAGGGTTAAAAAAGAAACAAAGTACATAAATTTTACAAGCAAATGTAACAGAGATTCTTCATGTCAGGGTTAATCATTGCTTTTAGTTTTTTGTACATTTGTTGCAAGCCTTAAATTGTTTTATTCTGAATCAGTTGAAAGTGTTCTCAGAGCCGTTTATGATTCCCATGGAAGCCAACTGTAGCTACACACATATGACTGCGGTTTGTTCTGCTTAGCTCTTTAATAAATCCATTTGATAATGATTTTTGTTTAGAAGATCAGAAGTCTTGTGCTCTCACTGCCCTCAGGATGCTCAGAGGAACACAAGCCCACAAAAGTCCTCTCCTACACTCATCTAAATGCACATTAAGTGCTGAGTTTTAACTTTCCAAATGACTGACAATGGCCGCCTGCTTTCTCTTATACTGAAGTCTACAGACATGACTCACTGAGCCATTTCTTTTCTTTAATGAGAAATACAATTCAGGATCCTCATAAAGGCTTTCATATGGTTTTAAACTTTAATAACTTGGATCATAGTCAGTGTAGAAAAAAAAAAATCCAAGTAGCATCTTTTTTATAGCATTAAATTCAGAATGACTATGGAAAACAAGCGATTTTATGGCACAGCCCTTGAATCTTTTTCTAATGTAGGGTTGCCCACTTGGAAATCAAATTTTTAAATAAACAATGTTAAGACATCAACATTTTGAGTCTGGAAAACATATTTTTCATTTTCAAATTCACATATTCAAGAGTCCATGTTGTAAATAGCATTTAAAAGCAAATGTATTACCTGCTTCAAGTCATTTATGGATAGAGTCAAGGCATAATTACATATTCTTTATATGTACTTTTATATATACTTTTTGTAATGTAAGCTCACCACATTACACAGTTATATAAAAAACAGTCTTATTTTAAAAGTGTATGATGAACTGTATATCACTACTGTAGACAAGGAAAATAGTGACATGGAGTTGAATATCTTGTGGGCCATGAGAAGAAACTCAAAGAGCTCATGACCAAAAACATGTACTGTATTCAAATTTTAATAAGCTAATATATTAACTTTTAAAGTTTTAAAAAGCATTTGTTCAGGTGTGGAATACATTATGTATTATTTGTGTGCTATACACAGGAAATGTATGTTTGTCACATATCAAGAATGGTCTCAATTTATCTGTAATTATATTTATAATAATAATAATAAAACAGCTTAGCTTCTCACCAGCACAGTCATTTTTATTCAGTGAGCTCAATTCTCCAGCCTGACATTTTTATTAATTCACAAGTTTATGGGGGAAATTATACTCGTTAGGCTAAGGAATTTGTTGAAGAAAATCAAATCACCTGCTGGGAGACACCTTTCTGCATCTTGCAGGAGGCATCAGGCAGAGTGTAGGAGCAATTTCCATCACAATGTTTTATTCATTGTCCAGTAAAGTTTACCTTTCGAACTCAATAACCCAAGTCAATTCCTTTCACTCTCATTCATTATTAACCATGACAGAATGCCTCTCCTTTACCAGAGGATCCCTTATACCAGATGCCAGAAAAGCCTGCAGGCATCTCAGAAATAAGATTCAGTTACTAGGACTACATTTTCCTAACCATGTGTCTTCTTAGTAATGGAAACCCCACTGGCTTCAATGAAGTCTTTCCATTTGGAGGTCTAAGAAGGCAGCTCCAGTCCTATAGCTGCTAAACTTCTTAAATGTGCCTCATGGACTTCATACCACTCTGCGCTGGCATAAATGCTAGATTCTGGAAATTGGGGGGGGATAGGGGGTGATAGCTGCTGATTTTCTTGTGACCTACCTCTGGGAGGGCTGACAAAACGGAGATCCTGTTAAGTGAACACCGAGTTAATGTTCCAAGGTTCACGGCTGTGACCGATGGCCCTAGGCCCAGGGCAATGAGACTGGCTCTTTAAACAAACACCCTGATGCTTCTACAAACTTAGTGTCCTCAAAGTTCTATACAAACACCCGAAGGCTAAGAACACGAACTTTGGAACCAGGCAGTCTTGGGTGTGATCCTACTAGCAAGTTACTGAACTTCTCTAAGCCTTCCCCTCAAGTGTCAATACGGGTGTACTTATACCCACGTCACACCAAGTAGCTGTGCAATTAAATGAGAGTAAGATTGAAAGTGCCTCTCGCCCAGTGCCCTGGCACGTAGTAGGTACCCAGTAAATGGTCTTCATAATTACCCCATTATCGGTAAACATTAAGTAATGGGAAGAAAGAATCTTCCCATTACTTAATGGCAGAAGGGAGGAAGGGAGGAAGCCGAAGAGTGAAGAAGGAAGTGATAAGAGGCCAAGTCCAAAGCTGGCTTAACGACTTTTGGCTGCCAGGGAGCTTACCTTTAACTGCCTCGGGTGTCGGAACCTGGAACTGAGTCCTGGGAACACGGCTGCTGACAGGGTCCAGACTTTCCTTCTAGGAGAGTCAGTTCTCCACACTCCAGACAGAAGTGGGTTCCTGGACCTTTAGGCTGAACCCTGCTCTCAAGTTTGTTCTGGGGTGACTTCTGCCATTCCAGAAAGCATTTAAAAATATTTGTAAATGATACACAGGAAACTGATGTGAAAACATTTAAGGGAAACAACTCCCACAGTGAATTTAACAGGGTAGTTTAATCCTCCAGCGAAAGTTATGAATGGCAAAACTACATACACTGCCATCAGCTTAGAAAAACTGGTGAGAACGGATCACCTTCTCAGGTTTCATCCATTCAAAGCCCACTCGATTGTTAAACTTACCAAGCACCAGACTCTACCTTAACGCTTAATGCTCCTCTTATTTTCCCCTTCTGTATGTGAACTGTCCATGCCCTTTTACCCTGAGAACATTCCTAATCGCTTCTCAAGATCAGGGTACTGACAGCCTCTAGAAAGACCTAAAGACTAGGTCATTGGGGTAAAAAAGGAAGTACCTAGGATATTTTGAAGACAATTCCTCCAATAATAATAGTCAAAATATTAAGCTCTCATTGGGGTACCGTGTAAGAGTGGAAGGGGAAGGCAGGGCACCCACCAGGACAGCTGGCACAGAGGTTCTTGACCTGAAACTATGGATGAGTTTCCTTATTCACAGCCCTTTCCCCCCAAATCGTACACAAAATTGTCTATCTGTGCATTTTTATGGGCAGAGAAATCGTGCTTTCATCAACCAGTCAAAAGAACTCAGTAATTCAAGAAACGTTAAGAACCACCAAGCTGGGCTTCCCTGGTGGCGCAGTGGTTAAGAGTCCACCTGTCAATGCAGGAGATGCGTGTTCGAGCCCTGGCCCGGGAGGATCCCACACGCCGCGGGGCAACTAAGCCCGTGAGCCACAACTACTGAGCTCACGTGCCACAACTACTGAAGCCCTGGCGCCCAGAGCCCGTGCTCCGCAACAAGAGCAGCCACGACAATGAGAAGCCCGTGCACCGCAACGAAGAGTAGCCCCCGCTCGCCACAACTAGAGAAAGCCCGCGCGCAGCAACGAAGACCCAATGCAGCCAAAATAAATAAATAAATTTATATTAAAAAAAAAAAAAGAACCACCGAGCTGGAAACACCAGCACCGAGCACGGATGTCCCATCTGTAGCGCATACATCGTAGACCCACCCCCACTGCTGTCCACACTCTCCCCCTCCCTAACCCAAACTGAGATGGAATAGAGTCCAATGCCAGCCCTTCAGGTCACTTCTTGAATAACCAATGGCTTAAAGAAAAAAAAAAATCTTTAATGGAATCTGTGCTCAAATGATATGTTACAACAAAAATATACACAATATACACAATATAAAAATATTTCGAAACAAACATTGCAGCTTGTGTTTTTTGTTTCCACTTACTCACGTCCTGGGCAGAGGAAGATCAGTGTTGGGCAGTTTTTTAAGGCAGAGGAGTTTCAGAGCTTTCCAGCCAGCACTGGGAGCAACATGAATGATGTCAGGAAAGGGTTTCCACTGCACCTGGGAATCATCATTATTTGCAAACTAAATTGGACACTGGGGAAAGAAGATCCAGGCTTGGCGAGCAGCAACTCCCCTAATCCTCTGGGCAAGAATGATCCTCATGGAAGTTGAGAATCCCATTAGCTGTCAAAAGCGTCTCATTAGGGAGCTTTTCCTAATTAAAAAAATGAATGATGAATGGTGTCATTAAAACGAAATTTCTCCTCTGAAGGTTTGTTTTCCTTTCCCCAGTTTCCGTGATTCCTCTTGCATTTAGGGAGGGAGGGAGTGAGTCTAGGGCTGCTGTTTGGGGAAGCTCAGCTTTCAATCTCTGGAGCCTGCGGATGAAAGGCAACTGGCCTCCACAGCCTGAAGATTCACTCTACCCTCTGCTTCCCAGCACCCTGGCCAGGTGGCCATACTAGAGGAGGGAGGACGGAGGACGACGGGGACGTGCTGCTGGCAGGTGCTGGGAGCTCGGGAACAGAGGGACTTGCCGGGGAAAAAGCCAGACTCCAAAAGTAAAGCCTTCTTACCGGACAGCTGTCTCCCGGCCCTGGGTTGGAGACCTGAGTGGTGTGGAGTGACTGCCGTCATCACTGGGCAGTCTTGCTTGGAGCGATGGTTGGGAGAGGTGGTGCAGGTGGGCGTTAAGCACAGCAAAGAACTTCAGGGCTGTTTTTGGACAGGGAGCAGCTGGGGCTGGAGGCCTGAGGTGTGGAGGAGGCTCCCTCAGCGCATCCCAGACCTTGCAGGGCAGACTTAACAGGATGGGAGACAGGACCTCCGCCTCAGGCAGTCCGTCTCGGTAACAGGCTTCCATCTGAAACTCTGAAGGAACTGGGTACTTCTCTGAGGGCTTTCTAGACTCTTCTGGTTCACAGTCTTCTTGCCCCTCTCCAGGCCGCACCAAACAAGAAGGCCCCTCTCTGCCCCCTCCACCCACATCCCAGAGCTCTCAGGTGCCAGGGTCTGGAGGGGAAGCCCCTGCCTTGCAGCCAGGCACCAGCAGCTTCTGTCCCTCCAGGAAAGGACAGCGCCACTCAGGGTTAGCAGTGGCGGCAGCCCAGGGCTGAGGCCCCCCACCCCGATCCTCACCCGAGCCTCTTGGCCCCCATTCCAGCTCAGAGTCTCCTAAGAAGCAGACTCTTCCAGCTACACCTGTCTCTCAGGAGGGCAGAGAGTGGCTGGCAGGGCACAGACTGGCACAGCTCAGCCACACCCAGGCTCATCCCCCACCCTGGGGCTGGCAGTCCTCAGCACAGCGTTGGCACAAGTGCAGCAGGACCTCGGGAGCCAGACGCGGGGACCAGAACCATCTATTGTTGGGCAAAGCCAGGGAAGGGCTTGGCATGGCTTGGGGGTGTCCCTGGCTAGGAAGACCCTGACCATTTATGTGCGACCACAATGGCCCAAGACCCCCAAATGCTTGGCTTGGCTGACTCTGGACCTTGGTATATTTAAGGGCTCTGACAGGCATGTGGCTGCCCCATTCCTGCACGAGCGCAGCCTCCTGGGCTGTCAGTGGCTGTGAGTTCCCAGAGCGGTATAAAGGGAATGGCGTAGTTTGTCAAACGCCATCCTCCCCACACCCTCCCCTCAGGGTGGGCACAAGCTTCTATCAGGGGTCGTTGCCTCAGCCTTGTTTTGCCACTTGTGTAATGGGTGGGGGGATGGATTTGATCATCTCCGTATTCCCTCCCAGCTCTGAGCATCTGAGTCTACGGGCTGCCCTCACCTCTGACACTCACCCAAGCACCCTACAGTTCTTCTCCAGTAGTTTTCCATCTGAATTGAGTTCCTTTTATGTAGCCTCCTGTGCCCTCAACTCAAAAGGGCACTTGGCCTCAACATTCCTGCTCCAGCCTCTCCTGCGCCCCCAAGGCTCCTAAGGGAGATACAACAGAACCTTTTCAGATAGGGAGTCTATTCTAGATGGGAATTGGAGCAGAACTTGGCAAAGGCGAGGAAAACCTCAGCATCCTGAGGGTCCCTGGAAAGGCCCGAGGTCTCCCTCCACCACGGCAAGTCTCCCACGGTCAGTGATTCTCAGAGAGGCTCCCGGGAGCCTCTCTGAGAAAGGCAAGAAAGCCCAGTAGCCTCTCTGAGGAAAGCAAGAAAGAAGGGGGCAAGCTTTTTCCCATCTCTCAGCACCCTCCTTCCTCTCATGCAAACTCCCGCCCCATCCCCCTCTGCCCCTCACAGCCTCCTCTGCTGCCTCCAACTGGCCTCACGTTGTCTTTCCCATCCCACGTGCATCCGCCCACCAGACCACACACACACACACACACACACACACTCACGCATGCACACACGTATCAGAACACTGGCTCTATAAACAAAGGACAGGCACATTGGGGGGTCAGGGCAGTGGAAGGGGAGGAAAAGGCCCTGAACTTAAGGGTATGGATGCTGGGGCACTGGTGTGAGATGTCAGCACCCAGGAGACACCCAAAGTGGATACCCTTCCTCGGGGGGGAACTTGGAACAAAGTTTATTCCCTCCCACTTGGGTTCCTCTCGCTGGGTACCTGCAGGGCAAAGGTGGGGCCTGGAGTTACAGAATCGGCCTCCTCTGCCCACCCCAGGCACTAGAGGCCACATCCCAGCACCCACTGACATGCATGGGAGGGCCCCCTGGGCCCCCCAGACCAAAGTCGACATGTCCTCCACCACCAGGCTCCCTTCCACTCTAGAGCTCCAGACCCAACAGCTATGGAGGGAACACTTCCTGGCCCACAGTGACCTCTGGGCTGGACAAGGGCCTGCCTGGCTACTACAGACTCAGGCCCTCCTTACGCGCTTAGGTGTCTCAGGGTGGCGATGAGTGAGAAGGCTGGTGCCCAGTCTATGACAAGGGAGGGGACCCCTGTACACATGGGACACGCCCAGCCCAAGGGGACGGCCACTCTCATCTCACCCCAGGCCTTCACCCTGGCCCGAGGTTTTCAGAACAATCTAGAAAAACTACAGAAGCCACATCCAAACCCTCCAACAGGTGCCTTTCAGAAAAATGCCTCCACTCTGTTCAAACCGGAACACAAATATTGCAGCGGCCCAGCGTCTCTTGTCCTCGCCTCCCTGGCCTCACTGAGCTGGTGATGAGAAAAAGAACACGGCTGCTCCTTGCCCGACTGCTTCTCCCTCCCCTCCCCGACCAAGGTCCTCCAGGCCCTTAGGGGGGCGGCGGCAGCTTTAAGTCCAGCAGGGTGTAGGCAAAGATGTTCCAGAAGACAGCGAACAGCACAAAGACGGTGTACATGGCCACAAAAATCCACCACAGCGACTGGTCCTGCAGCCTCTGCTCGTAGTTCCTCAGGATCACCACGCCCAGGGTGATGCCTACAGCCACGCCACCCAAGTGCGCCACGAAGCTCGGGTGAGGGCACGGGGGATAGGCTGATGGGTGGAATCGCAGCCACACGGCCCGCCCAAACTCCATACTCACTGCAAGGGGAGGAAGCACAAAGAAGTCACAGGAGGGCCACGGGGCGGGGGCTGAGCAGGAAGCCTTGCAGTCCATCCATTCATCCAGCCGTCCACCCACTAATGCATTCACTGCCCATCAGGCCAAGCACTGTTTGCTCTGTGCACTGGAAATATAATCGTGAAGATAACACACAAACCTCTGTCCTCCTAGAGCTTACAGGGTCTGGAGATGGACCAGCATATAGTTACGTATGTAAGATAATTTCAGTAAAAGAAATTCTATGGGGAAAAAAATAGGTGATTTAAAATCAAGGCCACATTTAAGGAGGGGGATTCTTTAGTTTGGGGAATCAGGACAGATCTTCCTAAAGGACTGACATC
Organism: Delphinapterus leucas; assembly: GCF_059928025.1. NCBI lineage: Eukaryota > Metazoa > Chordata > Mammalia > Artiodactyla > Monodontidae > Delphinapterus > Delphinapterus leucas. The sequence goes on along the minus strand of NC_143147.1, from coordinate 24,963,059 downwards.
TGAATATCAAGAGAAGACCCTAAGAAGAGCGTTCCAGGCAGAGGGGACAGCTCTGTGCAGAAGCCCAAAGGCCCTTGCACCCCTGCAGGTGTGAGTCCTGCAGGTTCAGTTTCCCCATCTGTATCAAGTCTCAGCCTCTAGGTACCAGGCTGCACGGCCGGGACATTGATAACAACCTCAATACGTGCTAGCCCTTTACATTTTATAAAGTGTCTTCATGTACTAGTTCAAAACCCTTAAAGAACCCTCAGAACCACTGCTTCTGTGGTTGGAAGGAAGGGATGGAGGGAAAGAAGGGCAAAGAAGGAATGGAAATAAACAATTCCAACAAAGTGCTGGAATTTAACCTTAACGGATTCTAAAACGCCCCCATCCCGCTCTCCAATCCATCGTTCTTGCACGAACTTCTTGGGTTGGCCAGTCCAATGGGGATGTACTCTCTTGAAAGGATAGGTGCTGGGAAATTGTGCCATTTCATTACCTACCACCCAAAAAACACCAAGTGTGGGGATTCTTATCCCCATTTGACAGACTAAAGCCTTTGAGGGGAATTTTCTACTTATTCGTTACCAGTTAATTAACCAGGGCACCTCTCTCCACACTAACCGTCCCAGAGATGCCAGCACCTCGAGGGACGATCCTTCCCCAGGGGAATTGCCCAGCCTCCTGGCCTGGACCCTGCAACTCCAGGGGTGGCCAATAGATGGCGGAAAAGGAGTGGCGAGGGACGCCCACAGTGCCCTCCCACACGCCTCCCCAGGCCCTGGGGCATCTTCCTGCCTTTGCTTCACAGGCCCTGCGGTCCGCAAACGAGGTTTGAATGGCATTGGTTCCAGCTCCAAAACCACATTTCAGTTTTTATGCTGCTTGGAGTTGGATTCTTCTAAACAGCAAGACATCATTCTGTTCCTTTCCTTGCAAACAGACAAACTCAGTCTGAGCAAACTGGAGGCTATGCTCCCCAACTGCTCCCAGCCCACTGCCCCCCCCACGGCCCACCATGGCCCCGGCTCAAAGATTCTGTGAGTTTTAGGGCTGGAAGTTCCTCTCTGGGATTAGAGATCCTCCAACCCCATCCAGGAAACGGAGACCAGAGGGCCCTGAACGCCACGGGTACAAGGGATGTAAAAGTGGATTTAAGTGGAGCCCACCCAGGCCCCTGCTCCTTTGTTCTGGCTCAGTCTTCCTCCTCCCCACACAGCAAGTAGCTGACCCAGGCACAGACAGTCCAGGAGCTCCTGCCCAGCCTGGCTAAAGTGTGGGGCATTAGAGATGACACAGGCTGGCTCTGAACACTGGCTCCACCACCTCTAGGGCGGGTGACCCCAGGCAAGGAACTTCACGCTCTGAGCCTGTAAATTAAGCCTGACAATAATCCACTCTTCATAGCCATGTTCTGGGGACTGAATGAGAGTCTGTGTGTCCCTCTTCTCTCCTCTGTTCAGACTCATCTTTTCCCATCTCACAATGAGCCTCTTGGCCTCTGGTCTCATCCCCCTCACTCAACGTCCTCTTCATCCTGCAGCCTGATGAGTGACTGCAAACTCAAAACTGTCAGTCTCTCTCTTGTTTAAAGGCCTCCAGTGGCCTCCCAGTACATTCAAAATGAAGCCCAATTTTTCTCTTTGCATTTAAATCCCTCCATGATCTGACTCCAATGACCTCTTACATAATCACACACAGTCCTGAACCTCATGGGGCAGTTTTGTTAACTGACTTGCCAGCCATGACCCTTCACCCACCCCTGTCTTTGTCCCTGCTGCGCCTGAAGTGTCCTCTTGCATCCTGTCTATCTGGCAAACACCTGCCTGTCTTTCACACTCAAAATGCAGGTAGGCTGACTTCTCCCAACTAAGGCCCCCATGGCACCTGTTCACGGGGGTTCATGGATTAGCTACAGTTTGTGAACCTGCTGAACTGCGAGTTTTAGAGTGTGTGTATGTGTGTGTGTGCGCGCGCGCGCGTGCATACAGGCACTTTTCTGGAAAGGAATCCTGAGCTTCCAAGGAGATCTCAAAGGATCAACTCCAAGACCCAAAAGGTTAAGAAGTTATTTTTCTCACAAGGAAAAAATATTTTTTTCCATTTCTTTAATTCTTTATCTGTATGAGATGACGGATGTTCGCTAAACTGATTGTACTAGTCATTTCATGATGTATGTAAGTCAGATCATCATGCTGTACACCTGAAACTTACACAGGGCTGTATGTCAATTATATCTCAATAAAGCTGGAAGGAAAAACATTTTTTTAAATAAAAATACTAAAACCAGAAATTTTTTTGAAATAAAAAGAAATAAAAGCCAAAAAAGGTTATTCTTCTTGATCTGACCATCGAGCTGGACACTAATCCTGCATGCCCTTTCTCGTTGGCAGATTATATATCAGTGAAAAGTTGAAGAAAGGTTAGGTAGCAGCATCGTAGGCCAGACCCTCTCGTAACATCCCCACTGTGTTGCACATTGTGGACACGTCTCCCTTTTCTTTTTGACCACAAGTCCCAGAAGGGCAGGGACTGTGCCGTCTCTACATCTCCCAGGCCCAGTACAGGGCTCCCCTCCCCCAGCCTGCCCAGTCAGAACTTACTACAGATCAAGGCCACAGCCATCCGAAGCAGCTTGAATTGACACTTCATGCCTGACCAGTTCTAGGGAAAAAGGAGAGAGAGTTCCATTAGTTCCAGATCAGACCACTCCTCTGCAGAGGTAACCCGCTTAGGAAAATCTGACATTTAAAAAAATCATCTCCATTAAATCCTGAATGAGCCGGTTGTGGTTTTGTCCCAGATCACACCAGCATGGCTTTGAGATTTCAGGCAATGGTAAGTTTACTAGTGTCATAAAAGCTCTCAAGCTGCACGAACAGAGGAAGAGAATCTAGATCCTGGGAGATGACAGTCCTTGTTTCCCTCACACAGATGTCTTGACGGTTGCCTCAACTGCTGGGTCCCACGGTTGCAAGGGGATGCAGGACAGCAAAGCAAGCCAAGTTAAAGCAGAGCCATCAGGATGATAAAAGAACTCAAAATCCTCCATCTGAGGAACGAATGAGGAGACGACTCAGGGGTCAAGTTCATTGCCGTCAAGTATGAAGTGAGTCAACGCGGGAAAGGGCATATTCAGTGTAACCTGTAAGCGGAAGACTCAATGGATGAAAACTTCAGAGACTTTTTTTTTAAGCTCAGGATAAGCTTTCATTTCTAATAAGCTGAGCTGTCCAAACAAAGATGAAGTGATCCATGGGATGGTGAGTTTCCCAACATCGAGGGGTTCAATGGGGGCTTCGCATCACTCAGAGGGGATGCTCAAGAGAATCAGGCATTGGAAATGGGGTGGGCCAGATGGCCTTCAGACAAATCCCTCTTTCCCCTGAGAATCTCTGAAACTCTGAACCTCCAAAGCAGATAATCGAGTACAATTACTCACTTTACAAAAGGACTATTCAATTTACAAAAGACTGCGCCACAGGGCTCCTTTGAGGGGCACTCCTGCAGCGCTTTCAAAGCTCGATTCCATTTACCCAGAAGCAGAAATGAGCCTGGAATCTTCCTGGAACACATCAGTCCTAGGGTAGGAGGCAAGTGGGGACAGCGAGGGCTTCTGTTCCCTCCCACCCACCTCCCCTGCTTCTGCTGCCTGGCCCAGGCCCAGCTCAGGGGCACGTCTTGAACTCCTTTGACATTGGGGGACCCATGCGTGAAACTTGACAGAGGCCCTGAACACTGGCATGTACAATAATGTCTATGGAAGCTTCACTGGACCAAGCAGGATGCCGGGAAGCTGCCAAAAGACAGAGAAATCCTGCCACATTCGGCTTCTTGCCCTTTGCCTCCCTGTTATTCCCTATTATTCCTCAATGACCTGAACCTCACAAAAGGCAAGGTGAGTGACACGCGGCCCCTCTTTAGGTGGGGGAGTCTAACCTCTGCTTGCTGACATGTTCTGTGCTAAAGGAGCAGACGGCAGGACAACACTGTCACCTGCTGGCATCTGCCCCCAGGGGACCCTCGCTGGGAGACAGGCAACAAAACGGGAGTTGGTGCCCTCCACCGGATCTGGCCACCTAACCCGAGCTAGCTCATTTGGCCGAAGGTCAGTGGCCCCTCAGCTCCTCTCCAAGATGAAGCCCAAGGATGGGAGGGTCCTTGGGAGTCACCTGATGGGCCATCTCCACCCAAAGGGACACCCCTGCCAACAAGCTGACAAGATGGCCCTCCAGCCCCTGTGACCGGGAACTCACCACGTCCTGAAGCAGCCCCGTGAAGGAGCTCCACTCACTGAAAAGTTCTTCCTGCTATTGTCCAGGCAGGCTTTGTCTCCCTGTGAGGTCCACCCATGGGTTGTCATTCTCCCTTAAATGTGACACCCATGTTCACAGCAGTGTTATTCACAACAGCCAAAAAAGTGGAAGCCAGCCAAGCGTCCATGGATGGATGAATATAGAAACAGAAGGTGGTGTATCCACACAATGGAATAGTACTCAGCCTTCAAAAGGAAGGAAATCAAGACACATGCTACAACTTGAATGAAACTCGAAGACATTACGCTAAGTGAAATAAGCCACTCACAAAAAGACAAATAGTGTTTGATTCCACTTGTACGAGGTACAGACTACAGAGGTAGTCAAATTCATGGAGACAGAAAGTAGAATAGGGGTTTCCAGGAGCTGGGGGAGGGAGGAATGGAAGTTGTTAAATGGGTACAGAGTTTTTGTTTTGCAAAATAGAAAGAGTTCTGTGGACAGATGGCGATTCATATGGATATGGAACACTTCTAAGATCCCTTTTCCTCATAAAAACCCTCTGAAGGGGCTTCCCTGGTGGTGCAGTGGTTGAGAGTCCGCCTGCCGATGCAGGGAACACGGGTTCGTGCCCCGGTCCGGGAGGATCCCACATGCCGCGGAGCGGCTGGGCCCGTGAGCCATGGCCGCTGAGCCTGCACGTCCGGAGCCTGTGCTCCACAACGGGAGAGGCCGCAACAGTGAGAGGCCCGCGTACCGCAAAAAAAAAAAAAAAAAAAAAAAAAACCCTCTGAATATTTTACCTGAAGTCTCTTTCACTGTGTTCTGAGTGACAGTATCAGGCAGAGTTAAGTCTAGAATGTATTGGCCGCTCTCTCCTTCAGCTGAGGTCCAGGTCCCTCTGGGCCCTATCTGGGATCTGTCTAAAAAAGCACTGTCTGTATTTTTGGTCTGGCAAGACCACTGGTGTTGTGGCTCAGAATTCCTTTTTTCTAGTGTCCTCATTTGTAAATCTGAGATAACAACAGTACCTAACTCATTACCCACCTCATGGTTTGTTGCGAAGGTGAAATGAATTAATATGTGTAAAGAAGAACACTGTCTGGCACGTGGTAAGAGTCATCTATGCCTGATAGTATCTGGACCTGGGGCCAAGATGGTGAGTTTGCCCTGCAGAGCGGCTTCAAAACTTCAGAATCTCTGCTAAGTCAGACAGAGAAAGACAAATACTGTATGATATCACCTACATGTGGAATCTAAAAAAATTCAACAAACTAGTGAATATAACACAGAGAACAAATGAGTGGTTACCAGTGAGGGGGGAGGGGAAATATAGGGATGGGGGAGTGGAAGGTACAAACTATTAGGGGGTAAGACAGGCTCAAGGATGTATTGTATAATATAGCCGATATTTTGTTATAACTGTAAATGGAAAGTAACCTTTAAAAATTGTATAAAAATAAAAGAAGCTTCAGACTCTCAATGACCTTGGAGGAGGCCGGGGGGCTCCAGTTTTGCAACATGGCTCCCAGGACCAGCTTCATCTACCATACCTGCCGAGCCCTGGAAGGCTCTGAAGTTTGCCAAGCTGATCTAGTCATCCCACTCTGATCTGCACTTGAGGGTCCAGGTGGGCAAGTGCAAGGTCACAGTGAGTTAATGTCAAGCTTGACAGGGTTCCCAGTCCAGGGCTCTGTCCGCCCACACTTCCAAGGCAGGGTCACATTCTGTCTGTCCATGCTGGCTGCCCCCAGAGCTGAGCAAACATCAGTAAATGAGCAGCCTCCCAGCAGCTGAGGGGTTAAACTAGAAAGTCACTCCTTTCCACCAGCTGCCTCATCTCCCCCCCTCCTCCCCATTATTCCCTCCAATAAAATAAGCACAGTGAAACAACAGGAGAGAAGGAAAAAAATCTCACACAGAGCCAGCGCTGCTGCTGCTATAAATGTTGAAAAGCCTGCAGGCCCCTGGGGAATATAAACTTTTTTCAGGTCCTTTAATTTCATTCTCTACCAGAGCCTCACAGGGTGAGATGGTAACTCACCAACGACAAACAAGGCAGTAACCAGTCCCCTAGGCATCTTGCTCACCCAGTCAGTCAAGAGCTCAGAGGCTGAAACCCAGGAGAGGTTCTGTTCTCAGACGGCTTTACATAACCCCAGTGGAAACAATTTCTTGTCAAATCACTTCAAGAAAACCCAACACAGGAAACAAGGAAAGCGTGACACAGATAAAAAAGAAAGCACGACACAGATAAAATTACATTTTATTAAGTAAAAATCCTACAGAAGGATTTTTACTTAATAAAATGAACCTTATAACAGAAATCTTCTGTGACTTTTTGACAACAATCTTTCCTTGTGCTTTGACAGTATGGTTCCATTTGCAAAAATTTAGATCTCAAATGTTTTAGAAAAACATCTATCATATGGGGCAAAGTTAAAGAAAATATCTTGTATATTTAAAAATGAGGGCTACCCTGGTGGCACAGTGGTTAAGAATCCGCCTGCCAATGCAGGGGACATGGGTTTGAGCCCTGGTCTGGGAAGATCCCACATACCACGGAGCAACTAAGCCCGTGCGCTACAACTACTGAGCCTGCACTTTAGAGTCTGCGAGCCACAACTACTGAGCCCGTGTGCCGCAACTACTGAAGCCCACGAGCCTAGAGCCCGTGCTCCACAACAAGAGAAGCCACCGCAATGAGAAGCCTGCGCACCACAACGAAGAGTAGCCCCCGCTCGCCGCAACTAGAGAAAGCCCATGCGCAGCAACAAAGACCCAATGCAGCCAAAAATAAATAATAAAATAAAATAAATAAATTTTTAAAAATTAAAAATAAATAAATAAAAATGAAACTCTGTTCTATGGGCCCCAGCAAAAGGCAATTAATAAATTATTCAATTATGTGTGCCTTTACACTGCTAGAATTTAAAATAAGAAGTCCTGATTACAGGTCTTTAATGCCATCCAGATCATTTGCTGAAATATTTTTTAGATTTATTCCCTTGATGTAAACAAGCGTTTTGAAACTCAGAGTGTTTTTTATGAAAAATAAGACATACTTTAATTTAAGGCAGAATCTCTCACTTAAACAGAGTCCTGAGAACAGAAGTGTTCAACATTTTTCTGTTATGTATCTGAAGCATAAAGGACACGTTTTCAGATTATTCTCTGTACAGATATCAGGTGGAATTTATAAAGATAAAGAATTATATGTATAAAAATATATAGGGCTTCCCCTGGTGGCGCAGTGGTTGAGAGTCCGCCTGCCGATGCAGGGGACACGGGTTCGTGCCCCGGTCCGGGAGGATCCCACATGCCGCGGAGCGGCTGGGCCCGTGAACCATGGCCGCTGAGCCTGCGCGTCCGGAGCCTGTGCTCCGCAACGGGAGAGGCCACAACAGTGAGAGGCCCGCATACCGCCAAAAAAAAAAAATATATATATATATATATATAAATACACACATATACATACAGGGTCTCCCAGCTGTCTGGTGATTTGTCACATGAAAAACATTTTCACATCCAATTTTTTCATGTCTTTCTCACAACTACCTTGTGAAGAAGGGATTACAGATGACAGAACAGAGTCCCTGAGAAGTTAAGGGACTCAGAGCTATCAAAATGGTGATACCAGTCCTCAAATCCAGATTTCCTGGATGTCAAGTGCATGTTCTTTTTCCTTTTTGTTCTGATGAGGTGCTTTATTGGGACACACAGACAAGTCTTCATTTTGGAATTAAAAATCAATAGTCTAGGGCTTCCCTGGTGGCGCAGTGGCTGAGAGTCCGCCTGCCGATGCAGGGGACGCGGGTTCGTGCCCCGGTCCGGGAAGATCCCACATGCCGCAGAGCGGCTGGGCCCGTGAGCCATGGCCGCTGAGCCTGCGCGTCCGGAGCCTGTGCTCCACAGTGGGGGAGGCCGCGGCAGTGAGAGGCCAGCGTACCGCAAAAAAAAAAAAACAAAAAACAATAGTCTAAACATATACACACTACTATATATAAAATAGATAATGAACAAGGACCTACTGTATAGCACAGGGAACTCTACTCAATATTTTGTAATAACCTATATGGGAAAAGAAACTGAAAAAGAATAGATATATGTATATGTATAACTAAGTCACTTTGCTATACTCTTTTTTTTGTTTTGGCCGAGTGGAATGTGGGATCTTAATTTCCCGAGCAGGGATCGAACCCCTGGCCCCTGCAGTGGAAGTGCAGAGTCTTAACCACTGGACAGCCAGGGAAGTCCCTGCTGTACTCCTGAAACTAATACAACACTGTAAATCAACTATACTCCAATATAAAATAAAAATTAAAAAAAAAAAAGAACTCTCCCCATACATTTGCTAACATTCTGGGGAAAAACAAATCGATAGTCTATCTATTAGGTTGAACCACATGAAATTGCCAATGCTCAAATGCTTCTGACCCACAGAAACAGCAATTTCATATGGTGTGTCCTAATGTATCTCTGAATTGCTGGGCACTGAGCTAGCTTGGGTAAAGGCAGCCTCTTGATGAATGGAAACTGACCTAAAGAGGAAGTGAGTGTTTTTCACTGTCCAATAAGCACCACACAACTTTCTAAGGGAAAGGCTACCTTATGTCACACTCCAGGGGACCCCAAAGCTCCCCGTTGGTCAGGGAAAGCCACGTCCTTCTGTAAGACTGCTGGGCTCTTGGGTGGGACAGCTCATCTGCACAGCCACAGGCTACTTGCAGAAAGAAACATAAACTGGAAGAAAACTGCTCTCACACCCCCCTCCTCAACCCCATGCCCCAGCCCTCGGTCCGGGTCCTAGAGGTGGTCTGCCCTCACCACAGGAACTTCTGGGGCATCGGGGCTGCTTCCCAGGCGGTGGGAAGGGGTGGAAAAGGTCATCGTTATGAAGTCCTGTTTGCCTCTTCTTTCTTAGTTGTGTTGGCTCATCCCCTTCATACACAGATGCACCTTGGGGGGAAGGGGAAGGGGAGGGTGGCCTTTCCTCCCCCTGCAGAAAGGAATTGGGGCAGGGGGAGGGGGGAGTGGCAGAAGCAGAATTCAGAGGAAAAGCTGTATCTGGGGAAAGCTGTGGCACTGATACAGAATGACCCATTTAAAGAGCCATGTGAGGCGGCCCTGGGCTCCCAGGTGTTTAGCAGACCAAGCCAAGCACCCCGTGTGTAAACATACTGTCACACACCCACCCGCCCCTGCTGTAGCTCTCTTTCTCTCTCAGTGTACAAAGGGGACTTTGGCGCAAAGAAAGGGGATGGTGCTGAGGAGCAGGCTAGGTGACAGTGGCAATAATAATGAAGAAATGGGGGTGGGACTTCCCTGGAGGTCCAGTGGTTAAGACTTGTGTTTCCAAGACCTCCATAAACTGCTGTCACTGAGCATTCACACATCTGCCATGTGGGTGACGACAGTGATGGAGGAGAGAGGTGAGAGCAAGAAGACCCCAAAGAGAAGCTACTCCTTTCCTGACAGTCCCTCTTGCCCTCCCTCCGGTCCTTCTCTCCCTCCTTCCCCCCAATTTAGTGGGCACCCTCTGCCATGTGTCCAGCCCTATTCCAGGCACTGGGGAAAAGATGAGTAAGATCTGGGCTCTGCCTGGAGGCTCCTGGGCAAGTGGGGGCATCAGACAGGGTGAGCCAAGCACTGCCAGTGACTCCTCTTTCAGCCTCCAAACTTCAGACTGCTTCTAAAACAAGGAAGCCGTTTTGACCTCCTCTGAGACTATTAGGTGGCTTCCAATTGCTTGCCTCGAAGACCCTGTCTCTATTCTGAGTGTACCCCGGCCTCTTCCGTGGGGAGTCAGGAATTAAGTTCACACTTACACTGAGTGGTCATTTTCACTTTATGTCATTGATTCCATCTCATCCCATTTCACAGATGTAGACACTGAGGCACAAAGCAGTAAAGTCATTTGCCCAAGGTCACTCTTTAGGAAGTGGGTAGCTGGGATTCAGATCTAGGAGGAATAACAGCTCCTGCTCTTAGCTAGTTACACTAGATTGCTTTTCAGGAAAAGGCAAGGAAGAGCATGAGAAATGGAATGACGGCGTCCAGTCGCTTTGAAGGGCTGGTGGAGGAGAGCGACACTAGAATGACTGCCAGGAGATGTGGGTTCAAGTCCCCATTTTGCCACAGATTTGATTGTGGCTTTGGACAAATCACTTAACCTCTCAGAGCCTTCTTTCCTGTTTGGGACTTTTGATGAGATCATCTCTAAGATCCCTTTACTTTTTTTTTTTAATTTTTGGCTGCGTTGGGTCTTTGTTGCTGCAAGCGGGCTTTCTCTAGTTGTGGTGAGTGGGGGTTACTCTTCGTTGTGGTGCGCGGGCTTCTCATTGCTGTGGCTTCTCTTGTTGTGAAGCATGGGCTCTCGGCGCGCGGGCTTCAGTAGCTGTGGCATGCAGGCTCAGTAGTTGTGGCTCACGGGCTCTAGAGCGCAGGCTCAGTAGTTGTGGCACACGGGCTTAGTTGCTCTGAGGCATGTGGGATCTTCCCGGACCCGGGCTCAAACCCGTGTCCCCTGCATTGGCAGGCGGATTCTTAACCACTGCACCACCAGGGAAGTCCCTAAGATCCCCTTACTTTTAACAGCCAATGACAAACAACAAGTTACAATTACAACGCATGCTAGTGGTCAAGGATTTAAAGTCACTGAGTAGCAAACAGTTGGAATAGGAAGATGGGCAAAGCCATGGCTGGAGAAAATATGAATCATATATGGAAGGGTCCCACTGGAAGTATCCCGGCAGAGGGCGAGGAGTGTCCTTAAACTCAGCTACTGGCCAAGGCCACCTGGTGCTTGCCAAGCCCGGGCTGGAGCGTGAAGGAGGATCTAAACCCCAGCTCCAACAGATTAACGCCAGGCCCAGTAACAGCAGAGGGGAGGCCAAGAGAGGGCTGCTGGGACAGGGGGTGCTCACCATCACGATGTTGGCCAGATGGGCAGAGACAAGCGCATACACCCCTCCAGAGGAGCCCACCACTGGTGCGGTCATGTCAGCCACAGACACCGCCAAGGACCCTGGTACAGAGAGAGATGGAGAACTCAAGGATGCTGGAGTCGGCTCCCCACCCCAGTCCCAGGCCCTCGGATGCTGCAGCCTCGGGGCTGAGACCCCAGAGCAAGAGGCTCGCTCTCTTCCTCCCTTGATCGCATGTCACCTCGGAGCTTCCTAGAAGATTCATTTATGGCTGAAAGAACCATTTGGTTCAAACTTCTCCTTTTACAGCTGGGAAGCAAAGCCTCAAGGAGAGAAGTGACTTGCCCAAAGTAGAACTCTGCCACCCAGATCATCTTGCCTGGCAATCCAGCCTCCCCTTGTGCTATCTCAGGGTTCTGAGCAACGACAAAAATAGTAGCAGTAGTTCTTGCAGAAACAGCCACCCCTTATGGGGCACTGTGTGTCAGACACCGGCCAAGCATTTTACAGACATCCTTCCCTTTGACCCTCAGGCCCACCCTCTGAGGCAGGCACTAGTAGCCTCACTGCAGAGATGAGGCTGAGCCCAGAGTCACCTGGTAGGAAGGGCTGGAGCCAGGATATGAGTCCAGGTCTGCCTGACACAAAGCCCGTGTGCTCTCGGCCTCTCTAGCAGCCACTCCCCAAAATGGGTCAGAGGTCAACCTCCACCCTCTACCCTCCCTCTCCTCAACAGCATCCAAAAACCTGCCTAGCATCACCTCCAACCGAGTGAAATGACAACAGGCCAACAGGATCTCCAGAGCGGGGCTTCTTTGGAGGAAAAACGTCCTTGAGAAGTCCCGGGGAAGAGAGAAAGATGATGTCATACCCTCTGGGGGAAAGGAATGGTAGAGACTCTTGGTCTGGGGGATGATAAACTTTCATCCTGGGAGGGAAGCTGGGCAGAGAAGAAGATGGGAAATGTGTTGTTCTGGTCTCATTTAAGTGTGATCAATGCTTTGGCTTTCAGGGAAGGACACAGGAGACTAAAAATAACTGGGAGTTAGAACCCAGGGCTCAGAGGATGAGAGGTGGCTGGCCTGGGTGAGTGTGCAGAAATCACCACTGGAAAATGCCCGCAGGCTCAGAAGCCAATTAGCTGCTGCCTGGGTGGAGAGAAGAGGGACAGGCAGAAGGCCAAACTCTGCAGGCCCTACAGGGCTGGAGGGTTCACTACTTAGCAGGAGGCAAGGCCCGGCCCGGGAACCAGCGTGCCTGACACCCTGGGCGTGGAGAGGCCCCTGCAACGTCATGTGCCTTCTCCCTGGCTTGCCGTCACCCCCAGACCACTCTCAAGGCTTCTTGTCTCACTGAGATCCTTGGAGGAAGAGATCCCCACAACAGATTCTTAGTCTCAAGGGGAATGTCATCTCTCAGGAAAATACAAACCATCATGAACTAAGGACACCCAAGTCCTTCTCCCCTCCCAGGGCAACTATAAATCTTTCTTCTCCCCTTTCATGCTTTCCCTCTGGCTTTAATTAGGTATTGATCTATTGTCAGATAACTTTCTTTTTTTTTTTTTAACTGCCTAGCCATGGGGTCAGCCCTATATAACAGGAAAAAGAAAAAAAAAAAAAAATCCCAGGGTGGCCAACGGGCAGGCAGTGGGATCTGCATGACAAAGGATTCCCACGCTCTCACTCTCCCTGGCGGCAGGGCTGGCCGCAAAGGCTGCACTGCAGGGCTGCACAGGGCTGGCTGCCCATTAATTACCGTCTGGACAGAGGAAGCCCCAGCCTCCTCGGGGCTGGCCTCTCTCCTCCACGTGAGTCCCCACAAACCGGGCCAGATTCTGCTCCCTCGGCCTCCCTGGTGGGATCCACCAGGACAGGGAGGCGGCAGGGAAGCCCCCAGGGTCCAGCTTCCGTGCACTGACCTTTCCCTCACCCTAAGGATGGATGAGAGTCCTGACCCCAGGACCAGAGGTCAGTCTGGATTGGGGCAGGATTATGGGATGGGGGCGTGACTGGTTACTTGTGTGACCCTGGGCACAGCTCCTGAATTCTTTGGGCTTCAGTTTTCATATCTGTGAAATGAGGAGGTTAGTCTGAGGCTTTCTAAGTTTTGAACAGTGAGACACTGTTTTCAAAGAAACCTGACTCACACCCCTACCCCACGGTGCAGAGAGCTGCTCTGGCTGAATGGGGATGGGACCTTGGGAGTAAAGTCTGCCACCCACTGGAGGGCATCTCAAGGGTTCCTTCCAGATCAGAAATACAATAATCCAAGTCTTGGCCTAAGATCCAGGGTCTGAGGTTCGGATCCTGGTTCTAGAATCTGGAAGGTGACAATCTGGATCCACCTGCCCTCCATTTGTGGTAGAAAGACTTTCCTTGGGCTTCCCTGGTGGCGCAGTGGTTGAGAGTCCGCCTGCCGATGCAGGGGACGCGGGTTCGTGCCCCGGTCCGGGAAGATCCCACGTGCCGCGGAGCGGCTGGGCCCGTGAGCCATGGCCGCTGAGCCTGCGCGTCCGGAGCCTGTGCTCCGCAACGGGAGAGGCCACAACAGTGAGAGGCCCGCGTACCGCAAAAAAAAAAAAGAAAGACTTTCCTTAAGTGACTGCAGATTAGACCTGGACTATAGGGACTAAGAGAGGTCAAGTATAAATGTACGTATGCATATCAATAAAGTAAGACACGTCATCCCAGGACAGAAAGCCAGGGCCAGGCAGGATTCCCGATGAACGGAATGGATCACAGTTCAATAAAGGCCAGTGTGAACTCCTGGAGGTCATGGGGGCAGAGGACGGGGAGAGAAAGGCGAGCCGGAGTGACACGCCACACCTGTACACAGCAGCAAATCAAAGGATCAGCGCTAGTCAGGGCTATGAATTTTCCCCCAAAACCCTGGGTCCATGCCAGCACGGGGATGAATTGGTGACTTTGCCATAATGCACAGCTGCGATAATTTTAGCCTGGAAAATTTAAAGCAGGTGTTCTCCAGCATCTCCCTTAGCCGTTAAAAAAAACCCCAAACAAATCCAAATAAAAACTGGCAGAACATCTACCTTTAAGCAGTACAACTTTATTTATGTATGTACTCTTTCACTTAGTTTACAAATATTTGTTGCTTACCATGTACCAAACCCTGTGCTAGGCTCTGGGGATGCATCCATCGCTTCTGATCTATATAATCTATCATAAAGCTGGGCAGAGCAGCGAAGAGACTGGATCTTAAAGCATTTAAACTCAGCCCTGTAATCATTAGCCAGAAGTGAGATGCACGTTGGCTTTCAAGCATTGGCTAGAAGCACCGGGCGGAGGAAGGGTTTCCACTCCAGTCCTAGGGCTTCTTGGCTGAGCAAATAGAGTCATTTTACCTCTTTGAACTGCCTATAAAATGGGGGTGTCAGCACCTACCTCATAGGATGTTGTGACGAGAAGAGCAGATAACATACGTGTGAACCATTTATCACATACCTGGACTACCAGACACGCTCAGCAGGGGTTAGTTATTATTGTTACAAAATGCGATGGCCTTGGATTTGGAATATTTTCATTGGGCAGGAATTAGAGAGCAGGGGTCAATGTCTATTAAGACCTCCCTTGGTTTCTGACAAATTATGTGCATAAAGGATAAGGCCTGCCTTTTAATTCTCGTAACACTGTGATAGTGTTAGAGCACAGCCTTTGAGGTCAGGTAGCCTGGATTAGAGCCCAGCTCCACCACTTATGACTGTATCTTCTTAGGCAAGTCACTTAGCGTCCCTAAGTCTCGGTTTCTGTATCTGTAACAGATGGAGAGTTAACAGTTCCTGCCTCATGGAGTTGTCGTGGGGATTAAAAACAGCCTGCACAGGACAGGGACCTGATAAGTATTGGCTATCCGGTCAGGGTCTGGCTGTCTGAACAGGACCCCCTCTCTGAGGAGGGATGCACACAGAGCAGAGAGGGAGGAAGGGGTACAGGCAGGTCAATCAACTCAATCCTGGAGATCAGTGACTTGATGTGCGGTGACCAGAATGCCCTCTGCTCTGAATCAATGACTCAGATAGAACAGCACATGTAGTTTGCTTTGCAATACAGCCCCACACCCTCAGGTTTAGTTGGAAAGCCCCCGTCTGCCTTTACACCATCTCCTTCTGCACTGGCATCACTGGGAAGTGATACCTGCACTGTCTTCCCGCTGCGTGTCATCTGGTTTGGGCGAGGACTGAGTCATCTTGAATCTATGTCTGTCTTCTAGGTTACTGGCACTCCCATCTAATTAACTACCAACTGCAAGTGTTACGAGCATCTTTCCTGTTCCTCGCCATTAACCATCTGGGTCTCTGAGTATGTCGGCATGGAAAATGTGGCTCTAAATCCCCAGATGTCGACACTCAGGGGTGTGTCAGTGGCTAAGTAAGTCTGGCACACAGAGATGTTCATCAGACCTTTTTTCAAGGATGCAGACGGTGCTGGATTCTGGGAGAAGCTGGTGTGAGTGCTGTCCAAGGTGGCCAAGTTCTTAACCTCAGCACGGGAGTGAAGGAGACGGCACTGGGCCAATCTCCCAGGCTGAGGGTTCACGAACTAGCAGACCAGCCTCTCATGGGATGGGGGTGTGTGGTGGGACCCTTCCCTCTTTGATTCCTGAAGTCATTCCACTTACTTCCAGGGTCCCTGCCTGACCACTGTTTACAAAGCTGACTCTGCCCTGCTCTCCTGATGACAACTTCAATGCCACTCAGAAAGGATTAAGATCTTACTTAAACGTACACACAAAGCTCCCCTGGGTACAGCTGTCAGGGGGGAAGAGCTGAGGCGGCAAACCTTGTAAAGAGAAAAGCCAGCGATAAAGGTGGAAACATCACGAGGGAGATCCCTCTGTTCAGAGGCCCAGTTGGTGCAGACTTTTCCTGCAGAAATCTGCTCCGCTCTCCCCACCTCATCCCAGTGCACCTCCCCTGCCACTGGGGAGGGGATAGGGGGCTGGCCACTACCCTCAAGCCCACAGTGATTACTATCATCACCAGCCACGTGTGCTGAGCCAGCCAGGGCCCCAGACTCCTCCAGCTGGCACGAGTGCCCACTGCCTCCTAGGCCAGACTCTCTCCGGCCAGCCGTGGGTCAATCAAGGGCCAGCCCGGGCAGAGGCAAGATCCCCCTTAGGGTACAGGTGCTGGCCTGGCCAGGGGAGGTACCTGGCTCCAGCCACTCCTTGGATGTCCCCACAGGGATCTCACCTCCCTTGCACGGTTTATTTCATACTTCACCTCACTCCACCCTCCTCACGCACGCCTGGCAGGCAGATCTCATCAGTTCCCTCTTAAAGCTTAACAGGGCCAAGAGAAGGTAAGGCATGTCCCCAAGTTCACACAGCTGCAACACGGCAGTGTGAAGACTGAAACTCCGGTCAGTCTGCCTGTTCCAAATGCTGTGCTCTCCCCTCCTTTGTCACCACATGCCTCCCTCTCTGGGTGGCAGTTCCCAGTATCCCCAGGGAAGTGGGGAGATTTGCCTGGAGGCCAAGCCTAGTAGTCAGGAGCCTGGATGGTGAGGGTCCTCTGGAAGTTGGGGCTTGCTTGACCTCATGGGGTCTCCTAGCCGCCCTGGGGAGGTTCACCCCTGGGGACACGGGGCCCACCTGCCTACCTGCCACGACACCAGCCACATAGACAAGCGCAATGCGGGTTGCTCCGTGCACCATCTCCAGGGGTACCCCCACCAGGAGCTGCAGCACCACGTTGAGTCCCAGGTGTTCTATCCTGTACAGAGAGATCACATTCATTCATCCATTCATTTAGCATGCCACGATGCTGGGGATCCAGTAGTGAACAAGACCCTATAGCTGGGAGACCTGGTGGTCTAGTGGTTAGGACTCAGTGCTTTCACTGCTGTAGCCCGGGTTCAATCCCTGGTTGGGGAACTGTGATCCCACAAGCCGCGCTGCATGGCCAAAATTAAATTAAAAAAAAAAAAAGACCCTATAGCTGCCTTTGAGGAGCTCACAGTCTAGGGGGTGGAGAGGAAGGAATTACAATGCAGACAGACCATTTTAGAGTGTTCCTTCCACCCTCCCTGCCAGCTGGGACAGGAACACAGGTACAGGGCTGGGGGGTGACTGGCAGTGTCTGCACTTGCCAATGAGGGGCTAACAACCGTCAAGATCCAGCAACTCTAGGGAGGGTGGGAGGGAGGGAGATGCAAGAGGGAAGAGATATGGCAACATATGTATATGTATAACTGATTCACTTTGTTATAAAGCAGAAACTAACACACCATTGTAAAGCAATTATACCCCAATAAAGATGTAAAAAAAAAAAAAAAAAAGATCCAGCAGCTCCATCAGTTGACACAAGAGAAGCTGAGGCTGTGTGACTTAAAGTCACACAGCTGGTTAGTGGTCAGGCTGGGACCACGGCCCTGGTCTCTCATGTGCGGGACCTGGTCCATTATCCAGGCTACTCAGTCGCTCCGGCTCGCTATTGTATTTGTAAGACCTACTGATATTTAAAGAGAAACAGGTTTTCCAAACAAGTGCAAGCACGAAAGACATCTGTTAGAGCTTAGTATATCAAAGTTATCCTCCAGTTCCTGTGGTGTCCAGATCTTCGCTCATGAGGAGACTGAAGCATGAAGTGCCTCCCCGACCCTGCTCCTCAGCCTGTGAAGCTGAAGCTGGGACACAGCAGGCAAGGCATCCATCCGCTCAGGCTCAGAGTGGAGACATCCATCAACAACCATCCAGAAGTCTCCTCACGCCAAAGCACCCTTCCCAGCACGTGCAGCCCGTTAGGGGGTGGCTCTTGTGCCCCCTTTAGCGGCTCAGCAGGAAGGGAGGCTCACAGTGGAGCTTCCTCTTGGCCACTGTGGGTCTTTCTGCCAAGGAAAGAGCCATGGGGGCCGGGATAATCCTCTCCCCATTGGCAATCCCAGGGACAGGCACCCACAGGGCTTTCCCATCACTTCTCTAGAAGAGTCTGTAGAAGACACCGCAGAGGTCTGGTGTCTGGGGACTCTGATTTCCCAACTCCATGCTTCTACTATGTAAAAACAGTCTCCAGCCAAGACCATGCTCTTCAAGGGACTTGGACCTGGGTGGTCGCCTGGTCCTTATCATGGGGTAGGAGGTACCAGTGAGAACTGATTGCACTCCAGGCCCCAAAAAAGGCCACACGGCTCTACAAACAGAAACTTTAAGTATTGCCAGAGTTCCTCAAGAAGACTCATGCCACCATATTGCGAGACCTCCTTTCAATAAATCTGTCCTTTATTTCACTTATGGGGCACTCACACACATGGTTTATGGACAATGAACCTGGCGGCGGACCACATTTCCCTCTTTGCTTTGGCCGCTAGGAAGTTCAGAATAAATTTATAACCCACTTACAGCAAGTACATAGCATCACATGCTGTGTATATGCTGAAAAGCTCTCTGCTGGCTTTTTAGCATTTTCCTCTCTCTATTTTCCCTTTCCCATACACTTTTTTTTTAAATAAATTTATTTACTTTATTTATTTATTTTTTGGCTGCCTTGGGTCTCCGTTGCTGTGCACAAGCTTTCTCTAGTTGCAGCGAGTGGGGGCTGCTCTTCATTGCGGTGCACATGCTTCTCATTGCGGTGGCTTCTCTGGTTGAGGAGCACAGGCTCTAGGCACGCGGGATTCAGTAGTTGTGGCACACGGGCTCAGGAGTTGCAGCTCGCAGGCTCTAGAGAGCAGGCTCAGTAGTAGTGGCGCACGGGCTTAGTTGCTCTGCGGCATGTGGGATCTTCCCAGACTAGGGCTCAAACCTGTGTCCCCTGCATCGGCAGGCGGACTCCCAACCACTGCGCCACCAGGGAAGCCCCTCCCATACACTCTTAATAATTTACTCATACAGTTTGGTATTAGATAAGTTTCAAGAAGCCACCTCAAATCCTGTGTCCAGGTAGATAAAAATAAAAAATATATTTCAATCCAGGCTCTCTGGACCAGTTATTTTCCCACAGGGACTCTTGATAGAGTGTACTCACCCCGCATGCATGAAGATGTAGGTCAGGTAACGCCAAGCCTGTGCTCGGAGCTGTGGATGGTAAACCAGTGAGTTCTTCAGGTATCGTGGATGGGTTACCTGCAGCACAAATTGGTCCAGCGACACCCCATTATAGAGGAAAAAGGCAACCTGGATGAGAGCACAGAATGAAGAGAGCCTGTTACTAGATGTGAAACTGCCCAGGAACCCCTCTTGTGCTGACCTTTGGAATCCCTACGGAAGGAGGGACATCCCTACGACCAGAGCCAAGCTAGCTCTGCACCATCTCTTACCCCACTTCTGTTCGATTATTTTGTTAAATGTTCACAAAATGGTCTCTGCTCACATTTCCTCGGTGTTAAGCAGGAAGGGTTTGTAGGATTTTAAACTTTAATTCAGATAATAACTCACATACCCACTTGGGGGCTGAGGCAATTCCACATAAGTTGATTAAGAAAAAAAAAACTGTGGTAAAATACACATAAGGTAAAATTTACCATCTTAACCATTTTAAGTGTACGGTTCAGTGGTATTACATACATTCATAATGTGCAACCATCACCAACATCCATTTACAGCATTCTTTTCATCTCGTAAAACTGAAAGAAACTCTATACCCATTAAACATTAATTCCCATTCCCTGCCTCCCAGCCCCTGGCAATCACCATTCTGCTTTCTGTTTCTATGAGTTTGACTACTCCAGGGACTGCATATAAGTGGAATCATACAGTATTTGTCTTTTGTGGTTGGTTTATTTCACTCAGCATAACGCCATCAAGGTATAGCCCTGTTGTAACACATGTCAGAATTTCCTTCCTAATAATCCTCTGTATGTATCTACCACATTTTGTTTATCCATTCATCTGTCAATGGACACTTGGGTTGCTTCCACCTTTTAGCTATTGTGAACAATGCTGCTATGAACATGGGTGTACAAATATCTCTTTGAACCCCTGTTTTCAATTCTTTTGGGTATACACCCAGAAGTGGAATTGCTGGACCATGTGATTCTGTTTAATTTTTTTGAGGAACTGCCATACTGTTTCCCACAGTGGCTGTACCATTTTCCATTCCCACCAACAGTACACAAGTGTTTCAATTTCTTTGAATTCTCACCAACACCTCACATAATTGTTCTTTTTTTTTTTTTGGCTGCACTGTGTGTCATGCAGAACTTCCCCGACCAGGGATTGAACCTGTGCCCCCTGCAGTGGAAGCGTGGAGTCTTAACCACTGGACCGCTGGGTAAGTCCCACATAAGTTAATTTTAAAGATGACTGATGTGTACTTGTTTAAGCCCTAAGAGAGTATTTATTTGAACTATTTTTTCCTGGAACTCTTTTTCTTTCTTTAAATATTATTTATTTATTTGGTTGCGCTGGGTCTTAGTTGCAGCAGGTGGGCTCCTTAGTTGCGGCTCGCCAGCTCCTTAGCTGTGGCATGTGAACTCTTAGTTGCGGCATGTATGTGGGATCTAGTTCCCTGACGAGGGATAAAAACCAGACCCCCTTCACTGGGAGCATGCCACCAGGGAAGTCCCCTGGAACTCTTTCTAGAATGCAAAATTCACGTCCCTTAATTTTAAGGATGTCTCAGGTATTGATCTGGGCTATAGAAGTGATGTCTTCTCCAGTAACTGATAGGGGTTTTGCTCCTATACTAAATGGTCCCAAATTCTTGTGTTTCTTTACGACTCAGGTTTGCTTTTACATTTTCTTTTGTCCTCTCCCGCAATGCCTGGGTGTCAGCATGTTGTTGACCAGGTACTACAACAAGGTTCTTACTTCCTATTGTTGGTTGGTAGGGGGACCCTTCTAGTAGCTTCCCACCATGTTCACTCTGTTATGGACTCAGAAAACCAGGTTACTAGAACTGTATGTAAAACAAAAACCTTGGGCTTTAGTATAAGGACTCTGAAACAGTTATTTCATCATTTTCCAGTTTCTTCTAGATTGGTGGCTCGAGATTACACAGCTGAGGTTTCTGAAAATCTGAAACCAATCTGGACACAAGATCTGACTCCTCTGGATGACCTTGGGCAAATTATTTTAATTTACTGGTCCTCAGTTTCCCCATCTGCAAATGGGGATACTAATTCTTACACTTCCACGGTGATCGTGAGGTTTAAAAACGATAAAGTACGTGAGGAGCAGGCATGCACTGAGGGAAGGCAGCTGTAATTAGTGTGTGGCTAAGCCCTCCCAGGCTGAGCCTGGGAATGGCTCAGGCCTCCCAGCAGCTGGACTCCCGGGGCTCTCTGGGAGCCGTTCTGTCCACCTAACACCATGAGTACAGGTGGCCTGGGAGCAAATACAGCTTCCAAGACAGCTTGTTATTATTGGTCCTCAAATAGAAGTTAATAAATAAATAGACCAACACAGTAAGTGCTTGGAAAACAAGTCCAAGAATATCTCAGAAAAATCACAACTTCCACATGTACTTGGATGAAGCCAGAACAACACAGGAGCTCTAGCCTGCAGTCCAGATATTATGACTTAGAAAAAAAGAAGAGCGACGCCATGAAGCTTAATGATCCTGCGGTTTGATTCAGCAGGAACTTTACAAGAACATATGCAGGGGCGGTAAGTAGGCCCCTGGTTCTGGAAGAGAAACGATGGAGATTATAAAACGCCCAAGGGAAGCCAAGCATTGGTTCGTTCAAGACCTGGGGTTGGGAGGCCCGCTGGTTCTTGGGCTGAGGAGCGCAAAGCATTCAGAGCTCCTCATACAGGAGCGCTGATGCAGGTGGTGCTTTGGATTCTGCGGCATAAGCATGAGACTTTTAGAATAACAATAGGTATGGATGATTTCCTAAGGGGAGAATGTTCTTGCAAAATACGTGAAGCCCACATCTACCTGTTCATATAGGCTCCCTCCCATATGTATTTGTGCAATGCTTTTGTGTTCAGAAAGCACCACCTGCCGTTCTCTGGCTCTAAATAGGGGAGTCCTGTGGGAAAAGGAGGGCAGGTCTGGTTATTCCTACTTTACAGGTGTCCCAGGGGAGCACATGACTCGTCCGGGTTACTCACTCCAGGAGGAACTAAAAGAAGGTGTCTTCATGAGTTAGCCTGGCTAAATCCCCCGAATCAATGAACTAGTGACATTGTTTTTGCTGCTGTTGGTGGAGGTGGTCACACGGGGATTTTGCTGCAGGGTAATGATCTCTGTAATCTCTCTATGGTCCAGGGGTTATAACAACACTTGCGTGCCCTGTAACAGGGCCTGACTTGCAGTAACTTGCCCTTCCCCTCGTGATCTCAGATATCCTCTTGACCCTCCGGCAGCCCCTTCCCCACCCTCGTCCTTGCCTCCAGCAGCGTTACTGTGATCATGAACCAGGGCGGTGGGCAGCAGGTGTAGCTGTCGTAGTACCACTTCCGGTCAATCTCCCGGGGCAGGGTCTCGTATGCCACGTGGCGGATCAGTCGCTGGGAGAAGTTCAGCCCCTTCTCCTCCAGCAGGGCCTTGCTGCAGAGCCTGCGGTTGCCCTGCAAGATGGCCTGGCGGAAGCTGTTGGACCGCTTGTTGCTCATCTACACAGGAAACAGGGCAGGGGAGGGGGGTCAGAACCGGAGTCTCAGGGGAGCCCCATCCCGTTTTCCCAGCCAGCACATTCCTTAGACCAACCAGGCCTGATTCTACCTTCCTCTTTCTTCTGTAATAATAGTTAACAAGAAGTTAAATGTAATAGTTAACAAGAAGCAATATTCACTGAGCTCTTATGTGTCAGGGGCTGTTCTAAGCACACCACAGCTTGGCTCATTGATGCAACTAGTCTGCCTGCTAGATAAAGACCATGAATATCCCCATTCCACCAGACAGGAGACCAAAGCACAGAGAGTTTTAGGAATCCATCAAGTTCAAACCCAGTAGGGCTCCAGAGCCTGTATTCATATCCACTATACCTCCCTTCCACCCACTTGTCCATTATCCATCACAATTTCCTGAGCAACTACTAAGCATCAGGTGTTGCCAGATATGGGGATACAGTGGTGCTCAAGACAGATAAGTAACCAGCAATAAGTAACGGTTCAGAGTGAAGGCTGCTGCGGGAGCACACGGGAAAGAGTCCAACCCGGTCCCAAGGTAGTCAGGGAGGGCTTCCTGAAGGAGGTGGCATGAGTGAGAACTGAAGGATAAGTAGGGGTCAGCATCCTTGGTCCCCGGAACCAGAACCCAAAGCTGTGCTTTTGGAAGATCATCAGCCCTGAGTGCCTCCAAGGGAACTGTGATGCTCAGGGAGCCCCAGGACTGGCCCCTCCCCAGGCAGAGTCCTGGCTGCCTCACCCAGCCGTCAGCCTGACCCCCAGAGATCAGAGGCGGTCCTACTGACTTCCAGCCTCCCAAGGCTTCTGTTATCTCCCACCCACCCTCCACGTCCACACTCTAGACCCTTCCTACGGGGAGATGTCCTAAAGACACAGCTCTCCCAACCCCAGAGCTCACAGTGCCACCCAGGGGCTGCTCTGTGGTTGCTGGGTGGGGATTATCAACATATTCCTGGGACTGTGGGCCCAGCAGGGACATCAGGTTAAAACTGAAGCCAGGAGTCCAGACAGGGCTGGGGAGGTGAGCCAGCCCAACCAAGGCACATGGGTTTGAAGCCCTGTCAGGGGGCAGGGAGCTGGGGAGGATCTGGGTTCAGACCAGGCCAGGTGGAACAAGCCTCCATCTGCAGTGCCCCGTCCCCTCTCCTGGGTTCGGCACACACCTGAAAAATCTGGCTTAAGCCTCCCCCATCCAGCAGGCCTTCCTGGATGAACCCCTTCCAACGATGCCCTATTCCCATCCCCTCCACGCCTGCAAAGCTTGGGTCTGGTTCTTACTGGCTTGGCGGTTCTGTAAATGCGGATAGGACTTGGGGCTCCATGATCACTACAAGCCCAAGATAAGACCATGTCATCAAATTAGTTTGTAGCCGTCCTCTCCCCCAATCCCTGGATGTGTACATGCACATGTGCGTGTACCACACATATACTCACAAACAATACATCTGCAAGACCCGTGGTGGGAAGGAGCTCAGCATAAATACAGGAGAAGCAGTGTGTACACACATACACACTCACCATTCAGCTGTGCCCCGATGTGCCTAGAACTGTGCCGGGCACAGCAGCAGCCATGGTCTCTGGCCTCACGGAGCATACAGGAGAGACAGATGCATAAACGGCAGCAAAAGAGGATGTCATCTTCATCATTTGGTGCGTAGTATTATCCCCACGTTATAAAGACGGGGATGAGAGCTCGGAGAGCGTAAGTAATTTCCTCAAGGACCCACAGTTAGTAAATCACAGAGTCAGGATTCAAATCCAGATCTGCCTGACTCTGGAGCCCATGCTGGCTCATGTGGAGCTTTTGTGCCAATTAGATAAGGGAGCCTCTCCTTCCAGGTGGATGTACCCATTCCAGGCCTTGCTGAACAAAGCCCAGGCCAGATTTCAGTCCCCATTCCTCTCTCTGCCCGGCATCCTTGTGCAGTCCACAACCTGCACACCCATACATGACAACCCTGGCCACTCAGCTGTAATGCAATGTGGTCTGTGCTATAAGACAGGCCTGTGCAAAGCACTGCGGGGGCTCTGGGTAAGGTTGGTTCATTCTGCCTGGGTTGGGGTGGGAAAAGGCTCACAAAGGATGCAGAGGAGTTAACCTGGTGGAAGAACATTAGAGGCAACAAAAACTTTCGAACGCTTCTTCTTATTTAATCCTTGCCACAACCCTGAAGAGGGTCTCCTTTGGCTTCATTTTACAAATGGGAAAACCGGGGCTCAGTTTCGCCACTGAGTGGCAAAGGCAGAGCCTGTCGCAGGACCCAGGCCCACCTGACTCCAGCCCCTGAGCTCTCTGCCCTGCCCAGAGCTTCTCCCCTGAGGAACCCCTTCTTAGTCTTGGCCTCCAGGGCAGCCCTGCTCACAAGAATCCAGGCTATGGCTGGCTGCTCCAGCTCAGAATTCAAATAGAGAAATCTCGATGGTAACAAGTAATCTGCTGTTGTGAATTCACACGGACGACTCCACGAACCCCCAGCTGGAGAGAAGCAGCTCCCCTGGCCCAGCCATGCCCTCACTCTGCCCTGGGCTGAGCAGGGCATGCAGCAAACATGCTGGCGCTGGGGCTGTGGACGAGCCGATGCAGGCTCAACTCCGTGGCCTGGTCTTTGCTGGCACTGCTGGGTTCCCAGTCATGGGGCTCACCTCCATGGCCCATCCCATGAATCCCAACTGTCCCCAACTCCCCTGCTTATCTGAGCTCTGCACCCCCGCCCTCTGGGAGATCTGCTCCCTGGGTCCACTCTGAACAGCAGGTTTCTTCACCACTAAAAGCCCTACAGCTGCTCCCTGCAATCACGCTAACCTCTGGGCAAAGGCAGGTCCTTATATCAAGAAGCAATTAAAACAATGCCAAAGCCCACGCATCCACATCAGAGAGCAAACCTGGCACGATGGCAGGTCCTGGCTCCTCCATCACTGATACTTTTGAATTCCAAGAGCCTGGGGACTTCACACCAGTCATTTCATGGGTGACAAGAAGAGGGGCGACTGTTTCCATTTCACCAATAGGGAAACCAAGTGGGGCCTTCCAGCCTCGTGTTCACGCTGCTAGTTCATGCAGCTTCTACTCATGTGCCATCCTCCCCACAGAGGGATCCTTCCTGCTTAACCCCACTGAACCCCACTCCAATCCCGCCATAGTAGCCCCTGGGACAGCACAGCAGTAACCCCAGTGAGGAGGAAGTCCGGACTCCAAGACACCAGACCACTGGGCAGGACTCACGGACCTCCCGTCTCCAGCCCCTCCGACAACCCAGGACAGCTGCCGGCAGGTCTGAGGAGCTCCGGCCTTCACCCATGCGCCCCGTTGCTCCCGAAGGGTCTGCCCTGATCCTCCCAACATCCACTCCCCAGCTCCTCTCCTGCCAACGATAACCTCCCACCTCCCACTCCAAATCCTTCCTTTCCATGGAAATGACCCCACTCCCAGCTCCACGGGTGGACACTGATTGGTTTGATTCAATCAGCACAACCCACTGACCCAATCTAGGCCAACTGGAGGAAGGAAATCCCAGGCCTCACGTGGGAGCTACCACACGAAAAGTCCCTCTCCTCCCCTGCGTGGTGAGGCCTGAGGGCATGAAGGCTGGAACAGCTGCAGCCACTTTGCTGCCACGATGGTAGGGTCTGGAATTGCCTGGGGCTTTTTTGAGTAGTGCTGACACTGCAGAAAGCAGAACTGACAGATAAAGAGAAATTGGGTCTTTGGTGATTTCCTTTCACCTGCTGAAGCCTGGACTTTTTCAGTGCTGCAGACCAACAGATCCCATTAATTATCCAAAAGGATCCTCTAAGCCACACCCCCAAACAGGCCTCTCCCAGTGGCGAGGGGCCCAGAGCGCTCACCAGGTTGACAAAATCCTGGTAGCAGATCTGCCCATCGGCATGGCTGTCGGCGAGAGCCAGCAGCACCTCCCTCTTGTGCGGGTCCAGCTTGGAGCTTTGGCTCTCCAGGAGGCTCCGGAACTTACATGTGCTGATGTAGCCCGTGTTCCCAGGGTCAAACTGAGGGAGAAGCACACACACCAGCGGGGTCAGCAGGGCTCCGTCTCCCTCTCCACACTGCCCCGGGTGCCCCATCACCGTCACCACCCACGGCTCCTGTCTCCGGCCCTCTGCTGACAGAGGGCTAGGCGGCATCTGGGATGTTTCCAAGGCCCCCAGGGGAAACACCCAAATAGGGCGGACAACCACTTACAACCCTAGAAGGCCCTGGAGACCTCTGAGATCGCCCAGCGCAGCCCTGTGGTGCGTGGAGAAGGGAAACGGAGGTTCAGAGAGGTTATTACTCTCTGCCCTTACTCCTGACCCTGGACAAGGGGAAAGAGGGAATGAAAAGGCGATGAGTAGAGGAACATGAGGAAATCTGGGGCCTGGGGCAGAGGGACTGAGCGGGGAAGGCACGAGGCCCCGGGCAGCACAGCCTGCACAGCGCTTCCGCATCTGCCTGCCAGCCCCTCTCCCACGCCTGCACCCACGTACACCCCACACAGGGCTCCCCAAAGACACTGCGCTCTGAGTGTTTGGTTGCTTTTCTTTATTTTGGGGCCATGCCACACAGTATGTGGGATCTTAGTTCCCAGACCAGGGATCGAACCCGCGCTCCCTGCACTGGAAGTGCGGAGTCTTAACCACTGGACCACCAGGGAAGTCCCTGGTTGGATTTTTGACGCTGCCCTTTTCCCTCTGCAGCTTTGCACACGTGGGCACCTCTGCCTAAGACTCCCTCTCTCCCCTTGTCTCCCTGGGAGACTCCGACTCACCCTTCCGACTCCTCAGATGTCCCGCGTCCAGGGAGCCTTCCCCCAACACATGATCTGCATCCCCTGCATGTCAGACAGCCCTCTGGCCTCCACCCTGCACTGGCCTCCATTTTCAACTCCTTGCAGGTTGGTGCACAACTTTCCCCGGGGCTTATAGCACAGAGCCGGGCAGAGTCGGCACTCAGTGAAGATTTGTTGGGTGAACAAGTGGATGTTTGGGTGAAAAGACAGGTACCCATTTTCCAAGGAAAGGCTCACAGGTTCAGTTAGAAAAGGGGGCTTATTCATCTCTCCCAGAGAAGCACATAAGCTTTCTGTCACCCTTCCATCGCCTCTCCTTCCCTGCAGAGCCCAGTGTCCCCACTCAGTACACACTAACGAGCTGCCAGGTTGCCCAGGGAAGTCCTGTTCACAAACCTCGTCCCCACATGAATTCACTGCACACGGAGGTGCTGCTGAGGGTTGCTGAGATATTAAAAGACAGACAGACGTCCGCGTGTGCGTGACAAGGGAGCCCGCAGACCGAACCCACCTTTCCCTCTCTTCT
Source organism: Delphinapterus leucas (assembly GCF_059928025.1). NCBI lineage: Eukaryota > Metazoa > Chordata > Mammalia > Artiodactyla > Monodontidae > Delphinapterus > Delphinapterus leucas. The sequence continues at coordinate 24,935,050 of NC_143147.1, read as the reverse complement.
GGATAAGGTCAGTGAAGACTATTTTCGGAAGGCTGATGCTGTGCGCAGGCTGTCTAAGACAATCCAGGAGAAACGGCCAAGAGTCACAAGTCACGACTCCTTCAATTCTCCCCAGAACTCATCGAGAGAGGACATCTCTAATGAGGCCTATTTGAACATCTGCCTGGGTACCCAATCCTCCACCCAAAATGCCAGATTTCAGGGATGACACCTCTTCGGTTCCCACCATCGAGTACTTTAGGAAACTCACCTACCCTCTGTTCCAGAAAGACCTTTACGAGTAAACACGCCTAATATTTGCTGAGTGTTTTCATGGGGCCAAACACCACACCAAGCACTTCATGTAAATATATGATTTCTTTGACCTCCTGCCGCGACCTTGTGAGCGGGTCCTATGGTTATAGCTCCACGTCACAGATGAGGAAGTAGAGACACGGGAAAACGAGCACAGAGAGGTTAAGTGACACGTCTGCAAGTGGCAGAGCCAGGATTCCAGACCCGGGCAGCCCGGCACTGCCTCTAACCACTGGCTGCCGCTGACCGTCAGCCTCTAGGGCCTCTGCTCTGCTGCTCAGAAGCCAGATGTCAAGGGTCAAAGAGGTGAGTGCAGGCCCGGGAGTGGAGGGGCTCCAGGAGCCACACAGGCCCACTCTACACAGATTTTTTAAGCAGGAAAGAGCTCAAACAGGAACAGTTCTGATCTCCTTATAGCTCAGACAGGAAATGACGCCTGGAGTGGCAAAGCGGAGACGGCAGCTAGGGAGGGTCTCCTTCTCTGCCTGGGACCCCTCCCGTCCCCACAGGCTGGCACTGGCTACAGGGACTCACCAGCCTGGCCCCTGCCTGGGCCCACGTGGCCCTCGTACTGGGTGGGCTGACGTGGGGGATGAGAAGCAGCCCCGAGCCCTGGGAAGATCCATCCCCTCCCTAACCCTCCCCTGGTGAGCACGGCAGGGGGCAGTGGGCTGCTCACAGCAGGGAGCCTCTGCTGCCCAGCCCGGGGGCGGGGGGGGGGGGGGGGGAGCCAATCCCCGCCCCGGGGGCCCATCCGCGGCTGGGGTGGGGGGCAGTGGGGTGGAGGCGCTGGGATCAGGCAAGGGCCCCTCTCCCTCATTCCAGCTCCAGACAAAGGACCACCTGCTCCCCTGCTCTCCCTCCCCCTCCAGGGCTCCCTGCTGTCATCCTAGTGACAGGGGCTGCCCTGTGGCTCCTCCTCCTACCCCCCACCAGGGCCTGCCAGGCCTGCCCCTAGCACATTACAGGCTCCAGACCGCAGAGAAGGAGCTGGAAGCCGGCCCAGCCTCCCTTCTCTGCCAAAACTCTACCTTTCGTGCCAGGGCCAGACAGCCCAGACAATGGGGGGGCGGTCATCGCTACGCTAATAATGAGGCCTCAGGGATGAAGGAGGGGGACTGGGGGAAAGGGTGGGAGAGGGAGGGAGGGGCCAGCTGCCTGGGCTCCACAGATGTACACGGGACACCTTCCAACCACCACCCCAAACACCTGGGAAGATGAGGGCAAGAGCCCCAGCTGACAGGGGGCAGGCGGCGCGGGGCGGGGGGTTAGTGCAGAGAGAGGGAGCGAGGGGGAGGCAAAAAGAAACACACAGAGAGGATTCGTGCAGAGGCAGAGAGAGGTGGGCACCACTGCCCTGATGGAGCTTCTAAAGGAGGCTGCGAGCAGCAAGGCAAAATCCCACTCTGGTCTCAGCCACTTACCAGTTTGTGTAATTGAGGGTAAACATCTCGAGCCATAACTGCCTCAGCCTCATTCATCAAGCAGGGGCGAGCGTGCCCTCGGGGTGCGGTGGGTTGAAGCAAACGCAGGGCTGTGCTCTCCAGGGCCCAGGGCCGCCCGGACTCAGTGTCCGGCTCCACTTGCCTCATTCGAAGCGAGGAGGGAGCAGCCCTGCCATGGAGGCTTGGCCGACCCTCCTGGACACCATTCCCGCCTTTGGGCCTCCTCAAGGGCAGCTTTGGGGACAGGATCATACAAGCACCGTGGTTTGGAGCTTTGGGGGAAACAAACCCTACAAATGCAATTTCCTTGTCAATAATGTACTGAAGGTCCCGAAGCTCCCCGTCCTGGGTGCTCCATGACCCAGATTCACCCACTTTGGACTGAAGGGGGGCTCTTGGAATGAGGTCTAGGTTGGGTGGGTTGGAGACAACCTGACTGGGGTTAGTCTGGGGGTGGTGGGGCAGCGGGAGGAATGGGGCTGTGAACAGCCGCAGGCAGAGGCCCCTTGGAGAGCCAGGAGCATCCTTGCAGCTGCCTCCCCAGTGCTGTGCAAGGCCAGGTGTGTGTGTGTGCATGCGTGTGTGTGTGAAGGGGGAGCCCACATTCAGCCTGCGTGGAGGCTGCTGACACAGAAGAGGAGGAAAACACAAAGTGACAAGTGACCCTCCCACAGCTCCCGCCCACCTGCCTTGGCCTTGAAAAGAGCTTCAAGACTCCAGGGGCGCTTAATCCCACCAGCACCCAGCCCTCTGGCCCCTTAATCCTCTAGGTCGCCAGTTCTCCCCACCCCCGGCGCCCCACGCATGCTCTGCCATATATATATCCCATCTCCCGCCCTGGGCCCCCTCCTGGCTCACTTATGACCTTGGATGCAAAAAGGACCCACTGGATTCTCTCTGTACTGTTGCCACCTAGGGCTCTTCCCCTCCTCTGGGGCAAGGAGTTGGGGGAGAGTTCTGGAAGGAACCCTGGCCCCAGCTGCTGTGCCATCTTGGGCAGATCATTAACCACACTGCCTCACTTTCCCCATCCACCATGTAGTAGGAACTCTCCCTTCCTGGGGCGATGTAAGGTGGTCCCGTCCCCAGCCCTGCGTACCTAAGCATACCATACGCAAATGGGGTCTGGGGAAAGAGACATCCACAACCCACACAGCCCACAGGGGCAGCTGATCTTCAATTCTGCATCCTTGCTCAGTCAAAGGGCTGACGGGAAATTTGGAATCAGGATGAGGCAGCTCACATTTGGGGGGGGGAGGGGGGAGGTCTGTGCTGTAGGAAGGACCTGGTGACACTGGAAAGAAGGACAGCAGGTCAGGAAATTATAAGTCATGATCCAGGAGAGCTGAACGGAACCTCAGTGGTTTTCAAACTGCTCTGCAGAGTTCTAGGGGCTGGGGGACTTCCAAAGCCCAGCGAGGTGGGGCGGGGGTTGCCAAGCGGCGCCGTTCTGAGTTGTTTTCTGTGTTGGCCTTCTGCATACTGCCTGGTTGAACAGCAACGATGGTGGCTGTGTATGCAGAATACCTGCCAGGTATCAGGTGCTACCTCACTGAAACCTCAGGTCACCCCCCTATGTCCTGGTTTGTCTGGGACAGTCCTGGCTTCTTACACCTACTGTCTGAGCATGACTTTTTTTTTTTTTTTGGTTGTGCCTGCGCAGCTTGAGGGATCTTAGATCGCTGACCAGGGATCAAACCCATGCCCCCTGCAATGGAAGCACAGAGTCCTAACCACTGGACCACCAGGGAAGTCCCTGGGCATGATTATTAACAGTGTCCCTTTCACCCTCAAAATCATCCCAATTTGGATAATAAATTATGTGTTCTCCCCATTTAAACCTCACAACAACCCTACGAGGTAGGTGCTATTTTACATGGGAGAAAAACGAGGCACCAAGAGCAGAGTTGCCCAAGTTTGAAGAGCTGGTAATTGGTGCAGGTGGACTCACATCCACGTGGACGGGCCCAGAGCTTGCACTCTCCCATCATTAGGATGCTGTGGCTAAAAAGGGTTCGAGAGACCCCAGTTCAGTCCTCCCATTCGTTCATTTAACAAATACCTGCTAAGGATCGACTACGTGTCTGGCATCACACTAGCTTTATGGACAGGGAAACAGGTGCAGAGAGCAAAAGAAACTAGCTCAAGGTCACAGAGCAAGTTAGTGGTCAAGATGGAAATAGCTCAGGGTTCCTCCACAGTGGTTGGCTGGTCCAGCATTGCTCTTCCTTGTTTTTCTCTGTCCTGTCCTGTCATATGAAATATAACTGGCTCAGGGTCTCCCAGTGTGTGTTTTGTGGAACACCAGGCCCAAGGCGGTGCATGAAATAAGGGTGCTGTGGTTCCAGAAGTTTGGGAAACCCTTTTGGAAGGGCGTGATGTATAAAACCATATTAAAGGTTCTTCAAGATCTTACAGTGGAGAATCCTGTCTGATTTTGTTCAGCCCAGCATTTCCCAAACTTACTGGGTCTTTGATCATAATATTTTTTCACAGTAACACTCCATGGGACACAATCTGGGGAAAATGCATGAATCCATAGCAGAGTTACTTTTCCCTTTTGTGAAACCAGGCCCCTTTGTCAGTGGTTCCGAACCAGCCTTTCGCCTCCATCTCATGAGTGGCACAGGCCCTCGAGGCATCTGACACTTTGTCCGGAGTCCTCCAGCCAAGTTAGAAGCCTGCCGGATGCAGGCCCCAGCCAGAGGGTTGAGGAGGGTGCCAGGCCCTGGGAGTGGCCGAGGAGAAAGTGACTGGCCTAATGGGCTGAGCTGAGCTTCCAGGGAACCAAGCCCGCAGGGTCTGGGATCTGCCTGCTCAGCACCCAGGACAGCAGCGCCACTTCTCCCCTCCCTGCTGCAGGCCTAGGAGCCCGGCCAAGGCTTCAGAATCCACCCAGCGGCAGCAAAGCAAAGCAGAAGAGAAAGAAGAAAGGAACACGTCTATTTTATAGCTCTTATGTTATGTGTGATCTGTACCAACTCATTTCCAGGACAATTACATGCCTGGTCCCTTCTCTCTCCCAGGGGGACCTCTCCCTCTCCTTCATCTCAAGAGGTCCATGTCCTCAGTGAGGGGTGTGGGAGCCCAAAGGTAGCACCTGGGGAGCCATCCTTGTGCAGACCTCTCACGCCTGGAAGGTCGGGACCTGGACTCTAAGGAAGCCTCCCATCTCAGGCCCCACTGTCCCCCTCTGTCCACTGAGACAGAATAAGCCCTGGGACAGGACCACATGGTGTGCGTGCCGGGGCAGCAGAGGGTGCAGACAACTGTCCCTCCCCACTTAGGGGGTTACCATGGCTCATCTGCTGGCTCCCTGCATCATCACCCGGCTTCTGAGCAGAGCGGAATTAACGAGGCTGCCCAGGGGTTTCCAGCTCAGCAGAGCAGTCCCCATCCAACAGCCACAGCCCACCAGGGAACTCAGGCCCATTCAGGGATATTTACAGCCCCATAAATTAGGCCCAGGCCTGCAGCTGCTGAGGTCAGGAGGCGAGGTTAGGGGAGCAGCAGCTTTCTCTAGCGCTTCTACCTTGCAAATGAAGATGCTAATTCGCCCCACAGAGAAAACCACCTCACACCATCCCCTGACTTTCCCCCCACACCTGAAATACTCATTGGCACAAATATTTGATTGCTCTTATTCTCACATCAACCCTAGAGTATAAGTGTGATTAGTCCCATTTAACAGATATGGAAACTGAGGCACACAGAGACGAACGACTTGTCCAGAGGCACTTCCGTGAGTAGAACAGGGTACCATCGGGCCTGCTTTCAGCTGAAGCTAGGAGTGGATTTATAAAGACCTCAAGCCTCCCTGGGCAGAAGAGAGACCAGTTCCTTTTAGGCCAGGTTCTGACCCCTCCTGCTCTCCAGTCTCCCCACATGGAGGCACGAGGGGCTCTGGTGCTCCCCTGGGATTTGGCCAGGCATCTGACAGCTGGGGAAGCTTCAGCAATTCGATGATTCCCAGTTACATTATTTCTGTTCTTCCAGCTGCCACCCCAGGGTTCTGGGGGAGGGAGCTCATCCCTCTCAAGGGGCTTCTCCCAGAAGCTCTAAGTCAGGCTCCTGAACATCCCCCCCATAAGTCAAAGAGCTGAGCCCCAGGATCTGAGGTTGGCAGGCTGATTAGGAAGCTAGAACACCCTTCCATCAGCAGAGAAGCGGAGGACATCCTGGCCTGAATCCAGGCTGAGCCGCTGGACAATTGGCAAATTTCCAGAAAACTACCCAGCTCTCTCTCTCTCAACACCTGGGCCGTGAGAAGAAGAGCTCTCAGACTTTCCCCGGAAGGCAGAAAGCTGGGGTCAAGTGGGGGCCGCCTCTTTCCTCCAGGCCTGCCCATCTCCACCCTGAGAGAGAGCCTCCTGGAAGACCCTGCTTCTCCCCCTTCAAACCACAGAAGGCCTTGGAGGCACACAGACTCTGAGGGGGCAGCCGGGGGTTGTGACTCAGAGGCAGGCCCCTTGGGTCGCAGGAGCAGACATAACACCTGTGCTGCCTCGCCCAGGTCCAACCATCAAGGACAACTGGGGACTGAAGCCGAGTCATGGCCATAAAGGTAGGAGTCCCAGGGGAGCTGCGGGCAGGGAGAGGTGGGAGGGCTCGAGCAGGGAGGGGTCTTAATCTGCCCCATCCCACCCCCTTCAGCCTAAACTCATTTCCTCTTGCTGCTTCTCCTGGAATCCACCAAGGGATCCCTCTGGTTCCCCAGAAAAGAGAGATCCAGGGAGAAGGAGGGGAGTGGGTTGTCCACAACTCGAGATACACATCAGCTCACTTCCATAATAGAGAACAGCGCCCTGGGCCCAATCTCACAGTCGATCACCAGGAACTGCCAAATCTGAACACTGGGCAGAGCAGGCCTGCCCTGGGGTCTGGCCACGTGGTGCCCGATGCCTCATTCTCGCCCTCACCCTCTGCCATGCAGGCAGCCAGTGAGCGGAGGGAAAATGCTTGGGCGTCCACATTCCCCCAGGCAGCCTCTATCCAAACACTTCTCTCCTTTCTTTGGAAAGTTCAGGGGGAACGTGGTTTTCCAGCTCCTGCCCTGAAGAAGTCAGTTTGATATGGTGGAAGGAACCCCAGACTGGGGATCTGGACACTTTGATTCAAGACCTAGAACTATTACGTGGCCAGAGGTTATTTTGAAAACAGTGTTAATTTCTTTAAATTCCAGTAACGCGGTAACCACCGCCATATTTATCAGGGGCTCACCACACACTGTGGCACGTGCTATACACACACCATCTCATCAGGCCTCACCACAGCCCTGAGGGCAGGCAGCTTACTGATGAGAAAACCAAGGCTTGGAGAGGTCACCCGGCTTGCCCCTTGTCACACAGCTAGGAGGAAAACTGGGACCCGAGGCAGACTCCGTGTCCTCGCCCCTGCCTGAGTCACTCAGGGTGCCAAGGAAGCAGACGGAAGCCTGCGAGGCCCGGGTGCAGGAACGCCGGTCAGAGAGGGAAAGAAAGCAGAGCCGGGCTCTAGTTCCAGCTCTGACATTACTGCACCAAGTGACCTCAGAAGGTCTCGGACCTCTGCTTCCTCGTCTGCAAAATGAGCAGATCGGACAAGATGCTTCCACCGACCTTCTACTAATCCACAGCCCTTGAGGTGGCGGCAGCCCAGAAGGGCTGACACAGGCGAGGTGGCTGCACAGTCAGGGCCTGCCCCTGGAGAAGACATTAGAACCCAAGACAACATGTGCAGGGACGTAGCTGGACTTGTTCGCTCCAGCATGTGCGTGCCTGTTCCGTGTCAGGCAGGCAGGAAGGCAGCGAGCAACCTCAGCTCCCTTGGCCCCGCTGCTCAACTGCTATCAAATGCATTTCTGGGAGTGGTCAGGGATAAAAGGGTTAATTCAGCATGACTGCTGGGGTCACTGGGCCAGGAGCAGGGTAGGGAAGCTGGCTTTGCGGTAGAAGGAAGTCCACAGACTCTAGGGGCCTGGACGCCACCTGATAAGGGGTTGGAGATGCAGAGCCTGAGTAAGGGAATCCCCCTCTGGTTCATCCTGTGTCCTGGGGGCTGACTCTGGGGCAGGTGCTTTCTGTGCGGCTCTTCACTAATCCATGCAAGCAGTCGCATCTGAACCTCTTTCCACCTCCCAGAACCCTCTTAAGCCAGCCTGCAGGGCTGTAAATGAGGCAGGCTTCAGGGTCAGGCTAAGGGAAGACCCTCAGGCTGGAGGCAAGGAGGCTGGACAGGGGAGACACTTGGGAAAAGCAAGCAGAAAAATCCTCCGGGCGCAGAAGTGGCTCTCTCTCCAGGAGCCGGGATTGGGAAGGAGCTGGTTTAGAGGCTTCGGCCTTTCCTATAGGGGCCTGGATCTCAGAAGCAGCCCTGTGCTTCTTCCAGCAAATTCTGGTTCCTGGTCAAAAGACAGTTGTCAAATGTCCACTGGGGGTTAAGACTCTGCGCTTGCACTGCAGGAGGTGCACAGGTTCGATCCCTGGTCGGGGAACTAAGGTCTCACATGCCACTCGGCGTGGCCAAAAAAAAAAAGTCCACTGGGTATCAGACATCACTAAGAGAGTTTCCACTTCCATTTAACTCCCACAGTCATCCCTGGAGTTAAAGATATCCCTCCCCATTTTAGAGATGAAGAAATTGAGGCTCGGAGAGCTAATGTTGCTTGACCCCAATCACAAAATCAGTAAGGCTTGAACCCAGGACTCTCTGACCCCACTTTCAGGGTTCTCCCCAGCAGCCCACGCAAGCAGCTCCGTGTTGTGTTCGTAGCATGTTTATAATTTTGGAGGGATAGTCAAGACTTGTCTGCTTCCCTTCTGGGAGATTAGCCAAGTTAGGGTCCCTTCTTGAGGTCTGGAAAATGCATGCTCCTAGTCGGGAGGGAAAAAGGGAGACAGGATCAAGTTCCTTTCAATTCTCCCTTTTCCCTCTTGCTTGTTTGAGCTTGGAAAGCAATTGTGCTCTGTTGACTTAACAGAACTCTGCTCCAAACCCTTTTGCTCATTAAACATTTGGAGATCTTGAAGGCATTTGTAAGGGTGAACCTGGAAATGGTTTTCCAACCCTGGAAACCTTTTATGGGTTAACGGGCTCCAGCCCCATACCTGCCAGGGACCTGCTATTTGACCTTGGGTCCTTGAGGGCACCTCCCTGGAGTTCAGGAAGGGACTGGGAGTGAAACTATCAGAGCATAACCTGAAAAAGGGGAGCTTGTGGGAAACCTATGGGAGCAATAACTAAAGGGTACATTACCTGGGCACAACTGTCAATATCAGGGGAGAAGATCAGAAATCAAAAATAAACTTAACCACATATACAAATTTACCAAATGATACAATTTCTCAATATATAAAGGAAGGCTTTCTTGGGACTTCCCTGGCGGTCCAGTGGTTAAGACGCTGTGCCCTCACTGCAGGGGGCATGCATTCAATCCCTGGTTGGGGAACAAAGATCCTGCATGCCTCGTGGAGCAGCCAAAAAGAAAAAAAAAAATTTAACTAATAAGTAAATAAATTAAGCCTTTCTTAATAAGTGATGCTGGTGTAACTGGATAGGAATAGGATCTGGATGGAGTAAAGAGTCAGACAATTTTTTTTTTTAAATCAGAGAAAAAAACAGTAGGAAACAGAAGCACATATTTATGCGATCTGAAGAGGGAAGAAAAGTGTCTCAGCTCCAAAGCAACATAAGGAATCATGAAGAAAAGGCCCAACAGATTCAGCTGTAGAAAAATAAGACATTTTTACCATGATATTACACTATAATGACGGATTAATATTTATGGTAACTTTAAAATCTAGTATTTAGGGAAACCACCCAAGGATATGAAAAGACAGTTTCCTTAAGGAGAAGTTCAAACAGGAAACAAACACCTGGAACACCTGGGGGTCAACGTGATGATCTTCAGGTTTCCTGTCTGTTGTAATTTCTGGGACCTGTGAGGAAACACTGGGGAGGGGGTGAGGTTGGGTGGCGTCTTACACCCCTGCTTGAGCAGACCAGACAAATGTCCAGGATGCCGGGGGTGGGCGGCGGCCAGGTAAACATCCAAGGGACTGGGGTCACCTGTTTTCTGCACCTCCAACTCCCCAAAAGGCATTCTGGCCATTGAGTTGAGGGGTGACCACATAGGACCAAAAGGCCAAGGTCATGGCTTCGAGCCCTTGGATCCAATTAGGGTCATGTTGGGTCAAAGCTACTCTACATGCTGAAGAACCAGACAGCACAGAGGCACCGGTCTAATTCCATTCCTAACACCTGGAAAAAGGTCCCAGCTGATCCTGGTTTGAAACCAGGTGACCACTGGCATCCCCTTGACCCAGGATGGGAAGGAGGACTGACTGGGGCCAGCCTCCCAATCCAGTGACCTCGGGAAGGTGAATTCCAGGGCCACATTAGTTTACAGGGATTCTGACGGATGTCATGTGAATCCTACCCCATTCAGCAGAGTTTGACCCATCAGGGCTATTTCTGTAAGAAATTGTGGGAAGGCTGCCTGCAACCACCAGCCAAACATTCTTTCCTGAGTGCACCAAGTTCACCATCACCAAATTCTTCCTTTAAGTAGGCCCAGAGGAAGAGTCAGAAAGGATAAGACCCCTCAGCTTTCCAAATAACCCGGCGTCCTTCTGAAGTTGTACATCCATTTATGAAGCTTCACACCGGCTTTGCATTCAGCCCTATCAGGGGACTGGTCCAGGTGGGCTGCACAAAGGAGGGGGAACAGACGCAGAGGGACTGGATATCTGCCAGAGGTCAGGCCCCCGCTCAGGAGCAGTTCTTCTCAAACACTAAAGCACCCATAGTAAGGAAAACAACAGAAACAGGCTGTTAAAGCCTCGTGAGGGCTGGGGAGCGGATCTAAGGCAGAATTTATCATGAGAGAAAAAACTGTCCAGAGTTAAGTTTTGGGAGTTTCTTTCTGAGAATTAATTCTGTCTGTCCAGAATGGTTTCTGAGTGGGCCTTCCCAGAAGCAGGTGGATGCTCTTTGTGACACCCAGGATCTCCCTACAGTGGGAAAAATGGGATTTCATAGACCACGCGCTGAAATTAGGTGCTATACATTCTCTCTGCTCCCTCAAGTTCCAGATTCTTTCTCCTGAAAGTTTTCCTCCATTCGCCCAAATAGTTCATTTTACAATGTAAACACACACACGCAGGGATTGGCAAAGGAAATTAATCAAAATGAGAAAGACACAGACAGAGGGAAAAAAAGAATGATACACTTTGTTCTAGGTTTCGATTCTAAATCTGGCAGGAGGTGTGAAGGGCTGGCAGCTTGCTGGTCGTGGTATCTGTGGCAGCAGGCAGCTCCCTCCTGCCTCAGGGCGTCAGGCCAGAAGTTTATGTACTCTTAAGAGCCGGAGGGAGAGATGGTGTACCCCAGAGGGACAGGAGCGGCAGGATGCTCCCCAAGCCACAGCCAGGCCTTGTGTTAAGGTGGATGACAGCCCCCAATCCCCACCCCAGGCCCACCATGCCTTTCCAGCTGAATTCCGTGTTGTCAGTCCCACTTGGCCGTCTGCATTTAGCTGACTCCTCAAACTGAACTGGTCTGAAACCAAAGTTGTCAATTTTACAAACCCCCCTGCCCCCAGCCTGACTTTTCCTTCTCCTCCTAGGTGCGGAACCTCAAAGTTATACATGTGGTTCACCTCATCTATTTGGGTCTAATAAGATCTTCCAATTCTCCCATCACCATGTCCCTCTTCCTTTCCGCTCCCACTGTCATCTCCCAAGTCAAGGGCTTGTCTCCATTCATGGCAGCAGGCTCCTGGCCAGTTCCTCTCATCCCTGCAACCCATCTCACCTCTATCCCACTCTCACACAGGATCTTCCCAAAGCACTGCCTGGATCTGGTAACAAACTTGTCAAAAAAGCTTTCAAAGGCTTCCCCTGCCTCCAACAGGACGAGGTCTGGTCCGTGCTACTTTTTCAGCTTTATCTACCTCTCCAACCCAACACGCTCCCTCTGGCCCAACCAGACTGGTCTCTTAAAGTCACACACACTTCATGGTATAGTCATTTTCACCCCAGGACCACAATGCTCACTATTCCCCCACACTGGGACAGCTCTTGCCGCCTCTCCTTCTGCATCATGAAACGGGGAGGGAGAAGGAAACACATAACAACAGCACACAACAGGAGTACCAAGCAAAGAAGAGATTTCCCCGCTGAAGGTCAAATGTCCATCTCCCGGTTCCAAAGCCAATGCGTGGCACTTCCAACTCCATCCACCACGCCTAGGCTCTAAGCATTGCGAACAATCACATACAAGTTTCCAGCTATGACTCCCCCATCCCTGCAGCAAAATTAGAGTAGAGTCAGCTTTCAGAAGTGCTCATATCGAGTCGCCCTTCAAGGATGGCAGAGATTTGACTTCAGTGGCTCTCTGATGGTGGAGGGGGGAGAGGAAAGGAAACGTTAACCTAAGCCCCTCCCCCTCCTCACCAGCCCCAAAGGTGATCCCCTGGCATACAGAGAACGTCCCAGGCTTTCCATACATATTATCCAGTGTCTCCCTGGTATAAAGCCGGTCCTGGTGAAGTGGCGTTGGGAGGAGGAGGCAGGGAGGGAGGGAGGGATCTCTCAGGGGAGCCCCCCCGCCCCCCAAACCTGGAGAGCAGGACCGTTCATTTCCAGAGCTGCCTTAAGCCACGCCCCCACGTCACCGTCTCAGGAGTGCAGAGCTGGGGAAGCCCACGCAAGCAGGGAGACTGCGGGGAGGGCTGGAAGGAACGGGGTGGGGGGGGGATTTAACTGCTCACATACCTGATCAAACAGGACTTTCCAGTGCTGGTAGAGAGGGAGGCCATGCAGGAGAGGAGGAAGAAGAGAGAGAGAAAGAAAGAAACACACTTATCACCAAGGCCTCTGTAGCCTCCCAGCGGCTGCCCAGGCTCAGGGACCCGCGCGGACAAGAGATCAGGAAAACCTGGGAGAAGCTTCCCAAACGAGTCTACACATAGCGAAGGTGGAGAACTCAGGTTGGGGAGAGACAGCGTCCCTCATTCTGGGACAGGCAGGAGGAGAGATCAGCAGAACAAGGGTGATCCTCAACAATTCCTAAATAAAGTCGTCCAATTCTGTCCGAGGGCCTCTAATAACTTCTGCTGGCTAAAGCTTATCTCCGTGGGAATGCACGCCCAGGTGCAATTCCTGCAATTCCATCAGACCTGCTGCAACGGTCTGCACCTGCTGGGGGCCAATGACCCCCGTCAGGAAAATCCACCCCTGCATAAGCATTAACATTTTGCCTGTAGTTTGGGAGGAGGGGGTTTCCGCCTGCACTGAAACCCACCCCCCGGCCTCTTTCCAGACTGAGTCTAAGTGATGAGCACATGAGAGTCTGCCAGAGTGTTGGGGCCAGAAGCAAGTGAGGGGTTTAATCACAAGAGTTACAGGGGATACAACCCAATTCAGACTTTCCGGCTGAGGTCTGGCAGGTTGAGGGCCTGGCTTCACTTCCCTGTCCCCACCCTGAGAGGGAACGGGCAGGACGTCTGCCCAATTTTTCACCTCTGTTAGCGGGTTAACCTCGGGAGGAAGAAGCTTAAGAAACTCCAGTTCCCAGGACTCCCCAGTGCCGGCTCTGCCCACGGCTCCCAGGACCGGAGGGAGGGAGACACAGGCAGCAGATGGCAGGGAAGCCCTCTAGGGCAGCCCCTCCCTATCCTCGCCCAGGGGACCGTCGCTGGCACCGACGCGGTCTGGGGCTCCTAAGCCCCCCTCTGGGAGCAAAAGCGCTCCCAGCACTCCTTCTCTCCCTCCTCCGGCCGGGCTCAGGGACAGGGGCCAGCTTGAATTTCAATCCCTGTCGCGACAGGGCAGGTGCCGGGCGGGAGCTAATCCGGGAGCGGAGAAGGGGGTCGCCAGACCGGTCTGCGCCGCCGGGTTCCGGGGACTCTGCGGCGCCCGCTCCTTCCCCGGACTCGGAGAGCCCGCAGGTCGCGAGTGGGAGAGGAGGGGAGCCAAGCCACTGCTGTGACGCGGCCGCCTCTGCGGGAAAACGCCGTGTCCCAGGCACTGCACCAGCCGCGAGGAGGGGTCTCCGGCGGCCGACGGGTCCCCAGCACGGCGGCGGGCGCTGCGTTCCGAAGGGAAGCCCGGGGAGCCCAAGCAGGGGGTGGCGCGCGCGTTTCGGGGAGCCCGGTCCCTCCGCCCTCTCTCGCCCGTGGGGACCCGGCCAATCCGGGGCTCTCCCGCGTCACCCTGAAACCTCCCAGTTGCCCCGCGGGGGGCAAGCCGGGGGCAGCTCTCCCCCTGGAGCCCCCCAGAAAGTTTGCCCGGGCGGGGGAGAGGGCACTCACGTCCTCCGGCGCCGCCGGTGGCCGCTCCTCGGCCTCGGGTTCCAGCTCCTCGATGCGCTCCGCCTCGGCGCAGGCGGCCACTGCGGGGCCCGGGCTGGGGTGCTCGCCCATGCCGAGGCGGCGTCCGGGGCCGGGCGCGGCTGCGGGGCTCGTCCCGGGGCTCCAGGCTAACTTTGCGCCGCGGCGGCCGCGCCGCTCGGAGCTCTCAGTGCGCGCCGCGCCGCCTCCGCCTCCGCGCCCGCCCCCATGGTCCCAGCCCCCGCGCCGCCGTCTTGCGACCCCGGGACGCCCGGCCCTCCGCCGCAAACTTCTCGGCTCCCGCGGCCCCGCCGGCCTCCGCCTCCGCCCCGGCCCTACGCCCGGCTCCGAGGCGAGGGCGCCCTTGGGCCGGCCCCGGCCTCCCGGCTCCCCGCGCTGCCTTCCCGCTCCCCGCTCCGCACCCGAGTCTCCTCCTCCCCGCGGACTCTTCGGGGGCGGCGCGCAGGCGGGGGCGGGGCTGCTCCCCGGACCGCCGTCCCCTACCCCCACCCCCCCACCCCGGGCGCCACCACCCGGGCCAAATCGGTCAGAGCGCCGCGGCCCAGGGAGGAGGAGGGCTGCGGCGGGCTTGGCGGGGAAGTGGCTGCAAGGTCCCGGGCGGGGATGGCCCCATCCCCACCTGCCTCCTCCCCGGGTTCAGGTCTGTCTCTCAGGACTGGGTCGGGGGTGGGGGTGCAGCGTCTACTTGCCGGGACCCACCGGGTTAAAGATGACTTGGAGGCAGCAGACGCGTGACGGTGGCAGGGGCGAGGTTTTCACTAAGTTGGCAATGTCGGAGTTAACTGGGAGTGAATTGGGGGCCGGAGGCTGGGAAGACAGGATGCCCTGACCACCCTTCCATCTCTCTTCACTTCGGTCTCAGATCCTGGGAGGTCCAGACAGGCTCAGTAGTTTAGGGATGAGAGAAGTCAGGGGAGTCCCGGACCCCAGACCCTAAATCTTTCCCTCCCCACACCGCAGAACTATGTGACAGTGCCCTGGCTTCATTGGACCAGGTTGACAAAGGTAAGACCAGGGAAGTGCCCCAACTGGGAGAGGGGAGGTAAGGCAACTACAGCGAGTAGGAATCAAGTTAGAGCAGAGGAACAGGGGTTCTAAAGAAAACAACTGGTGCCATTTCCTTGCAGGAAAGACCTCCCAGGAGAGACTGTGTCCCTTAAGCAGAGGCCGTGCCTGTAAATGGTGACAGTGTCCGGCTGGGACAGGTGCCCAGCTCTTCCGGGGGGCTCAGGGATTCACTTCTGGTGATGTCCCACAGTCAGTCCCCAGCTCACACCTCCTTCCACCCCTCTTACCACCACCCACTCACCCACTGGCCTTTGCTCCTCTCCCTCTCAGAAACTGATGCTCTAATCCAGTAGGGAAAGTTGCAATTAATGCTCTCATCTTCGTAAAGCAAACACATGACCCCAGCCCCAGGATCCAACCTGTGACCATCTCACCTGACAATGACTGCTCCCCCTAAACACAGAGAAGGAAATTAACTCCCTTCTAATTAGTTGAGTTTGCTACAGACACCAATTTTCATCTCGGTTTCAGAAAGTGTGATCATTCCAACTATTTTTGTTTCTCACCACCCTCCCCCCAACCCTACTCTACTAAGTCAAGATCCTGCCAAGATTTCCTTGTAAATAAAACTGCATAGGGTGTGATTTTGAAAACAGCCTTCAGCGGACAGAAGAGAGGCCGACACACTTCTTCGTGGAAAGAAGCCCAGAAGGACAAGGTGTGGCTGGGGGCCCTGAGGTCAGTGTCACTACCGTTGACACTACCCGGGTGCTGGATGTGTTACACTTGGATCTTTGGGGCTGGAGAAGTGGGCCAGGAAGTGGGCGGTTCCAGGGGAGGGGGGAGGAGAAGAGCTCAGAGAGGGCTTGGTCTCTGTGAGATGCCCAGCAGCCCTGGGCAGTGTTCTGACCCCAGCTGCCCTTTGGATTCTGCCTTTTCTCCAGCCCAGGAACAGCTCTTATCAACCTATCCAACTCTTTCATCTCCTCCAGTGGAAGGGACCTCAGCAGGCTCAGTTCAGTTCCCTGAACACTCCTTGAGCTCCTACTAAGTGCCAGTGACCGAACTTTGGGAAAGGAGAGGTGGATAGCATCCAGTGACCTTCAGAAACTGTTTAATTGGGGGTGACAGCCAGGGAAGTCCAGGGGGTACAGAAACCCAAAGGAGGGGGGTTCCCGTGGGTCCAAGAGGGCTTCCCAAAGGATATGCCCCAGAACCAGGCAAAGTGGGACATTCCAGGAGGGAACAGCATGGGCAGAGGCTGGGCTTGGGAAGCAGTATGGTTTGGGAGGGGAACTACAAGCAATTTGGCAAGGCTGGAAATGAGAGCAAGGTGCTCAATGTAAAGAACCCAGCCTGGAGTGGAGGGTCTGAAGGGCTGTGAGTTTCCTGAGAAAGGGGCTTGGACTTTACCCTGAGGGCAATGGGGATCCATCGAAAGATTGTGAGCAGGAAAGTAATATTTAAAAAGATCCCTCCAGGGACTTCCCTGGCGGTCCAGTGGTTAGGACTCCAAGCTTTCACTACCGAGAGACCGGGTTAGAACCCTGGTCAGGGAACTAAAAAAAAAAAAAAAAAAAGATCCCCTCTAGAAGGCTGGCCTGAGCATAGGGAGATGAGAATGGGAGGTGCCATCCAAGAGACTTGAGGACAGCAGCGAGACTCTGGAAGTATCCAGAAGGGTATCTTCTTCTTCCTTCTGTCCTAGGAACATTTCACCCCACCTTGGCAGACTGTTCCCAAAAGTCTCCTAGGGAAGAATTCCTGACCTCTAGCCAGAATCCTCCCTTCGGGAGATGGCTTCCCTCTCCCTGGCCCCTGCTGGAAGGAGCATGGCCATCTGGACTTGGAGACGAGCTGTGACATCCATCATCCCCTGTGGACCTGAGGCCACACTCAACCTTTTGCCCTCAGTGTTGCCTCAGCCTCACCAGCCAGCTCATTGCACCCCTCAGCCCCAGGGGAATGTGCAACTGGGAATAACCCACTCCCCAGCAGGCAGTGGCACGTAGAGCCTGGGTCCCGAGGCCCGGAACCTCTGAGGGGTGGGAGTGGCCAGGCTGTCTGATAGCTTTTGTCCCACTCTGACACAACCTGAGGACCAGCACATTCTGAGCCCTGCTGGGGACAGAGGAGAGAAAGGGCACGGTGACCACTCACTTTCACTGAACAGTGCATGGCCAGGCACTCAGAGATGTTCACGGGCTGTGCCCTAGGGAACCCCGGGCCTTCCTGGAGATGAGAGCAAGCAAGGACCTGGAGATGACAGCAAGCAAGGGCTGACTGGCATTTACATCCTACTCTTCATTTTGTAAGAGCTCTACACTCATGACCTCTCTTGAAGTTCCTATCCAGATGCTAAGTCAATGCAGAACAGGATAAGAGCTTCAGAGAGAGCAGTTCACACCCTGAAGGATCAAACTGAGCTCAGAGGGGCAGGAGCGTGCTATTGAGATGAACCTTGAAAGGCGGGCAGCTTTGTGTGGAAGGAGCCACTGCAGTAAAGGCACAGAGACAGGAAAGCCACTGACTGTCCTGGGAACAACTCAGTGGGTGAGCACAAAGTGGGGATGGCCAGGTGGGTGAGAAACTGTCACAAAAGTCTTTGAGTACCAGTCTGAGGAGGCTGGACCTTGCTTAACGGGCGATGGAGAAGCAGTGGTGGCTTCTAACTGGAGCATTTTAGGAAGATTAAGTTGGCAGAAGCCCAAGAGAGCAATTCATCTAACACATTGCGAGTGTCCATTCTTTGCCAGACCCTGGCCGAGGTGCTGAGAATACAAAGGGAATAAGACCCAGGCCCTGGCCTCCTGGGAGAAAATTAGATAATCCTCTAATTACAGCCCAGTGGGATAAGTGAGGAAGAGCTGTCTGGGGGCTGAGTGTCTAAGATGCACCCACCAAGACAGGGAGGGGGATTGCTTTAAGGACCTGATGTTCTGACCTGGGGTGGGGGGAGGGGCTGGAACAATGGGGCTGCCATGGGGAACCAGGAAAGCCAGGAGGAACCACTGGGAGAGGGAAGGCGGGCGGTGAGGGGAGTCCGGAGTTTGTTTGTGGACACGGTGAGCTAATTAGAAGCCAGGGAAGAAACATTAAGGGCTGTAATTACCGCTCAAAGCAAATGGCAGCACCGAGAAGGGGGGTAAACGGGGGTGACTTTCTCTCCAGAACCTCTCGGGCTTCAACAACAGTTTCCCACCCAACAGCACACACCCTTCAAGGTCCTTTCTCTCCCCAAAGCAAACCTAAACTGACCCTCACAGTCCCCCCTGCCCGCGTGGAGCTCCATCTTCTGAGAAACCTGCAAACAGCCCCAAGCTGCCTGAGATGAAGACATGAGTTATTTTTGACTGAGATCCAAGCCCCGGCCCTGAATTCTTTTGTCTTCCAGGAATCCCCCAGTCATGTTTGAAGTCTGCAAGTCCGAACAGCGGGCGCAGCTCAGGGAGGAGACCGCCACTTGGAATCCAACCACCCTCCATCCCCAGCTCCAGCATTCTTCCATTATTGCCCGCTGTCGAGGAGATCAAACGGAACATGACTGCTAAACGGACTTTTTTCTCCCCCGCCTTTCGTCTCTTCCTCTCTCACGCCAGGGCCAATTTTCCAAGGAACTTAAATCATTACTGAAAGACGTCTAGGTCCACAGACACCAAGCCCTTTCAGAGACAGGCGTGGGCACCCAAAAGTGAAGCTCAGAAAAGCAGAGGAAACGTTCCTGGTTCCAAGATTTAGCCAGCCCCACATTCAGGGAAACTCTCAGCTACTTTGCTGGGTCTCCCCTTCCTTCTCTGCCGTCCCCAGGGTCCCATTTCTGGATTCTCTTTGGGCCTCCAACAGTCTGTGTGACCTCTGGTTATGCCATAGGCAGGCCCTGTGTCCTTAGCAAACAGCACGTTCATGTTCAGACGTGTGCCTCTCTGATGAATGCTCTCTCCTCCAGAAGCCTTTCCTCAACCCTCCAAGCCCAAATGGACCACTGCTTCCTCTGGATCACTTTTTTCTTTTGACCTTGCATTAAATTATCTAAGTTTTGTCTTCCTTGTATGAAAATATATTTTCCTTGAAGGAGAGATTATGGCTTATTCAATTTTGCACCCATCACAATACACAACATTGCACACCGTAGGAGCTGAACAAATGTCTGTTTAATGAAAAACAGAGCATGTGTCTTGATCTGACATGGAGTCTAATTGCATAGTTATTACTCTCAGCCCTCAACAAGAAACAAGTTTTATGTTATAGAGAAAAGATTTTTCTGCATAATAAAAATACAATTGTATCCCTGCTGCCTTTATTTCAAAGCACTTACACATTTGTCATTTCATTCCATCCTCAAAAAGCTGGCCTTTTTGAGGTAGCAGAACAGGTACAAATGGGAACAGTAAGATCCCCAGGCCCAGAGAAGGTTCGATTCTCCATTCCTCTCACCAAATTTCATACTTTAAGAGTGAAAGGCCAAAGCCCCGACCACTGCCCGCAGTGACCTTCTCCCAAGGCAAGCGGGTGGGGTTAAGTCAGGGCACTTGGGGGGGCTTGTCCAGCTGCAGGCTAGTAGGAGTCAGAACGGGGGGGTGTCTCTGGCTGTGGAGCAAAGCCATTGGATTGTTTTTCTGCTTTGTTTCTGTTAAGCTACATGTGCAGTGCCCCCAGGAGGGGGACTGCTTTGCTGTCACTCCCCACTGCACAGAGCCAGACATGAGTCTGTGCAGAGTGAAAGGGACAGAGAGTCTGGAGGCAATTTG
Organism: Delphinapterus leucas; assembly: GCF_059928025.1. NCBI lineage: Eukaryota > Metazoa > Chordata > Mammalia > Artiodactyla > Monodontidae > Delphinapterus > Delphinapterus leucas. The sequence continues at coordinate 24,915,224 of NC_143147.1, read as the reverse complement.
TCTCAAAGCCCGTGGTGAACGTCCTGCTTGAGGGGCCACTTCACGAGGACAAGGACTTGGTTCTGTCTGCTTACAGCAGACTCTCTGACTCCTAGAACGACTCCTGGCACCTAGAAGATTCACAGCAAGTATGTGCTCAGTGAATGGACCTGTCCTATTCATACTTCTCCAGGCCTGGGGAAGGCCTCCCAGATGTCAGAATTCCTGGGAACTCTGCCCAGCGTTTGGCCTCAGAGGACTTCCTTGGCCTCCTTCGGGGAAGAGTGTCCATTAATCCAGCACCTCCTCTGGTGAGGCGCTATGGGGAAGAATGCCTTGGGGTCCATAGGCAGGCTTGCTTGCTTTCTTTTTTTAAAAAAATTATTTATTTATTTATTTATGGCTGCATTGGGTCTTCGTTGCTGTGTGCAGGCTTTCTCTAGTTGCAGTGAGCGGGGGCTACTCTTCGTTGCGGTGCTTGGACTTCTCATTGCAGTGGCTTCTCTTGGTGTGGAACACGGGCTCTAGAGTGCAGGCTCAGTAGTTGTGGCACGTGGGCCCAGTAGTTGTGGCTCACGGGCTCCAGAGCGCAGGCTCAGTAGTTGCGGCGCACGGGCTTAGTTGCTCCGCGGCATGTGGGATCTTCCCGGACCAGGGCTCGAACCCGTGTCTCCTGCACTGGCAGGCGGATCCTTAACCACTGCGCCACCAGGGAAGCCCCACAGGGAGGCTTTCTGATGATGAGTTCACAGCAGCAGAAGCAGCAGCAAACACCAGGCAGAGGAGTGAGACAGCGGGCACTCAAATCTGTTTCCTCCATCTCTCAGCCACTCAGCCCAAGTGAGGCTGTGTGAGAACTTCTCAGTACACATTGTAAATACCATCTGTCACACTGCCTGCCCAGACGCGGCTTTCCTCCCTGGAAGGGAAGCATTCTTTATTATTTATGCAGAACGCACCCTACTTAAGTGCTGTGCCACCAGGAGAGGGAGAGAAAAGCCCAGAAGAGTCGAAGACTCCAGGGACCCGCCCCTCGGACAGCAGCTGGTCATGGGGGCTCGGTCATCCTTTCTGGGGTGGGGGTGGGAGGTGAGCTCTCAAGTCTCCTGGGAATTAGGAAGCCTGCATTCTCGTCCTAGTTCTGCCACCAGCTGCTGTGCGACCTTGGGCAAAGCCGCTCAACCCCGTGGGCCTCTGATTTCTCATCTATAAATGCAGAGGTCAGTTGAGACGACTCGTGACACCTCTCCCAGCAGCTCTGCAGTTCAGGTGTTCTCACTCCTCCTGCTGTTTGCTCAGAAGCCTGTTCATTTTCAGTCAGCCCTTCCACCCAGGCTGGCCAGGGCAAATACAGATCAGGATGTGATTCCTCAGCACTCGCGAGCAGGCCCGGGAGTCAGCAGACCTGGGTTCTTGTCCAAGCTCTGCCACTATTTAGCCATGTCGCCCTGGGGAAGGCACAGTTTCCTAACCTCAGTTTTGTCTTCTGTGAAACATGTGGGTGGGACTAGGAGACTTCAGTAGGAGAATCCACCTTGAAATTCCGTGATCTCTGATTTCCCCTCCCAAAACACTGCTGATAAACATCTTGACAGCCTGAGGCTCCAGACACAGAGATGAATTAGACCCTCACTGAGGTCTAAGACAGGTGGAGAAGACATGCTAAAATGCTAGAAAAAAAAAAAAAAACTGCAGGTACAATGTGATGGGTACTGAGTAGAGATATATACAAAGCATGTGGCGGCAGAAAGAGGGTCCAAGTAAATGATGCCAGAGCTGAATCTTAAAAGACCAAGTAGGAGTTGGCCAGGTGGATGAGGCTTGATGCGTTCAAGACAGAGGGAACTGCATGTACTAAGGCAGGAAGGTGTGAATCTGCATAGAAACTGCCCGCTTGTTGTTACGGTGATGGAGACATTCTGGGAGTCTTTGCATTGACTGCTTCCTCTCCCACCCCTTTGGAACAATCCAGTACTCCCTGGATGGGGGTGAAGGGGCTTATGGTTGATGGCTCAGCTTGGCCTCCCTGTCCATAAAGCATTATCACCAAGGAGATGAGAGACTCATAAGTCTCCGCTTCCATCTCCTGCCTTTATCAGTTCTCTGAATTAGAATCAGTAAAGGAGGCTGGAAATAGGGGGCTGGCTCCAGGGGCTCCAAGGTGACCCACAGTTCTCCAGCCTTGTACACCATCAGGCTGGGTCAGAGGAGGAACGTGGCTTTGTGCAAAATGGGGGCCAGCGGCTGGCTGGCATGGGCAGTCTGGGTTTGCTGGGCAGCCTCCCACATGCGGCCGGAGCATGTGATCTGTCCTACAGCTGTGGCGGCCTGTTGTGGCTCCCCGGGGAGCTGTCCAAGTCCTCTGCAGAGAGATGGAGTTGACCTGTCCCTTCTCCGTGAAGGACGTCCTGCAACAGAAATGTGCTTCCCCCCCCCCCCCCCCCGGCCTCTCAATCTGGCTGCTGCGGCTCCAGTCTGCAGCTTGTATGCCTGCTCTGCATACTCCCATAGACACAAGAACAGCCGGGAGGAGAAACGCACGCATCCAAGGCATCCATTAGCTGTGAACAGCCTCACAGGCTGTAAGCCATGGGGTTAACCAGGCTCGGGGAAAGCCTGTGAAGCACCAGTAAGCATTCTGCTGGCTTGGCTTGCTGCAACAACTTATATCCAAGAGAAAAGGGCTGCAAGTCAGGGAAATACCAGAACCGCTGAAGGAACGGGCACATTTGCCAGATGGTTCCTGGAGCACAATTGTATCTGCAGAGTGACGGTCTGCAGGGGGTGGGATCCTTCCATTGGAGAGCAAAGACACCGGCTGATGGCTCATTCATTATCCTAGGGCTCATCTGGAGGAGCTCTGATTGCCTGAGGTTGAGGTGGTGATGAGGACTGGGCCTCTCCAAGTACTCCTCGCTCTGTTTCTTTAGATACCTGCCACCTGTATCTTCTTTCCCAGCTTAAGCCACTCAGTCCATTCTCCTAACTGCCAGCTGTCATTCTCTCTCCTTAATGTAACTGTCGGCATTTAGTCAATTATACAGCTTGGGCACCTGTGATGTGAGTTTGGTTGTGCCGCCAGGGCTGAACTGTGAGGTAATGGGGACTTGTCTTCCCCTGCTAACACATGTGTCTGCCTTTGTCTTCCTCTGTGAAACTAGATTGTGAGCGGTATGTGCTATGTCTGTCTTGGCTTTGCTACATATTCCAGGTGGAGTGGTCATAGCCTGAATCCCACAGATGCTCCTGAAAGCCTTGGTTGCTAGGCAGATGGGGGGAGGGTGAGTGGGCAGTCAACACAAAGGCATCCCTACCGCAGAGCCCGGTGTTGCCCTTTTACTTGTGGTCAGTGGCCTCCCCCTGCATAAGGACAGCAGCAAAGCAGCGGCGTCTGTATGTCGTGAGGATGACCACTTATTGGGGAACCTGTAACTGTCCATTCGCTGTAACTTCCGTGCTAGATCATGACCTCCACAATGACAGGATGCCTTTGGAATCAGCTCCCTTTCTCTACCTCTTAGAACAATGCCTGTCGGCGTGGTAACTAGGGGGCTTAGTGGAAACCACATATCTTTATTCATACAGATCTCTGTTTGCCTCCAGCGGGTTAGTTCACTTAGGCTCAATGAGCCTCAGTTTCCGTGGATATGAACGAGGCTAATAAGACACAGCTTGCCATAGTGTGGGTAAAAAGGATGAGACAGTGCTGACACACAGTACCTCTCAGTCAGTACCAGTGCCCCTCCCTGGATACTCAATACGTGGTGCTGGTGCTGAATAAATGAATACATTATTTCAGAGATGAATATACTTTGGTATCTTTCTTGGATACATTCACATTCCAAAAAGCCCATATATTGCAGTTTTTGTTTTTGTTTTTTCCCCCAAACCAACACCAAGGCACCAAATTTGCAGTTTACAGCAGGAGGCAGCCACCTTGTGGAGGTCTAAAGCGGTTTCCAACAGATGGAGAAGTACCTAGGGTCGTTTATTTTTAAAAGAGAATACAAAGAAACTAGCTCGGGAAACAATGCCACAAGACTGTGTTTGACCTCTTCTCACCTTGACACAGGAGGCACACAGTTGGTGCCTAATAAATGCACACCAAAGCCTTGGCCTTCTGAGAGGCATGGGAGTTGCAAGACTGGTGGGGAACCACATGAAGTCCTGGAGTCAGAGTGTCCTCTAGTGGGGAAAAATAGCCAGAGCACCCCGAGACCCAACCGAGACATACAAAGCCCAAGGCTGGTGGTTCCCTAAAGGGCTCCAGATCAGCCCCAGGGTGCAGCCTCCAGGACTTCCAGGGCTGTCTTCATGACTGGGAGATACCAAAGAAACGGACAACACATTTTCCAGGAAATGCCTTTCTGATTGTATTACTCAGAGACAGACATTGCAGCCACGCTTGTTCCTTAAAATGACTAGGCATTAGTCAGTGAATGGGGACTAGGCAATGATTCTAGGCTGCCAACATCACAAAAAGAAACCAGTCATTCGCTGCCTCTGAGGGAAGTACAGAGCACCACCTGTGAAATATTCTTGCCATAGAACTGAACCTGAGTCTGACCCAGTCTCTAGATTTAACCGCCAATTTACAGGAAACAAATTGGTAGTTAACAAATAAATTTACAGAGGAATATGTTGAAAACCACCACGGAGATGCAGTCAGAAAAATTCAGACTGTGGAAAACTCTACAGGACAAATGACCTCCTTTCTTCAGCAATAAATTGCAAAGAAAGAGGGAAAGAGATGAATCTTTTCTTGGATCCTGATTTAAACAAAATGGGAAAAAAACCGCAAAAACTTTAGAAATAAGACTGGCCACACTGATAATTGTTGAAGGTGGCTGATGGGTACATGAGGGTTCATTACGCTGTTTGCTTTATTTCTGTTTTTATTTGAACATTTTCATAATTAATTGTAAGAAAAATCCCTACTAGAAAACGTTTCCACCGTGATTACCCTCAGGAGAGCCCGCAGAAGACTCCTTTAAAGCTTTATTCTCTCCCTCTATGAGGAAACAGGAGCCCACTGTTGGGCAACTTCTGTAGGATGGGGTGTTAGGGATTGCTTTCCCCTGAAACATCAGAAACACGCTCAGAATCAGATGAGCTGCCGTGCTTTACAGCTGTACCATTTGAATGAGCTTCTGTTCTTTTATTTACTCCTGGATAATAGGGTGGGAAGAGGCCAAGAACCAGTGGACACATCTTCTAAGAGACCACTTCGACAATGCTCTGACATGTGGGCCGGGGGGACCGTTGCTCCCATGCTCTCTGCAATCTCCAAATTATCTGCACAACCCTCTCTCCTCAGTGATAACTCTTGACCCCTAACTTCCCCCAAAAAAGGCACTGGGCATCAGAGCATCAGCAAGTGTAGAGGTGGATTCAGCACCTCCTGCCTCCTTTCTAACCCTCACACTCTCCTCTGTCGCTGGCTTACATAAACACAGCTGTATCAGCAGCCCGCCAGTTGCCAGCTCTCCTAGAAGATATTCGGCTTTTTTCCTATTCTGGCTAAAAATAAGTCGCAGGCTCTCCCGGGCACCTGCAGGTGGTGTGCTCACTGTCACGCTGGAGCTCTCTTAGGATGCTGTAACTCAGAAATGTGGTGTTGCTTGTACGAAGCGCATGTCAGAAGCTCTGCTCCTTCTTTTGGGAAATGGTCACACGCAAAATCAAAGCTGAAAGGAGCTTAAGGTCTGTCCCATAAGGCCTTTGCTAACTGGGTACTCATCTCAATCAAGGCATCTGACAGAGGGCATTTGTTCAAGTCCCAGTCCTGCTACTTAACTGGGTCTGTGACTGGTTACCCAAATTCCTTTAGCCACAGTTCTGTTATAGATATATTTTTTCTGTTATATTTTTAATGGGGATGATGATGCCATACCTCTTGGTTTTGAGAATCAAATGATATGTGAAAAGGACTTTGGAAACAGCTCTATAAAATGTGTTAATTTTCCCTCCTTTTTATTACACTCTCCCATCCACCCCCAGCAGGCTCTCTTTATGCATTCACTAAACAAGTATCTGAGTGTTTGCTATGTGCCAGGCACTGTGCTGGAGCTGAGAGTAAAGCAGCGAATAAAACAGACAAAAATTCTGCCCTCACAGAGCTTACAGTGTTGGGGAGACTAACAACTAACAAAATTAATTATAAAAAAAGTACAGTATGGGGGCTTCCCTGGTGGCACAGTGGTTGAGAGTCCGCCTGCCGATGTAGGGGACACGGGTTAGTGCCCCGGTCCGGGAGGATCCCACGTGCCGCTGAGCAGCTGGGCCCGTGAGCCATGGCCACTGAGCCTGCGCGTCCAGAGCCTATGCTCCGCAATGGGAAAGGCCGCAGCAGTGAGAGGCCCGCGTACCGCAAAAAAAAAAAAAAAAAAAGTACAGTATATAAAACGGTGGTAAGAGCTATAGAGAAAAACAAAGCAAGAATTCAGGCTAGGAGAGCTACTATATGATCTAGCAATCCCACCCCTGGGCACATATCCAGAAAAGATGAAAACTCTAATTCAAAAAGATACATGCACCTCAACGTTCACAGCAGCACTATTTACAAGAACCAAGACATGGAAGTAACCTAAGTGCCCATCAACAGATGACTGGCTTAAGAAGATGTGGTGTGTGTGTGTGTGTGTGTGTGTGTGTGTGTGTATGTATATATATATACACACACACACATACAATGGAATATTACTCAGCCATAAAAAAGAATGACATATTGCCATTTGCAGCAATATGGATGGACCTAGAGAAGACTATTCAATAGGAAAAGAATAGTTTTTTCAACAAATGGTGCTGGGACAACTGAATATCCACATGCAAGAGACAGTAGTTGGCTCACTAGCTCACATAATATACAAAATTAGCTCAAAATGGACCAAAGGTCTAAATGTAACAGCTAAAACTCTTAGAAGAAAACATGGGTATAAATTTCGGTCACCTTGGGTTAGGCAACAGTTTCTTCAATATGTTACTGAAAGCACAAAAAACACAATAAATAAATAAATTGGACTTCTTTAAAATGAAAACTTATGTGTTTCAAAGGTCACTATCAAGAAAATGAAAAGACAACTCACAGAATGAGAGAAAATAACAAACTTTTACAACCTGACAATAAAAAGATAAATAACTCAATTTTTAAATAGGCAAAGAACTCAGAGACATTTCTCTAAAGAGGACATACTAATGACCAATAAGCACATGAAAAGATGCTCAATATCACTAGTAGTTAGAGAATGCAAATCAAAACCACAATGACGTATCACTTCACACTCACCAGGACGGCTATAATAAAAAGATGGACAATAACAAGTGTAACGTCAGGAAAGGATGATGGGAATGTAAAAATGTTGCAGCCACTTTGGAAAACAGTCTGGCAGTTACTCAACATGTTAAAAATGAGTTACCGTGGACTTCCCTCGTGGCGCGGTGGTCGAAAAGTCCTCCTGCCAGTGCAGGGGACATGGGTTCGATCCCTGGTCCGGGAAGATCCCACATGCCGCAGAGCAACTAAGCCCTTGTGCCACAACTACTGAGCCTGCGTGCCACAACTACTGAAGCCCATGCGCCTAGAGTCTGTGCTCCGCAACAAGAGAAGCCACCACGATGAGAAGCCTGTGTGCTGCAACGAAGAGTAGCCACTGCTCACTGCAACTAGAGAAAGCCCGCACACAGCAAAGAAGACCCAATGTAGCCAAAAATAAATAAAATTAAAAATAAATTTTAAAAAATTGTTCTGTGAATTCAGAACACCATGATAAAAAAAAAAAAGTTACCATATGATCCAGCAATTCCACGCTTAGGTATATACACAAGAAAACTGAAAACATGTCCATCCAAAAACTTGCATACAAATGTTCATAGCAACATTATTCATAATAACCAAAAGGTGGAAACAACTCCAAAATCCATCAATTAATGAACGGATAAATGAAATGTAGTATATCCATGCAATGGAATATTTTTTGGCCATAAAAAGAAGTGATATACATGCAATAACATGGATGAATCTTGAAAAAAAGAAGTGATATACATGCAATAACATGGATGAATCTTGAAAACATGCTAAGTGAAAGAAGCCAGACACAAAAGGCCACATACTGCATGATCCCATCTATGTGAAAGATCCAGAATAGGCAGATTCATAGACAGAAAGTAGATTAATGTTTGCCAGGGCCTGGAGGGGAAGCGACTGCTAATGTATATGGGGGACGGTCTAATATATATTAGACTGCTAATGTATATGCTAATGGATATGGGGGGCGGTGATGAAATGTTCTTGAATTAGATAGCGGTGATAGTTATACAACTTTGTGAATATATTAAACACCACTGAATCCTACACTTTAAACAGGTGAGTATTATGGTGGGTGAATTATATCTCAAGTTTTTAAGTGACAGAATAGGAGAAGACATTGGAGAAGCTTTCAAGCAATGCTACTGTAAAGGGGAACAGAAGAATGAGGACAAGATAATTTTTTCAGAAGGCAGAAATAACAATATGTTTGTATAAGAACATCCAGGAAGGGGAATTCCCTGGCAGTCCAGTGGTTAGGACTCCATGCTCTTACTGCCAAGGACCCGGGTTCAGTTCCTGGTCAGGAAACTAAGATCCCGAGAGCCGTGGAGTGCGGCCAAAAAAAAAAAACATCCAGCAGAAAGGAAAAAAAAAGTTGATGATGCAGGGGGTGGAGAGAGAGAGAATTGCTGGAAGATGCAGATGAGAGGGGACGGAATCTAACGCTGAAGTAATGGGGCTGCCTTGTGGACAGTTTATCTGTAGTAACAGAAGAGAAAGGACAACAGATACATACAAATGCAGGTACAGGTATATATGGTGTGGGAGCTTGAGGAAGTTCTCTTCCAAGTGCCTTCCTTCAGAGAGCTCAGTCTATTTTCCTTGAACTTCTTGCTTATAACCTCCTGTCTCAACACATGCCTTCAAAGAAAGCAAACTAGCTTCAAAGAAAATTAGCAAGCAAGCAAGCAAACCAATCCCCAGAAATCATCTACCCCAGTAGCTGTTTAAAATTCATTCCACCCAAACTGGTCATTCTTTTACTCTTGCAATGATGTTATTTATTTCTGTTATTTTAATCTATTTTTAAATTAAATTTTATTTTATTATTGAAGAGTAATAGTTGCACAAATAAAATTCAAAAGGTACAGAAGCAAATCTCTCTCCTACCTCGAGGCTAGTTTATTGCATATCCTCTAAGAGATAATCTATGTATATGAGACCATATGTGTGTATATTTGCATATGTATCCCTCATTGCTTTTTTAAACTACAAATGGTATCCAAACTTACTGTTCTGCATCTTGCTGTTTTCACTGAATATATCTTGGAGATTGCCTCATATCAGTACATATAGCACTGCCTCCTTCTTTTGCATAACTACTATGATGTGATGGTTTTAAATTATGTTCACAAGTGTTTGATAGTCCTACCTTCAAGAAGTAGAGCTTGATTCCCTTCCCCTTAAGTGTGGGCTGGATTAGTGACTCACTTCTGATAGATAGAATATGGCAGAAGCAATGTGTGTCCTCTGAGACTAGGTCATGAAAGAAAATGCAGCTTCTCCTTGTTCTCCAGCTCTTCACTCACTTGCGCTGTGGTGAAGCGAGCTGCCAAGTCACTCAAGTAACCTTACAGGAAGAGGCCCATGTGGTGAGGAACTGAGGCCTCCTGCCAACAGCCCCCCTGCCAACAGCGAGCCATCTTGGAAAGGGATCCTCAAGCCCTAGTCAAGCCTTCAGACGACGGCGACTAATTACAGACTCTGAACCAGAACCACCCAACTAAACTGCTCCTAAGTTTCTGACCCATCAAAACAGGGAGACAACAAATATACATGTTTAAAACAAATGTGTCCTGTCTCTTGCATCATCCTATTTCAATCTGAAAATCCCCTGTCCACCATAAAGCCTGCCGTGAATATAAAGCGTAACCCTCTCTCGTCCCACTGCCTCTCGCTGCGTCTCCAACGACAATCAGCACATACATCTGAATTTGCTCAAACCACACTGCTCTGCGGTATAACAGTGCGGCGTGTGGGGCTTTGAACCATGTCTGTGCCGGCCCCTCTCATGTGTTCTCAGGTGATGATTTCCCCCAAGGAAGTCGGTATTTTCATCAGTGCTTCCACCAGCAATTCTCTGGGTCAGTGTGAGAGCCATATAATTTTAAGTTTTTGAAATGGTTCTACTTTGTTCAGAAAGTGAAGTTAGCTAAGAAACAAGTCTGACTTTCTGGGCTTTCCGGTCTCTACCCCTGACCTGGGCAGGCCTCCCTGCAGTGTAGACAGGAACTGTCAACTGTTCTCTGAAGATGAAGAAGGAAAAAAAAGCATCTAGTCTTTTCCCTGGAGTGGGAAAGCAGCTAATAGCATTCAGATATTTTGAGATGAAACTGTTACCATGGGAATGTTTCCATATCTCTCCCTTAACAATGATGGGTAGAAACAATGAACAGTACAGCTCTCAGAGTTCTAGAAATAAAGGAAACAAGGGAAGGAAGATGAAGCTGGAAGAACAGGTTCCAAAGAAAGGACTGATGAGTTCAGTCAAAACTCTGCTCTGGGTGCATTTGAGGAGAATGGGGGGAGTTCATAGGTCAGCATTTTTTCCTCAAGGGTCAGGGTTCCCATACAGGCTAAAGGTGGGTGATCTGGAGGTGGGTGGGGGTGACTGTTCAGTATTGCTGGTAGGGGGGCTAAGCTGCTCTTTCCTTCTGGGGCTTTATGTGGCAGGCAGGGAGTGGGGGAGGAAAACGAGACCTACCAATTCCTGACACTTCTGGCCACTTTTCCATTTCTGTCCTGGCAAGAGGTCAAAGCGCTTTGAGGATCCCTCCATCCCCAGGTCCTCAGACTGGACCCTGAAGGCAGAAGCCTGCTGGTGCACAGACATTCTCATCTTGCAATCCAGAATTTCCTATTCTGTACTGCCCTGTACAAGGGCTCAGGAGTTATTTCTTAACCAAGAAGGGACCGCTACCTCACCGTCCATCCCAAACTACCCACCGCTTGAAGCACATGTAGGGGTCCCAACTAGCTCACAGCCAGCTGAGCTCCTGTTTCTCCAGGACCTTGAGAAGTCAAAGGACAGATGAGTTATTGATGAGCAAAACAGGTTATCTTTTGTGACAGGCATTTTACCCTTGTCTGCTATAACCCCATACCCGCTTCTCCGGATTCGTTGCCTTTTTTGTTGTTTCTATTTTTTTGAGGAGAGGCACCCTAACAGAGCCATCCTACCGACAAGATGAATGGGAATCCAACCTGCTAGTGGGGAATTTAAGAACTCATATCGATGAGTGGGTAAAGATACATGCAGATTGGGTGCCCCCTTAATGTAAGCACCTTTTAAATATCACACAAAGAGGAAAGAAACGGATACCACCCCACCACGCACCCCTGCACATGTGAACTGACCTAAGGTGAGGTGGGATGACAATGAACTGTCTGCTCACCTAAATGCTTATCTGTCAACTCCCCCAGGCCTAGGTTTGCTTAGAGTATCGGAATCTATATTTTCCATTTTTGTTGTTGTTGTTTGTTTGTTTGTCTTTGGCCACGCCGCACCTCACCTCACAGCTTGAGGGATCTTAGTTTCCCCACCCAGGGATTGAACCTGGGCCCTCAGCAGTGAAAGTGCGGAGTCCTAACCACTGGACCACCAGGGAATTCCCTCCATTTTGTTCTTGAGATATTTAGTTAAAATACAACATAAGCAGCACTTGAACTGTCGCTTGGAGGTAGCAGGTAGAAGTTAATCCTTACCAGAATGCAGCATAAAGACCAGAAACCATATTGGGCTGGGTGAACAACCAGAGGACACTGTCTTCCTTCTCTAAACGAGCACCGAGTGAAGCAACACATACAGCTGTCCCTGTTTCTTACACCTTCCAGAACCACACGTTTTCTGTTGCAGAATTTGTTTCACAAAGTGAAAATCAGCTGAAAATTTTGGTTTAGCATAAATATAAGCCGAGCAGAGAGAGTGCAGCAGGGAGCTCTAAAGACAGGTGGCTCCACTGGCACAAAGAAGCCAGCCAGAAGACACCCTAAAGCAGGCTTCCTTGCCCGACTCCCAGAATCCTTGGCTTTGGGAGCTCCATAGTCCTGGCCACATGAGGAGGGCTCTCCCTGGCAGGTGACATGCCTCTCAATTCTTTCCCACTGACTGCTGGGCAGGCAGAGCTTCTTCATTTGGGCTTTGAAGGTCATTTCTGATAAACAGTAACTCTCACTTCCAAAACATGAATCCTAAAATGTGGCAGAATCCTGACTGCAATGTAAGATGCTACATCTGCACCTGGCTTATAACCTGGTCATGTTTCAGCTGCCACTGACACCTAAGAGGTGACCAAAGCTTTCCTGTTGCTTGAGATGAACACCTATTTTGTTTCAAGTGCATTATTATTATTATTTTTTTTGCGGTATGCGAGCCTCTCACTATTGTGGCCTCTCCCGTTGTGGGGCACAGGCTCCGGACGCGCAGGCTCAGCGGCCATGGCTCACGGGCCCAGCCGCTCCGCGGCATGTGGGATCTTCCCGGACCAGGGCACGAACCCGTGTCCCCTGCATCGGCAGGCGGACTCTCAACCACTGCGCCACCAAGGAAGCCCAAGTGCATTATTTTTAAAATGTATTTATTTATTTATATAGTTTTTATTTTGGCTGCTCTGGGTCTTAGTTTCAGCATGTGGGATTTTCGTTGCGGCATGTGGGAGCTTTAGCTGTGGCATGCAGGCTCTTAGTTGCAGCATGCAGACTTCTTAGTTGCAGCACGCAGACTCTTAGTTGTGGCATGCATGCAGGATCTAGTTCCCCGACTAGGGATCGAACCCGGGCCCCCTGCATTGGGAGCACAGAGTCTTACCCACTGGACCCCCCAGGGAAGTCCCTCAAGTGCATTATTATACAGTATATTTTTCAAACTCAGCAGCTACCTTGACATTTTTTAATAGAAATGTGTGTCAAAAATGTTTTTTACATACCACACTGAAGGAAATTCCTTCAAAGAGGTGATTGCTGATCTCCAGCCCCAGAAGCAGGAGGTACACAGGAACTTGAACTCCTTCAGCCTGAGTGAAACTAACTAAATACTTTTTATATATGAATTGTTCAAGGTCCAAATGGAACACGACCTCCTCCATAAAGCTTTTTGGGAGCTCCTCAACTTCAGAAAATTCCCACTTTGCTTGAATCCCCACTGCACTTGATTTTATCTCTTACAGTTCTTATTATTTTTCTACTTGTAGTAGACACTTATTTACATATTACCTCTTGGAAGATAAAAATCGATCTCACTATAGCTATCTCATCTTTAGTTCTCACAACACCCAGCTCAGCACTTTATTCACTCATGCTTCTGAATGAATGAATGACCAAGCAGTATGGAATCCCTTGTGATAAAACTAAGTGCAGGGACTTCCCTGGTGGTCCAATGGTAAAGAATCCACCTTCCAATGCAGAAGACACAGGTTCAATCCCTGTTCAGGGAACTAAGATCCCACATGCCACGGGGCAACTAAGCCCGCGCGCCACAACTACTGAGCTTGCGCGTCTTAACTAACACTTGCATGCCACAACTACAGAGCCTACACGCCCTGGAACCTGTGCTCCACAACTACAGAGTCCATGCGCCCTGGAGCCTGCGCGCCACAGCTAGAGAAGAGAAAACCTGCAGGCCACAACTAGAGAGAAGCCCGCACACCACAATGAAGAGCCCACGTGCTGCAATGAAAGATCCTTCATACCTCAAACGAAGATCCTGCGTGCCTCAACTAAGACCCAATGCAGCCAAACAAACAAACAAAACAAAACAAAAAAACAACACTAAGTGCAGCAGGAGAGACATTGTTGAGCTCAGGCTAAGGAGGACAGTTGACCAGATGACTCGAAGAAAAGCTTAGACCCCAACTCTGAGGCCCATGACCACTATACCTGAGTTATCTGAGTCCCTGTCATTCTGTAGTTGATTTTGCTGAGGCCCCTCCCCCACAGCATCTCAGCTGCCAGAGCTATCTCAGCAGAAAATATTTGGGTTTCCCTTTAGTTTTACTTCCTCACTCAGTCCAATAAGCTGCACTGACTTCTAAAGAGTTTTAAGGCAAGTAACCTTAAGTTCGTTTATTTGCCTGCTCATTCATTCATTCATTCAAAAAATATTTACTGAGGGACTTCCCTGACAGTCCAGTGGTTAAGACTCCGCATTTCCACTGCAGGGGGCACGAGTTCGTGGTCGGGGAACTAAGATCCTGCATGCTGCACAGCATGGCCAAAAAAAAAATTTATTGAGCACCAACTATGTGCCAAGTATTGATTGTTCTAGGCTCTGAGTATACAGTGGTGATTAAGACACCCTGACATCAGTCTTGGTGATGATTTTTTGGATCTGGTTCCAAAAGCAAAACGAACAAGTGGAACTACATCAAACTAAAAAGCTTCTGCACAGCAAAGGAAATCATCAACAAAATGAAAAGGCAACCTACTGAATGGGAGAAAATATTTGCAAGTCACATATTTGATAAGGAATTAATAACCAAAATACATAAAGAACTCGTAAAACTCAACAGCAAAACAACTATTTAAAACTGATTAAAAATGGGCAGAAGATCTGGATAGACATTTTTCCAAAGAAGGTATACAGGTGGTCAACAGGTACCCGGAAAGATGCTCAAAATCACTAATTAGGGAAATGAAAATCAAACCACAGTTAAGATATCACTTCACACCTGTTAGAATATCAAAAACACAAGACATAAGTGTTGGCAAGGATGTGGAGAAAAGGGAATCCTTGTGCACTCTTGGTGGAAATATAAACTGGTGCAGCCACTATGGAAAACAGTATGAAGGTTCCTCAGAAAATTAAAAATAGAACTACCTACAATCCATCAATTCAACTTCTGGGTATCTATCTGAAGAAAACAAAAACACTAACTGGAAAAGAATATGTACCCCCATGTTCATTACATTGTTACTTGCAATAGCCAAGATATGGAAACAACCCAAGTGTCCATCAATGGATGGATAAAGAAGATGTGGTGTGTGTACACACACACACACACACACACACACACACACACACACATAAACAATGGAACATTATTCAGCAATAAAAAAGAATGAAATCTTGCCATTTGTGACAAACATGCATAGAACTTGAGGGAATTATGCTAAGCAAAGTAAGCCAGAGAAAGACAAATATAAAATTTCACTAAAAAACACCCCCCCACCGCCAAGCTCACAGACACAGAACAGGTTGGTAGTTCCCAGAGTTGAGGGGTGGGGGGTTGGGGGTGGGTGAAATGAGGGAAGGGGGTCAAAAGGTACAAACTTCAAGTTGTAAAATAAATAAGTCATAGGGATGTAATGTACAGCATGGTGACAATAGTTAATAATACTGTATTGCATATTTGAAAGTTGCTAAGAGAATAGATCTTAAAAGTCCTCATCACAAGAAAAAAATTTCGTAACTATGTATATGATGGATGTTAACTAGACTTATTGTAATGATCATTTCACAATATATACAGATATTGAATCATGTCGTGCACCTGATACTAATATAATGTTATATGTCACTTTTAAAGAAAGAAAAATCGCTACTCTCAGAAAGTTTATATTCAAGCACAGGGGAGACACTCAACAAATGAAGGAATACACACGAGGAAAAAAAGGGATGAAACACAGATGGTGAGATGCTAAGAATTCGGGGTGATGTTTCTGTGAGCTTTTTTTTTTAGATTAGATGGTCTAGAAAGGTTCCTCTCTGGGGAGGTGACATTTAAACTGAGATATGAGAGAAGAGCATTCCAGGCAGAAAATAGTCAGTGCACAGGCTCTGAAGCAGGTACACAATAGGTCTAGGAACAGGGTAAGGTCAGGAAGCAGGCAAGGAGCAGCTCAGGTAGACTTTATAAGGCAGGGCAAGGAGTCTAGGTTTTATTTAAGTGTGATTAGACATCAAAAGAGCTTAAGCATAGTCATGGCAACATAAGAGAATGGATTTTAGAAGGAAAAGAACGGGAGTGGGAAGCCAACAGTTAGTTAGTGAACTTGCATTTAGTCCAGGTGGGAAGTCACGGCGGCCTGAACTTAGGTGGTCATGGCGGAGATGGAGATAAGAGGACAGTTACGTCTTTTGGAAGCACAGTCAACAGGACTTGTTGACGGATTGCAGGGGTGGGGAGAGCAGAAGATAACTCCCAGATTTTTGCTTTGAGAATGTACTCAGCTAAAGTGGGAAAACTGGGAAGGGGGTGGTTAGTGCTGGATACCAAGGGCTCTGTTTAAGGGGCCTCAGATATCCAAGAGGTAATTACAGGCAAGAAACAACAGAAGCGTGGATTTCTGGAATGAGGTCAAGGCTGGTAATACTGATTTGGGAGTCACTGGATGAATGAATGAATGAATGAATGTATGTATGTATGTATGTATGTATTTGGCAGCACCGTGTGGCTTGTGGGATCTTAGTTCCCCGACAAGGGACTGAACCCGGGCCATCAGCAATGAAAGCACAGAGTCCTAACCACTAGACCGCCAGGGAATTCCCTGGAGGACTGAATTTAAAGTCAAGGGGCTGCTAGTTGCAATGAGCTATACCTAGTTCCGAGATCTTGGTTTCTAAGAAAATAATAAAAGGACCAGTGTTCCTTGGAGAAATGGTTGGTGTCAGCACCAGGACAGGGAAAGTACAGGAAGATGCCTGGGAAGTACGTAAGTACAAAGGTTGCCTGGAACTTCTTACAAGGCCAGAAAGTAAGGAGGGCTCAGAAATAATGGGCACATGTTGAAACGGCACATGAACCAAGCTGAAGGCGCTGCCACTGGCCAAACCTGAGAAAAGAACAATGAGCAACACTGAGCAACGGAATAAATGATAGTAATGGACTATGATGCAAAGAACAAAGTAAATATTCACAAGCCCATATACTGATACACATAAATCACTGAATAAATATATGGGGGAAAGGCACTGTTCTCTCTCACAGTACAATTCCAATTAATAAATGTAGAAGAAATGATAGAAGTAGAAAAGTTGGCAAATATTACAGTAGTAACTGTTCGGGGCAAGATCAGCAATAGTCAAAATCACAACGAAGGTACCACTTCACACTCACTAGAATGGTGACAGTAAAAAGGACAGATAATAACAAGTGTCAGCAAGGATGTGGAGAACAAGAAGCCTTAGATGCTGCTGGTGAGAATGTAAAACGGTGCAGCCACTTTGGGAAACAGTTTGGCAGTTCCTCAAAGTATTAAAACTGAGTTACCAAATGACCCCACAGTTCCACTCCCAGGTATATACCCAAAGGAAATGAAAGCATATGTTCACATAAAAACTTGTACACTGGGAGTTCCCTGGTGGTCCAGTGGTTAGGACCTGGCACTTTCACTGCTGTGGCCCAGGTTTGATCCCTGGGCGGGTAACTAAGATACCTCAAGCTGTGAGATGCAGCAACCACCCCCCCACAAAAAAAAAGAAAACAAAAAAGAAACACCTTGTACACAAACATTCATAGAAGCATTATTCATAATAGTCAAAAAGTAGAAACAGGGGCTTCCCTGGTGGTACAGTGGTTAAGAATCCACCTGCTAATGCAGGGGACACGGGTTCGAGCCCTGGTTCGTGAAGATCCTACATGCCACGGAGCAACTAAGCTCGCAAGCCACAACTACTGAGCCCATGCGCCACAACTACTGAAGTCCACACACCTAGAGCCCGTGCTCCACAACAAGAGAAGCCACCTCAATGAGAAGCCCGTGCACCGCAAGGAAGAGTAGCCCCCGGTGGCCGCAACTAGAGGAAGCCCACGTGCAGCAATGAAGACCCAACGCAGCCAAAAATAAATAAATAAATAATTTATTTATTTTTTTAAAAAGTAGAAACAATGCAAATGTCCATAAACTGATGAATAAACAAAATATGGTACAGACATTTCACGGATACTGCATTTTTTTTTTTTTTTTAACAAACTGAAGGTTTGTGGCAACCCTGTGTTGAGCAAGTCTACCTGTGCCATTTTTCCCAATTGCATTTGCTCACTACGTATCTCTGTGTCACATTTTGGTAATTCTTGCAGTATTTCAAACTTCTTCATTATTATCGTATTTGTTATAGTGATCTGTGATCAGTGATCTTCGATGTTACTATTTTAATTGTTTTGGGGCACCATGAACTGTACCAATATAAGAAAGCAAACACAATCGATAAATGTTGTGTGTTCCGGCTGCTCCACCAACCAGCTGCTCCCATCTCTCCCTCTCTTTAGGCCTCGCTACTCCCGAGACACAACAATATTGAAATTAGGCCAATTAATAACCCTACGCTGGCCTCTAAGTGTTCAAGTGAAAGGAAGAGTCACACGTCTCTCACTTTAAATCAAAAGCTAGACATGATTAAACTCAGTGAGGAAGGCATGTCAAAAGCTGAAACAGGCTTTTGCCAAACCGCCAAGTTGTGAGCGCAAAGGAAAAACTCCTGTAGGAAATTAAAAATGCTACTCCAGTGAACACATGAGTGATAAGAAAGCAAAGCAGCCTATTGCTGACATGGAGAAAGTTTGAGTGGTCTGGATAGAAGATCAAACCAGCCACCACATTCCCTTAAGCCGAAGCCTAATTCAGAGCAAGGCCCTAACTCTCTTCAGTTCTGTGAAGGCTGAGAGAGGTGAGGAAGCTGCAGAAGAAAAGTGTGAAGCCAGCAGAGGTTGGTTCATGAGGTTTAAGGAAAGAAGCCGTCCCCATAACATCAAAGTGCAAGGTGAAGCAGCAAGTGCCGATGGAAAAGCTGCAACAAGTTACTCAGAAGACCCAGCTAAGGTCATTAATGGAGGTGGCTACACTAAACAACAGATTTTCAGTGTAGACGAAACAGTATTTTGGAAGAAGATGCCATCTAGGACTTTCATAGCTAGAGAGTCGTCAATGCCTGGCTTCAAACCATCAAAGGACAAGCTAACTCTCGTTAGGGGCTAATGCAGCTGGTGACTTACAATGAGATTAATGTTGTTTTCATGTCTGCTAATGCAACAGCCATTCTACAGACCATGGATCAAGGAGTAATTCTAGCTTTCAAGTCTTATTATTTAAGAAATCTATCTTGTAAGGCTATAGCTGCCATAGATAGTGATTCCCCTCGTGGATCTGGGCAAATAAATTGAAAACTTTCTGGAAAGGATTCTAGATGCCACTAAGAACATTCATGATTAATGGGAAAGGGTCAAATTATCAACATTAACAGAAACTTAGAAGTTTATTCCAGCCCTTATGGATGACCTTGAGAGGTTCAAGACTTCAGGGGAGGAGGTAACTGCAGAAATGGTAGGAACACCAAGAGAACTAGAATTAGAAGTGGAGCCTGAAGATGTGATGAATTGCTGCAATCCCATGAAAAAACTCTCATGGGTGAGAAGCTGCTTCTCATGGATGAGCAAAGAAACTGGTTTCTTGAGATGGAACCTACTCCTGGTGAAGATGCTGTGAAGACTGTTGAAATGACAACAAAGGATTTAGAATATTACATAAACTTAGTTGATAAAGCAATGGCAGGGTTTGAGAAGATTGATGCCAATTTTGAAAGAAGTCCTATGGTGGGTAAAATGCTATTAAACAGCATTGCCTGCTACAGAGAAATCATTTGTGAAAGGAAAAGTCAACTGATGTGGCAAACATCACTGTTGTTTTGTTTTAAGAAACTGTCACAGCCCCACCCCCTCCACCTTCAGCAGCCAACACCCTGATCAGCCAGCAGCCAGCAGCCATCAACATCAAGTCAAGACCCTCCACCAGCAAAAAGATTACGACTCACTGAAGGCTCAGATGATGGTTAGCATTTTTCAGTAATAAAGTATTTTTAAATTAAGGTACACACATTATTTTTTTAGACATAATGCTATTACACACTTAATGGACTACAGTATAGCTAAAAAGAAGCCAGTCACAAAAGACCACATATTGTATGACCCCATTTATATGAAATGCCCAGAATAGACAAACCCTATTATTTTTACAACTTTTAAAATGTTTCAAATTATTCCAAAATAAAAATTTAGAAAAATAAAATCAGGGCACTCAATGAGATCACCTAGAGACAGTATAGGCAGAGAGGATAAGGAAACTCAGGACAGAACCCTGGGATATGCTAACACTTTAAAGGTTGAAGACAGGTTGAAGAGTCAGCAGGAGACTGAGAAAGAGAAAGTAGCCAGCAAGATAGGCAAGTCAGCTATTTGTGCCGCCTGCCAAGACAACAGGGGTGAGGGACATTTTACTGGCCCCAATACTCAAGAGAGCTTAATCAAGACATTTGTCAGATACACGTAGAAAAAAAAATCTGGCTGCCACCCAAGCGTAGGAGGGGCAGAGCCTTGCCCTCCAGTGGTGCTTGCTGTGGGGATGAAAATCTATTCTCCTGGGGAAGGAGGAAGATGAAATACCACCAGGGACGGATCTTAGTGAATGTGCATAGTGATCCTAATCTTCATTTTAGAGAGAGGAAACAGAACCAGAAAATCAAGTCGTTTGCACAATGAATGTGGCAAAGTTGGGATTCAAAATTTTAGCTCTTAAGTCCATGCTTTTCTACTCCTCCCCCAGCAACCTAGTGAATTGCCAATACCACCTAAAGATTCTTTCGTTTCCAGGGCTGCTAGTCAGTGTTTCCACAAGGGCTACAGTGACTGAGTAAAGTTGCTTCTTAAGAAAGGGTTGCAGGACTTCCCTGGTGGCACAGTTGTTAGGAATCCGCCTGCCAGTGCAGGGGACACGGGTTCGAGCCCTGGTCCGAGAAGATCCCACATGTTGCAGAGCAACTAAGAAATTAAAAAAAAAAAAAGAAAGGGTTGGATAAATCAAGAAAATTAAGTTAGACACAAGCAGATTGACATGTATCCCCCTGGGTACTTTAAGGTTAGGTAGGCACACAATAGTGGGGGGCTGGGAGGGCTGCGGTGCAAAGATTTGGGACTCAGTTCACTGCCAATATGGCAGGACGGAGACAGGTCAGCTACCCCAGGTTCAGTTCCCCGGCAAAGGGGAACAGGCAATTTGTCAAGACCTGCCTAGTACATCACTCCCCTGCTTAAACCCCTTTAATGGAATCTTTAGAGAGGGTAAAAGAGACAGTAACTGGACAAAGCACAGGTGAGGGCAGGGGTGTCAATGCCACGAACAGGAGGATGAAGTGGACACGTATCTTAAACACCAAGACTCAGCTCCTGGACACTGGCATCCTGGCCTTGACCCTCTGGGACCCAAAAGATGAGAAGCTGGGAGGACAGGGTTTTAGATAGAGGGAGCATCTGGCAAAGCACTCCACAGAGAGCAAGGTGCATTCTTAGAACCGAAAGATGATCTCTTTGACTAGAGGGTAGTCACGTGGGACAGTGTACATTTGGCTGCAAAGAAGGTCTGGGGCCAAGTCTTCAGGGCTTTGTAAACTACCTTAGGATTTGAATTTTATCATAAGAGGAAAGGGAAGATGTTAAGTTTATTCCCTTTTTTAATTAAAATTATACTTGCACATAATTAAATTGTCTTTAAAAAAATTTAACCACTGTTAACTTAGTTATCCAAACAGACTATAACCTCTTTGAGGGCAAAGCCACTGGATTGAACTACTTCTACCTCCTCAGTATCTAGTGCAGTGGTTCTCAAACTTTAGCAGAATCATGGGATGGGGCCGTGGGTGGTTAACACAGATTTTGCTGGGCCCCAACCTTCAAGTTTCTGATTCACTAGGTCTGGGGTGGGACCTGATAACTGTATTCCTTACAAGTTCCCAGGTGTTGTGACCGCACTTTAAGAATCTGGGGGGAAAGTAAAAGATCCTAGAGGGAATCAGTAGAAAGAGTAAGAGAGTATATGAAGACACACTGAGTTCCTGATGCTCTTCTAGACCGTATACAAAACAAGCTGGGATAAAAGAGGCTGGAATTATAGAAATCCCAGAGGCAGACTGGAAAAGTAGAGATAAAAACCGTTAATGACAAAACTTTAGCCTAAGGAGGTTTCCCCTCCATTAAAGCCCCTGTTCCAAGATACTCTTCCATTTATAAATAAAAAGCAAAACAGTAATTTTTTCAAAATTAACAATTTTAGAACAATTAAACAAAAACCACAGAGAATGCTCTTAAAAGAGTAGTTACACATCCTTACCTTCCCTCAATTATCTGTACCTGAAATAAACCTAACCGCCAAGCCTGCACTCCTCTAAATAGACATCATCAACTGCCTGGTGACAGCTACAAGAAGGGAAGGCAAAATGCCTCGGAGGAACTGAAAAGCATCCAGAAAATTCGCTTTGCCAACTTTAACCTTTCTTAGTAATAGAAATGTCAAACTCTTTATTGGTTTATTTTTTTCTTTCTCTCTCTCTCCTCTTTTTCTTGGCTGCGTTTTTAAACTGAACATACAGCATATTTACTAAAGGTATAAAATCAAGGCAAGTTGTTAAGGCTGGCTCCTACAGTGGAAGGAGTGCTGAACTGGGAATCAGGACATCTAGTCCTAGCCCAGGCACACACTAATTGTATGGCTTTGTGCTCAGTTTATGCTATAAATGTACAGAGTTGGACAGATGGTCTTTGTGGTCTATTTAAGCTCTGATATTTTGACTTTCAAATCTAAAGAAATAAGAAGCATTATCACACTGTCAGGCACACAAGGGGACAGTCCCCAGATAAGTAGAGTTCAAACGAAACATTCTTGTGGGATTCCTTCACCTTCCACCTATGTCAATTACGCAACTGGACAAAGGGAAAGCAAACATGGATCAAGTATCAAAAGAACAGCTCCAGATGAGTGCTCAGAGGAAGTGGAATTGACGCTCCCTTTACCTTCTGAGTGCCACGCTGCGAGGTGGGTGCCAGCTCAGCCAGAGCACCATGTTCTGGTGAACAACAGGACCATCAGTAAGAGTGAAAGAAATCAAACACTTTCTGCAGGTCCAATCTTGGTTTCCCTATAAATAAAACATGACTACAGTCGTTTTAAGTTCTTCCTAGTACTGTACCTTTTCAAATTCCGAAACAATCAGGTAAATTTTTTTAACCTGCTATGCATTTACTACTAGTACTTTCATCAATTACACCAAGGAGTTGGTCAAATCTGGCCCACAGCCTGTTTTCCTACAGTCCATGAGCCAAGAATAGTTTCTACATTTTTAAGTGGTTACAATAATCAAAGTAAGAATACTTTTTGACAAGTGAAAATTATGCAAAATTCAAATTTCGGTGCCTATAAATAAAGTTTTATTGGGATGCAGTCATGCTCATTTGTTTATGTAATGTCTGTGGCTACTTTCTTGCTATGACATAGTTGAGCAGCTGCAAAAATCTCGAATATTTACTATCTGACCTTTTACAGAAAAAGTTTACGACCTCTAAGTTACACCACAGCCTATATACCCATGTCATTTTAATAACAAACACTTCCAAGGGTTATTTAGATCATAAAAGACATGGGTAAAGTATGAATAGGAAAACACTGAAAGAGGAAAAGTGTTCGTACAGAACTTGAATTTTTCAACAGATGAGGATAATACTGGCAAGGCCTCCTTGTTTGTGTGTATCTGACATGCAGCTTTCAAACCCAGAAGGAATGACAATCTCTCAATTTTACTGTCTTTCTGCAGCTCTCTATGCTAAAGGAGAAGAGAAAACGACAGAGTAAAACATTATCACTGGAAAATACAGCTAGGAACCAGAATGGCACTACGAAGTTAGGAAGTTTCCTAATGATGTCAAAATCTCACCTTCTAGTAAGGTGTCTGTGCTTTCTGAACCAAAAATAACTGAAACAAATGGTATGACAAGTGTAAGCATGCCACGGGAGGCAAGGGGACATAGTTTTTGAATTGGGGATGCACTAGAGAGATCTGAGACACATTAACTGTGATACTCACAGGTCAGAGACTTCCAAAGAGCTGAGAGCCAAACAGGTTAACAGACATTCACTCTTACTGATGGAGCCTTTTGATAAATAGAGTTTAAAAGACAAGAAGTACTTGTAAGATTAGAGGTTTTAACAAATGGGTTATTGGGACTGTGAATCTGGGGATCAAGGTTTTTTGGTTCAGGCTACCTGCATGGAGCATTCTCATACTACAAACATTAAATAAATTTAGAATCTTGACATGGGGTATTTCTCAAGAAGCATCTAGTCCCGAATCAGCTTCCTAAAATCACATGGACTATTAAAAATTTGAGGATGATGCCAAATAAATGTGCTAATGAAAATTAGGTCACATATTCATTTTTAAGATTTGCACATGTATTTTAAAGACACTTTTACACTGATGTTTACTAGTACAATTGAGACAAAAGGGGCATCAAAGTTAACACCAGTTGCATTGTGAGGGTCTGTTTAGGAAAGGTTTATGCCCTATACAGAGTTTGAGCACTTACCTCTGTTTCCCCTCTGCTAGTCATTATTCAGTTGCCTTCCCTCAGGTCAGAAAAGTTCTCCTTTCAATCAGGACCGGCTCAGCAGTATACCTCCTCTTTGGTGCCTTCCTCTGACAGAGGTGATGTACAGATCTGCACAAACAGATATCCACAACCCTCCTACCTCTTCTCACAGGCCATTTCAGAATGGTGATGTGCTTCCCAAACTCCTAACACCAGCTCACTCCTACTATAACACTCATAAGCTCTGCCAGTGTGGGACATGGCCCATTTTTTGGTCAAATGTGAAAGAGAAAGACAGATGAATGGCAAGAAGCAACGGACCATTGATGTGCTAATTAAGGCTAAGTTACCACATTATGCCAAGGGACTACAAACCTTCAAAGTGATGTTTCTTCACGGGACCGCCTCGAAAATTCGTTAAAATACTGTAGCAGTTTCAGAATTGTCCATTTAAAATAGAATGCAGTTGGTGCAAAGTGAAAGGTTTCCTTTCAACCCTCAAAGTCCTATTTTCCTCATTTTTCCTTAGTACTCTTACAGCTTGCACCTTCGAGTAAATTGTAAAAGCCAGAAGAGGCCTATTACTGTATTGATTCACATATTTCCCCACATTAACTAGTCCCTAACGTGGATATGAAACAAGGAGAAAGATCCACATGAGCCTGTAGATTAAAGAGCAGAAAACAGTGAGCATTTCCTCTGCAAACCCACCCTGCCTGGACTGAGAGTGGAGGAAGGCTTCCTCCAGGGAGGGAGACGTGTCAAGAGCAGGTAAAGAAATAGGGCAGGTGCCTTCTTGTGAATCAGACACTTAGGCCTCAAGCGAAAAGATTAAGAGAGAAAAATCTAAATATGTAAACATACTACTTTTCACCTTTGGGCATACTCATTGAAAATAATATTTCAGTCTGAACAGGGAAGAACTTGGAAGGAAAGAATTAACTGTCATTGGAAGCTGTGTAACTGAAATTTATTTGGTAAATGAGAAACTCTCAGAAAATAATGAAAATGAGGAGCCACCAGATTTTTTGCTCAATTTTCCTTTTCCTCAAATTCAGAATGGAAATGGGAGGCGGGAGGGAGACATGGAATTATGAAGTGAACATGACACACATTAGTTTACAAGCTTATAGCTAATAAATCATGTTGTTCCTAGCTGCTCAAGGGGTGTGATCTTAGGGAGAAAACACCCCTCAGAAGAACAGAGGGAAAAAAAATCCATGTTAAAGGAGAAAATAAACATGTAAATCACAGCAAAAACCACATTAGTTAGGTATGTGTAGGGGAAAACAATTGCCTTTTTCTAAGAATAGATTTCCCCACAACTTTAAAATAGGTTTCCTCTGATACATACAAATCATACTTGTCTTCTTTCCTAATAAGTATTATCTTTTTATATAAAAAATAATTTTCAAGACAGGAAAGACAGAAACCAGAGGATTTCATTCACATCTGTACAGAAATATTTACTTTTGTTAGACAAAAAACTCAAGATCACAGTACACAGTGCTTATTTATTTAAATACTTGAAAAGGTCAATGATGGAAAAAATAGGTTCATAATGAGAGTTTTATTCATTAGATTTATTTTACCATTTAAAAAAGTGCTGCTTCTAGGTTATCCTAGCCAGATATAGAACACTTCATGACACATGCAGCTACTGTAATATACTATAATAGACACAGCCATTATAGAATGATTTACACTTTGGGAGGAAACTCAATAGTAGTAATGGTGACTATTTATTTAAACTAAAAACATTGATAATATACAAATCTTTTTTCTCATTTGATTGAAAGGGCTATAAAATTCAACATACTGACAAAGGAAACAAAATAATCACACAGGTGACGCCTTTGCTAATCGCCTTGAGCTTACTCCTTCCTTAAAGGAGAGCATCACACTCAGCTATACAATCTTCTAGACTGAACGATGGCTTCAAGGCTGGCCTACCATGAAGGATGGGACTGAAAGAAAGTCACGTTTTTAAAAACGGAGAGAAAAAGGCAAATTGTGCCTCGTGTACTTAAAGTACCCAAAGATCATTCTGAGTAAATGTGAAATAAATAAGTGACCAATGAGTAAGCAAAGTCTCTGAGCTGACTTCAACCTAGGAGAGTGAGCCAACTGAGCACTAATAATACCATGTAGAAACGTCTAGAAACATCATTTCTTGAACTCAGTCTGGGAGACCATATCTTGCCTGAATATGTACATTATTTACAAAATATTCCCTTTCGGCCTCTGAAAGTTAGTCATTTTAGTTTGGCTGTAAAGCTGTCTCCTTCCATATGCTAGCCAATACTGCAGTTATAACTATCATTAAAATACTCTTACGCATGGATTACAAATATTAACAAAGTAACTCTGCATGTATAAATATCTCAATATTTCTAGCGGAATTTAAAGCATTCAGAATGTACATAAAAGTATTTGTTTTTGGTAGGGCCAGTATTTTTTTTTTTTTAAATCATCGCTGTTTCAATAATGCTTTGTACATAGCAAAGCCCAAAACTGCAAAAACAGTAGCACCAAAACTTGCTCGAAGCCAAAATGTGGAGCTCTTGAGGTCAGCTTGTGTCACGTGCCTGTAGTCAAAAAATATAATTAATGTTTAAAACATGATTAGTATGAAAAAAACAGTTATATGAACAATCTACTTTTAGGGAAGTATTAGCACACTTGTCAGGCTAATTGCATACAGTAATGGTCACCAAAAACATTTATCAATAAAGCCACATGTACATTGCTTAGATAATCATTATCTTAAGACATACTGTAGACATTAATAAAGAAATATCTATAATTAGTTACTATTTGGGAGTAAACAACATCCAAAATGTTATAAATTTTCTTCACATGGGAAACGGAGAACTTAGACAAATCAACCTGCCACTTTTTAAAACCAGTATGGTCCTTCAAAATGGGAGGTAAGACTGAGACCTCACAATTTTAAGAGTCAATTTCATGGAACTTAATGTGCAATCTCCTGTCCCCAGGAACCAAAAGCTATCTTGTAAGCAGTTAAGTGACAAGTGACAATACTTTTCTAAGAGCAATGCTTAAAATCAACTTTGGAAACACTGAGTCCCATAAAAATTTACCCAAAAAACCCCAAAGGGGTGGGGGAAGATTTACAAGTTTGCATTAATTTGGTTACTGCTGATTAAAGAAAGAAGAAGAAAAAAACAAACAGACGAACCAAACCCTGGTATCAGACAGGCAGTGACATTGGTACCAACTAAAGGACATGATGTAACATGATGGACTGAAAGGTAAATGACATAAAAGAAGCCATATTATGCATGACAAGAACAGGGACAGCCTGTATCACAAACTGAGTTTGTGAGCATGCTCAGTTAATAACACTGCTAAGCACCCCCAAGGGTCTCAAGTATGACAGCTTACCATGAAGAGGATACAGCTTTAAAGCAAAGGTTGGAACATTTTATTCAGCGTCACTGAAGTTTTAGTTAAGTGAACACAATTGAGGTGATGCAGAAAACTTACAGAATTAAGAGCTTAGAGAGACTGTCTAGTTTAGGTTATTTCACAACTAAATTAAACAAACAGAGTTGAAGCAAGAGTCAGACATCATTAAAAGACCAAGACACTGACATATGCAAAAGAGTTAAGAGCCAAAAATCTATAAATTATACAAAACTACTGTCTCAGTAATAGTCAAAGAGAGAACAATCAGATTAGTTATCACAAAATGCAATCTGTACATCCCTAAGAAACAAGTTTACAATACAAGCAAAGTGCTCCATGCTTATCACTATGGTAAAACAACACAAAGCACTCCAACTTATCTTACCCAGTTTCTATTAAAAAAAAAAAGTCACTCCTTAAATAATTATTATTTTACAAAGCAAAGTGATAACACAGGTTCATGCCACCTTGCAAGTTAGTTCTTCCAACAGGTGATGTTTCATTTTTTTAAAAAAACAGTTAGGGAAGAAAATACTTAGGTGTTTAGTTTTTCCACTTGGAAAAACTCCAACAAAGGCAACCCGCTGGTTGTGGGAAATGTTACCTGGCTTCAAGAAAAAGTGGACCATGAGATGACTCCACGAAGATGGAATCTTCTACAGAGCTGATGGCATGCACCTGGTGAATAATACTGCCTTCGTCGTCTGCTAACAGCACGGCACCCCACTCAGCTACCCGGGCTCTTAACCTTTTATACACATGCACACAGTTTGCAGTTCACAGCACAGCTCACAAAAGAAGGGGACTGAAAGTAATATCTCTCAATTAAACATCCCACACATAAACTGAGTTGCCACCCTACATGATGCATCTCATGCTTTCTATATTTAAAATAAAGTTATTCTATAGAAAATTGCCAAACTTAAAAAAATCTATCTATATATACTCTTTTAAAACACTCACATACCAGGCAGGAAACCTAAGGCTGTTATATACGTTCTCTATGTATCTCCCAGAGGCTGGTCTTGGTATATCTGAAACACTAAGAGAAGCCCTTGAAACCAATACCATAAGCAGTACCTGACAATATGCGGTGACTATAAGTATTTACCTAAAATGAGGCTAACAACTATTAGTCATGAAGTTTAGAAATGCTTCTAGTTTCTGACTACTAAAAACTACAAACATACATCTGTAAAAAAAAAAAAACAAAAACTGAGTAAAACATCCCAAACTCAGAGGCTGTCATGGCCCTATGATGAGAGTTTCAGAGTTTACAACTCCAAGTCAGCAGGGACGCACAGAACCTAAAGTGAGAACACAGGCTAAAAGTGCATTCGAGGTTTGCTTCAGATTTGGTCTCTCTGTGATTTTCATGCATCTTCACTAATGGAGAATATTTTTACGCTTAGTTTTTAATTTAGGGGAAAAGGGGGTTAGGATTAATATTAGCTATAATGACATTAAAATCAGTCAAAATGATTTCTCATCAATATTCTTCACATATGGAAACTGTTAACACAGCTTAGCTCCCTTTGTTGAATTTTGAGAAAGTATTACCATTCATGAAATAATATATTCTAACTGACTTTATTGCTTAGTTTTCTTTTGCATTTCAAGACAGTAATTATTACTTTCCCTAAGCTATAGTATAGTCTTCAATAGGCAAAACAGTGGTTCATATTTATAGATGGAAAACAATACAGATACATGTTCAATATACAGCTAGTTTAAAACTCAAGGCAACCACAGACTCATAAAATATATTTCAATGACTCTACCGATGTTATAGTAGTTGTTTAACATACTTTTAGACATGGAAAACTACTTTTAGACAGAAAGCTACTTAGAGAATTATTTTATGTCTTTACCATATGCATTTAAAAGCTACAGCACCAGGCTCTATTTACAAAAGAGAACGCATTTATAACAGATGGCACATTTGCAGTGCCTGCCTAACTGACAACACCTGAATGGAGAACAGTGCAATCTTAATTGTAAGTATTAAGAACTGAGCCATGTTTGTCATTTCAGATCTCAAGCAGAAGCAGAGTAACAGTTTCATAAGGCTGCTTCCTAGTTCATGCCTATAAACTCAAGCAAAAGGAATGCTTCCACAATTCAAAAGTTTAATTCTTGCCAAATGATTCACATAAAATACCTCAGAATAAATTTTAATATCTTACTGCATATTTTTTCTTAAGTTTTTTTTGACTATTAAAAAAGTAATACAGGGAGTTCCCTGGTGGCACAGAGGTTAAAATCCCGCTTGCCAATGCAGGGGACACAGGTTCGAGCCCTGGTCTGGAAAGATCCCACATGCTGCGGAGCAACTAAGCCCACAAGCCACAACTACTGAGCCTGAGTGCCACAACTACTGAAGCCCGTGTGCCTAGAGCCCGTGCTCTGCAACAAAGAGAATCCACTGCAATGAAAAGCCTGTGCACCGCAAGGAAGAGTAGCCCCTGCTTGCCGCAACCAGAGATAGCCTGCGTGCAGCAATGAAGACCCAACGCAGCCAAAAATAAATAAATAAATAAATTTATATTAAAAAAGTTATACAAGCACACTATATGAGGAAAATAAAAGAAGGAAGGAACAAAATCACCTAGAATCACCTGAGGCAACTAATTAAAATTTGGGGTATTTCCTTTTAAACTTTTTCTATGTATTTCTAACATAGCTACAAACACAATGTGTATAATTTATATACTTTTATATCTTTTAAAAATATTATATAGGCACTTTTACATAAATTATAGAGACATCATTTTAAATAGCTGCTTTATATTCCTACTGGTGGCTGTCACCATTTACAGGTGACGGTAACTAAAGTGATGAATACCTTTCTACGTTAAGATTTTTCGCTATATTTAAAATAGTTTCCTTAAGATAGACTACCCCAAAATGAATATTACAGGGTCAAAAATGTGTGTGTGTGTATGTATAAAAAGGTTCTTTTTTTCCAATCTACTGATATATCAGAATCACACATTTCCCTACTCTACGCAGAATAAAATAATTTAGGTTCAGCAGTATCTCTTTTTAGAACATAAGAAAGAACGACTAAATGCTAAAATATAACCTTAAAAAATCGTGTGAAGCTTGTCACAGCTTTCGAGTTCTTAGGTAGAAAATTCCTGTGGACTGGATGCTGGCTTCCTGTTTTAGAAGTGCTGAGGGCCCAGATGTCGATTAGATGACAAGTGCTTTTTTTTTTTTTTTGCGGTACGCGGGCCTCTCAGTGTTGTGGCCTCTCCCGTTGCGGAGCACAGGCTCCGGACGCGCAGGCCCAGCGGCCATGGCTCATGGGCCCAGCCGCTCCGCGGCATGTGGGATCTTCCTGGACCAGGGAACGAACCCGTGACCCCTGCATCAGCAGGCGGACTCTCAACCACTGCGCCACCAGGGAAGCCAAACAAGCGCTTTTTGACACAAGTGTGGGAGCAAACCAACAGGTTTGGACCTGGGTATTACTAAGGCTGCTACTTAACAAGGCAGAGAGAAGATAATGTTTCAAAATTCAGGCAATAAAGAGGCACATTAAAAACTTTGTGTGAAGGTCACATAGGCATATAACAACAGACAAAAATTCCTATGTACCTTTGCACAGAATGCCTTAAAGAAGGCATACAAAATGCTTTGATTAACTACAATTTATGGTAAATATAAGAACATGAACTAAAATCTTTATTGGTTCAGTGTATTTAACCAATAATAAAGGGAATGTTATCCTCTCCCTGCTTTTTGTTTCTGCCACCTGGTGAAGTATTTTTTCATATTTACCTCCAATAATAATGCCATTACTGCTAATAATAATTTTAACAATGACAATTCTAATTGAACTAGTAGGCATGAAACATTTTAATAAGCTATTTCTCGAAATAGGTTAAGAAATAAAACCACAGTGTCCAACAAAGATGAACTATAACACAAATCATACGAAAGCTGTTAACTGAGCATGCCTAAACAGTAACATACTTAGGAAAAGGACATAGGTGTGCATCAATGTCAAGAAATGCTTCACCAAGCATTAGAAGAATAAAAATTCATGGATGATTGTAGATACATGGGAAACACATAATGTCTTCTACATGTTAACTACAGATACTTAAAGGTCAGAATAGGCAAACTCCATCCTGTTGTGTCCTTTAATATACTAAACCAAATGGCAAAAATTTTTTAATTTATAAGCAGCAGCAGCTTACTTGAAGAGAATCTATAACACAAGCTCTCATATAATTTTAAACGTATGACTATGTATATGTATCCAAATTCAAAGAAAAGCCTTGTAAGGACCTTTCATATGAACACAGAAGTTTCATATGAAATTAAAACAGAGGATGCACTTCCTTAAAATACAATATTTTACTGTAACGTAATATCCTGAGAACTCTTACATTCCCTACAGAATCTCTATAGCATTAAGATTTCTACGAAACTATCCTCTTCATAAAGCAATCCTGTGAAAAGACAGTTCATTTTAGCGTGACAACAGTGAAGTCCTTTCTTCAAAAACAGGGCTCCTATATTAAGTAACATGATTTCAAACAATGTGAAGGAGGAACTTAGGTGATTATTAAAGTAATATGGGCAAATGAAGTGAGTCGTTAAAGAACAGATTAAAATAAATGTCACATATATCCAATTTTTAAAAATACATTAATAAACAGGATAAAAAATACAATGGGTATGATGACTTGTCCATCATACCTTTGCGTCTCGGTAAATACTCAGTGTGAACTACACATTTTGTTGCTAAAGTAAGATGCTGTTACCAAACTTAAGAAGTAACATGAACAAATAACCTATACGGCTAATCCAAGTACTAAAATGTGGTGAAAGAAATACTAAAACCAAGATATGCATCAGAGAAAACCACACCAAAATAATAAATCGTAAAATAAACAATTTGATTAAATTATAGGTTAGGAAAAATGGGAGGATTATACACTGAAACACAGCTGGGAAACGGCTCAAGAGGAGTTAAAAAATGACTAAGTGGCACAGGCAAACAAATGAAAATGAACACCTAAAGGAAGGGACAAATTAAAGTGCACACACACTACAGTACAGTGACATCCTCATGCAAAGCAGGAGTGTTCTAAAGTCAGAATAATAAATACTTAATAAACTAAAATCCTGGGTAGTTCAAACCAACAATCAAGCCCACTCCTACATAATCATTTTAACACCTTCAGATTTAAGAGGTATTTATAATTAAAATATAATCAAAAGGTACTTTTCTCCAATAACATGATTTTCACTATTTGAAATGAAAGCATTGCCAGAGACTAAAATCACCTGGCCACAGGTTAATAATCTTCCAAATGTATTTAAATTCAAATAATTCCAGCTATTCATAAATTATTCCAAAGAAAAACATAAACCTATCCAGATCTAAAGGCTGAGACCATAATTACCAAAGAACAAAGTCACACGTCAGCTATGTAGTTAAACACTTCTCTCACATGTTGAATATACATTCAATTAAACTGGAAAGAAAAAAATTTTTATTACTACTTTCTACTTAAAATACATAGTGTCAGTAAATAAGCTAAAAAAATAAAGACAATCTTTTCTGGTCAAAAACAGATGGGGAAAAATGGACAATTTCAGAAATGTTGGAACTGTTGAAATTGCGTAAGAATAAATTAATTAATTTGGCATAGATCCTCTCATGATCAGGTTACAGCATTTCCTTTGCTAGCATAGGGCACTAAGGTCACTGAAAATATAACCAAAAGTTAAAAAAAAAATTTAACACAATATTTAGAAAGGTATTTAAACACAGGTCTGTATCTTCTTCATCTTGATATTTTGCCCCAGCTCACAGCAGGATCCTATCTAAAGCAGGTACTTAAGTATTTGGATGAATAAATCAAAGTGGTAGGAGGATGACATAAGGGGAGAACGTGGCACCAAACATGTATTATCTCTGGAAGTAGTTTCTACTTTGGTGATCAAAATTTTTACAAGCATGCTAAAACAATGTACTAATTTGAGACCAACATGTATGTACCAATATTTGTCTATTAATTTCTTTGCAGACATTTTACAAAACTTTTCGGTTAAATAAAAAATTTTAAACTGCTCATTTATACTTCTAAATCAAACGCTAGGCACAGCAGATTTCTAAAATGAGAAGACTTAAGACTTACTGTTGAGTGAGAATCGTCCCTATTGAATTACAGTGAAAAATTCTTATATGACTTTTACTCAATTAGTGAATCCTTTCTCTGTTTATGTAACATTAAGATACACCTAGCACAGCAAACCAGTGGTGACCAACCACCAAAAGGTTGCCAAAACCCAAGACACGGTAGGGAAAGTGGTTCCATTCTCACCCCACCAACCCCATTACTTTTTCAAGTTATTAAAGAGAAAGGAGTAAAACTGTATGTGGAGGTGTTTGTAAGAGACATTTTCCTTCCTCAGGTGCACCTTTTTCTGGCCTGCATTTTCACAACTTTAGGCTATGTCTTAAGACTGAAGGTGCAAACTGGTGGCCTGTAAACATGCTTTCTTTGTTCTGATTAGTACTTCAGATTTTTAAAATTTAATTGCCTTTACTTAAATATCAGGAAATTTTACCTAAAAAATCCTGACTTCTAGTGTCTCAGAGAATCAGAAGTCCTGGCGATACCACGCTTGCACAATAACCAACAGCCAGAGCTGAGTGGTGGCTGCCTCTTGCAGACAGGACCTGTCGTAGCTCCCACCTCTCTTATTTCTTCTCCTTGGCCACCTTCATTCATTAACATTATCCATCCAGACCCTGTAGGTACTTAAGTTTTTGGCCTCCATCCTCACCTACCTCATCTATAATCCTTTTGTGAATTAGAAGAAACTTCAATATAGAGCTCCTAAATTTCCACTGGACTTCTATAAAATAATTTATTGAAATACTACCAGGGAAGAGGAAGGAGTTCTCTGAAAAGTATGCTGGTTTTCCTCCTCATCTTTTTCATTCTTTCCTTCTTGATTACCAGACATCAGTGATGTATGCTGACATTACCATTAAATTATTTCTAGCTTATAATTAGATATGACAAAATGGACTGATTTCTCTTCGAGGATCACTGTACAGAGTAATTTATGATGAGCAATCTCATCCATTAATGCACACCCAACCTATTTCATTGGGAAGCTGACTAAACCAACCTAAAACTAAAATTGGCACTAAAGATGCAGACAACGAATCAATCTGCAATTATGGACGATCAAGAGCTTCTAGAATAAAACTGATGGTTTGCGATCAGCAATTACTAGGAGCCAAGGTGAGTTCACCAAGAATAAGACACCAAATAGATGTCACTTTCTATTTAGATAAAATTAATACATTGGTGGATCAGAGGAATGTGGTAGAAATTATATTGATTTCAAAAGAGCCCTCCAGGAAATCTCTTATAAGACAGTAAGATACAACATGGGCTGGATAATAAAATATTTTTAATTGACAGAATAATCTTTCCCCAAGAATTCTGAATCTGTGTCACTGGGAAGAGTTCTCTAGTGGAGCACTAAAGGGCTTGCTTGCTTGAGCAATCTCGCTCTCTAATCTCTGGGTATTCAACATTATTTTTTAATCAATAACTTGAAAGATAAAGAAGACACAGCTACCAAATTTGCAAATAACACAATGCCGAGAAATATATATAATGGGACAAATGACAGAAATAATGTTTGAAATGACTGAGCTAGAACAATGGATCAAAAAGCAGAATATGACACTCAATAGAGATATATATGTATCCGCATTTAGATACAAAGAGCCAACTAAAACTGTCAAATACACAGAGAGGAGGGGACACTGCCTTAATAGCACTTGTATGAAAAAATCTGATTTCAACCCCAAGATTAATATGCATCAACAGTGGGCTGGGGCTGCTAAAAAGTTAATTCATGCAGTAGACAGGTGCTGTCCTAACTGTGGAATATGACCACCCACCGTTATGGACTAGTCAGATCACACCGGGAGCACTGTTCTCCATTCTCAGTGGCACTTTTTAAGAGGTACTCTGAACAACTAAGGGGCTTTCAGATGAGGAAAACCAGGAATGATGAAGTCACTAAACCATTTAAGAAAAGGCTGAAAGAAATGGGGATGTTCTACCTGGAGAAGAGAAATTTAGGGGAGACATGATGGCCGTCTTCAAATGTCTGAAGGCTATGTTGAAGAGGGAGTAGAATAGTCGTATGTTGTTCTAAAGGGCAGAACTAAAGCTAAAGGAGAGAAAGTTATAGGGAAATAATTTTAGTCCAAAAAAAAAAAAAAAAGGCAAAAGCAAAAACCTTCTCCAATGAGGAAAGCCATCAGCAGATAAACAGTATCTCTAAACTCTATCAGGAAGGCTCACAGGAAGGCAATCTAATGGGAGGTTAGGCCAGATGAATTCTAGAATCTCTTCCAACTCTACCATTTCCAACACCGGAGCTCCTGAATGCTGTCTGGTTTGAACTAGCCTTGCACTTTCTCAGACAGTTGTCATGAGCAAATCTGTCTGTGTTACTCTTTATAAGATGCCATTCAAAAGACAGAGGCAGAACTTCACCACCAAATGAGCGCGGTGATCCCTTCAAAGCAATCACCTATGATGGCTGCATTCTTATTCCAGAGCTACTAGTGCTCAAAGCATCACTGAAACTCTTTTAGAATGCCTTCAGAGTCAGTTTCTGACTCGCATAAGATACAGCCTCACTGTTTAATAGCCGTGTCTACACTGCTGGTGGACACAAACTATCCTACTCATTTGGTACAGTTGGAGCCTAGTCCTCAGTAAGAGTCCAACAGGAACCCAAATAAGATCCATTTCTAACCAAAATCTGTTTAGCTTGATCATCTGTCTTAATCAAGCCCTGGTCCCAATGACATCTGAATGATTTCAAAAACTTAATTCATTCATAGACACATAAAAATTTGACATTAGATACAAATTAATATTACACAGGCTCTTAAATGTTCACAAAATGTAAAATCGATTTGAACAAAGAAAGGTAGCATGACCAGAATAAGAACATAACCTTCCAAGTTTATTGCTCTGAGGGAATGTATACAACCTATTTTTTTGTTGTTGTTTCTCTTTCTTTTTTAAAAGCATATTACTTTCTAGGCATACTTTATGTTTCGGGTTCAACTGTAAAGACCTCAAAAACTAGTACTATAGATCTTTTTCTTTTCCATATTCCTTTGAATCCTTAAAGTTGGTTATGATCTTCATTTCAAAAAAACATTCCAGGTACTTAAAAGTAAAAGTACATTATAACTATAAATAATTTCAATAGAGAAGTTGTTCAAACCCAAGATACCGCTCATATAAGTATGGTTTTAATAAGCTGTACTATTTGAATGCAAGCCGAGTACAGTATAACATGTGGAATCAATGTGTCTTTTCCTTACTAAAGCCCTAATCTATTTCTACAACTCTCAGCCAAAAGATTTTTAATCTCCCTACATATATTATCCCCTAATATAAAAAATACTTTAACTTCCTTAATAAAAAAAAGCTAAAATCTTACTTTATAGTCCCCTAAATATATCTATTAATTTTTAAACATTAAGGATGATTCCAGAACTAAACATTGTCACCATAGTGAGAATTTTAGTGGAAGTTAGTTGGGCATCAGTCAGCTTGTTGTCTTTGTAGTATTTGTATAATAAATAGTTAACCACTTTTTTCTTTTGTATTTTAACAGAATGCCTGGTACCCAGTAAAGAAAGTTAAGAACCTGTTAAGAACTGCAGTGAAGATTTTGTTCTTTACAGATTGCAGCAAGTCTGAGTTGAGGAAGTTCTGACAGATGCAAAATGTACACCTGTTGCAGGTGCACATACAGCGTAACCGGGCATGGCTGCGAAAACACACAGAAGGACAGGAGTTGAGTTCTTACTTACAAATATGGCACAAGTCAGAGTGTGCCAACTTAAAAAAAAAAGATTTAGGCATAAGCAACACTAAGGAAAAGGACAGTGTGGGGCATGCTAAAGTTGTGCAGAATTCCACATTTACCAAAAATATAATGAACAGCAATAGCTCCCTCCTCCCTCCCTATAGAAAATCTAAGGAAAATTAGCTAACAC
The DNA here is from genome assembly GCF_059928025.1 of Delphinapterus leucas. Taxonomy (NCBI): domain Eukaryota; kingdom Metazoa; phylum Chordata; class Mammalia; order Artiodactyla; family Monodontidae; genus Delphinapterus; species Delphinapterus leucas. The sequence goes on along the minus strand of NC_143147.1, from coordinate 24,877,303 downwards.
TTTTGCTTTTTTGGAGGGAGGATAGAATTATTAGTACAAGGGTTTTAGTGGAATAAATATGCACAGCAATAGATGGCACCCTCATCTAAATTAATAAAAGAAAAACTGGGTAAGCCACAGCACCCACCAAAAGGTCAGAGTTTGCTAGCATTTAAATAACCATCCCCTCCTCCTCCCTCAGTATATACACATGCCTGAAAACCAGGAAGGAGAAGAGTGACAAATACACAAAAGAGTCAAAAGACGAGTATGTTCAACCCTGAGGAGATATGAACAACATCGTCTTTAATTCATCAAGCACCATGGCTCCCAAAGGAAATCAAAGTGCTTCATAAATTTCTACTTGAACCCAAAATATAGGGTTAATTTCGTCTGCTAGCAAAACACACCAGCTAAGTATGATAATATGAAACTCTGGGTAAGGGTGTAAAAAATCAACAATGGATCCAATTGATATTAGATATGAAATTTAGGGAGGCTTTCTGACTCCTTTCTGGTTGAGTGAGTTGCACTAGTTGGTACAGGCACGTGGGGCAGCCCATTTCACCTCCAATCTAACAACCAAAGTAGGGGGTCTCCAATGACTGCTCAGTGGTCAGAGCCACTCAGACATACATGGCCATCACACCACCCCTGGAGAGGTACTGGCGCAGAACCCACTCAGAAGAGCGCCACCTGAAGAATCAATTACATCACTTCCTGTAACACCTGAACATTTTTTAGAGGCTTCTCAGTCAATGGACTGGCCCAATCTGACTTGGCTTAGCTTGTGAGATCTGATGAGACCACAGCACACGGTGGCATGGTTGTGGAGATTAGCAGCATCCCAATAATGCCTAATTCCCAACATGAAGAAAAACAAGAATTAATTTTTTAAAAGACTCTTACAGGCTCAAGACATTCCATTTTAAAATCTGACTTGTGATGATGAACATATCACTGCTACTAAGTCACTGCCAGCTGTCATACTGGAATCCATCTGTTATTTTATAAGTTGAATCTGACTCTTCAACATATACAGGCTCCACCCACCAAAAAGGAGGGATGCAAAGTATGCTTAGCAACAGGGAGATGCTTCATGAGAAGTAGTTTCGGATTAACCATAAAAACAAGTGTCCATGTATGTACATTTATCATATACACACACACACACTCACACATATTGCAGTAAAATTTTAAAGATGCAGATCTAAAAACACAGTTGCAGTTATTTACAAGATTAAGACAGTGCATTTTACATATTAAAAAGAAAGACACCATAGTATACAGTTAGGCAGTAAGCCTGACCAAGCAGTGCGTTTCTGGATAATTACTAAATGTGAATTATGGAGAAAAAGATTTGGTCATCTATAAGAAAATGTCAACAAAATGCCATAGAAGCCATAAAGAAAAAGTAACTTACAAAGCAGTTTTTAGAAAGACCCAGATTTTTCTCAAATTCTCTATTCTATCAGTGTTGCCCATGTCTCGGGAGAGTCTGTCTCTGTAATGATCCTCTCTGTAGATAACATACACGAAAGTTTTAAAGCAAAGGTAAACATAAAAAGTAAGGTTTTGCTTATCTAACAGTAATAGGAAGGAATGACTTCTCTTCCAATACAAATAGAATTTCAAGGGTTTGCTGCATTTTTTTTAAAGTACTAGTTAATGGAACAGCAATAAAGTCAACTGATTTGAAAAATCCGTACAAATTAACAACCTTTCGAAAAACCTTAGCTTGTAGCAATTTTTGAGTATTACTCTATGCTATACTGTACTTTTCATAAGAAGAAAAATAATTTAGAGAATAACATAATAATAAATAGAATAAACTGTAAAGTCCTGAGAAACGCACTGCCTGAAAAACTATCTTATCACAAAACAGAATTTATACAAACACCGTACTTGAGGAGAATGCCATTAAGAACCATGCAGTTTTAAGGCAGTTAGTAAACTACAAAGATGACCACAGTTATGTGCTTGTGCATATGCATGTAGAGATATACAATAAATGTACATAAAGTTTGTGGCTCATAACACTTAACATAAAACATTTATATAGAAGGAATCCCAATTACAACTACTTTTTATAGCACTAAAAAAAGCCATTATATCCTGAACTCAAACATACCCATAATTTAAACATAAATTCATAAAAGATTTTAGAATCCTTCACATACTCAAGGTCAATTAATCAGCAGAAAAAATATAAAAGTTAACTTTTTGTTCATATGGAAATGCCTTATTAGCATGATGTCAATTCCATTTTACTGCAGTAAGACTATCTTTTTAATGATGGGTGAGAGGCTGAGTGTTATTGCACTATCCTATTAAGATAGTTACAGCCTGCTCAAATATAGTCAAATAGTATCAGAAGCACCATTGATATAATTTTCTTCTGGTACCCAAACCAAACCTGCATTTACTCAAACTTGTCCCTTCTCATTACAAAGTCTCTTTCTGTTGCTGAACAACTTCTACGTGACAGAGATTCCACCCTCATGGCTAATAAAGGCATGCAATGTTACCACAAACCATGCAAAACGAAAATCATGGCAGAGCAGGTACTTACGGGTACATGGCCATTGTTGTCAATTTAACAAAGATGTCTTTACTGGGGGCATCAGCAGTACTGCAAGTGAAGGCTTGTGGTGGAGGCATTTTGTGTTTCCTGCAGAAATCAGTAGGTGAAATGCTATATTCTTGTTTGACTTCATGCAGGTCTGACTTTGCAGCTACGATTAAGCAAGGTATTCTGCTGTCCATAAAGTGTTGCTACAGAATAAAAAGTGAAATCAAAATCTGATGACAAGTTCAAAAATTACTAAACTTAATTAAATGGGCACTAAAAATTTTCTCTAGATAGGCAAAGCATCAGCAGTTTCAGGGAGAAAGTAAACTAAGAGGCAAAGACTGGCAGTTGTCTAGGTCAGTAGCATAAGACGACCAGGGCCACTTTTCTAATGCTGGTAACAATATAACAATTTTTCAAATTCACTACAATTTGAAAAAAAAATTTTTTTTCAAAAAGAAACAATACTTTGAAATAAAAAGAAATCTACCTAAATTCTCCCTCTTAAAGCACACTATTTTCAATTTTTGATATTACCTCTAGTCCTTAAGTACATGCGTATATATATGTTTACATAGTTGTAGTCATGCCGGACATAACCATTTAAAAATATAATACTGAATTTTCCATGTTTTCAGAATTCAAAACCATTATTTTTAATGGCTACATAAATTTCATAGGATCATTTTGTCTCAATTTGGTAAACTATCTTCCCATTGTTAGACATTTGGATTATTTCCAGGTTTTTGCTATTAAAAACAATGCTAGAGTAAATTCCTTCGTACATACAGTTTTTTTACTCTTATTGAATCTTGTTGATAATCTCAAAGTAACTGATAACTTTTCAAGCCTCTGGTTTATCCCCTTGCTCTATTATTATTCTTGGTATAACGGGCAACATATAATCCATGTGCATTCCTAAGACCTTCCATTAATGCAGAGGTTCTTAACCAGTTAACCAGGAACGCACATCAGAGTCACATGTGGAAAAAAGTACTTTTAAAAATACAGATGTCTGCGACTCTACCACCTCAGAATGAAACCAGAACCTTTAGGGATAGGACACAAATGTATGTATTTTTGAAAAGCTCCACAAATAATTTTCTTGCAATTCCCTGGTTAGAAAACACCACATTACAATTCCATTAAACTCCTTATAAAGTTAAACTTGGTTTTAGACCAAAAGAGCAACAAACCTTAAAAATCCTGGCACAGTATTCAAAGGATTTAGGGTTACTGACATCATATACCAGGCACACAACATCACAAAGGATCTCAGCCTCAGTTAGAAATTCCGATTCTGAGATATCATGCAACTTGTAAAAAGAAAAAGACAGAAACATAAGTATCATAACACTGATGTAAAATTAAAGTCATGATGTTTTATTATTTGCTTAGCTTGACTTCCTAATTTAAAAATACTAGTTAAGCATAAATTTTCAGACTATTTTTGGAAGTAAGACATATAGATAAACAAGTAGTTTCTGATTTTTGAAGATGAAAAATGGTGATTAAGGTCCTACAGAAACTAACATTTAGTGAGTGACTAAAGTGTGCTAGGCAGGCCCTTTACATGCATTCTCTATATACTATAGATAAGAAAACAGGCTAAAGAGATTAGGTCAACTGCCAAAGATAGCACAACTAACTAGTCATCAGACCAAAAATTGAACTCAGATATGATTCCCAAGTCTTTTTTCTTTTTACCACACCACCTTTCCTCCCCAATCAAAAACACAAAGCAAAAAAAAAAAAAAAAAAAAAAACCACAAAGCAAAGGACGGTACATTAAGGTTATTTTGTTCTACTTCACTGCCTACTCTTTTTCAATGTTTATTATAAAATCTCTAAAGAAACATCCCATCTGTGATATGATAATGATCCAACAAGCGTAAAATTCAGTATTGAGCTATATAAGATAGTGCTTCTTTGTTGAAGAGAAGAAAAGGGAAGTGTAAAGTCAGAGGTGACTCAATATATTCCAAATAAAACACTATTAGAGCATGGATATTCAGAGACATGAAAGACATCAATTTGCAATGAATGGTTTTAACAATAGAACCGGAAAGTTAACAATCAGCAAGATTTACTGAGTACCCAATATACAGAATTATACTTAGGAGAAGAATGAGAGATAAACAGGTTTAACAAGAAACTGACAAAGAACTTTTATCATAAAGAGCAAAATATGCATAAAATTCAACGTGATTATCTGTCTAGCAGAATAAACTACTTCCAAAAAGAAAAAAAAAAGGGAATGAACTTTCTTTAGTATCTATTATTTGTCAGGAGCTTCTCATATTAGTTAACTTAATAAGAAACTCAGGCTCAGAGAGAATAAGCAATTTGCCTGAGGTCACACAGCTGATTAGTGGTGGACCAGCATTCAAACCAAAATCAGACTGGATCCAAAAAGAACATAAAACCTCTTTTTACTATTTCATATTATCTTTTCAGTCATACCATTCTTTCAATCATTTTTTAGGCTACCACACTTGTTAAATACACTCCTCCCTGCTAAACAGATACAACCTGATTCAATTACAGATTAAACTACCCCACCCCTGCACAAAGGTCTGCAAACTAATTTCTAGTCAACAATAGAGGACATAATTTTTAAAAATAAAAGTGGAAGAAAGAGCAAAGAGGATTTAATTTTTTTTTTTTTACTTTCTTATCGTGGTATAACATACAATTAAGCACACAGATAGATGAATTTTTACTTATATCTACACCCATGTAATCACCACATGGATCAAGGGAATTAAAATTAATTCTAATGAATAAACCAAGTAAAAAAATAAATCACACAAAAACCATTAAATTAAATCTAATTATGTTTTCAAAGAGTCATTTAAAATGTACCCAATAATTAATAATCTTTATATGCCAGAAAATTTCTTACCAACAAGTATTTCTCTTGTCCATATACATAAACAGTGTTAATTGCATAGTATGATTTATGGTCATCACGAATTTTCTTCTGCCTCTGAAAACAACCAAAAACATCTCAGTATTTATAGTAAGAAATTACAGGAACTAGTTTTCATCAACACATGCGCTCTGCATGTATGGTGTGTTACCAAAAAAAGGACATTCTTCCCTACACTATGTATTATTTATCAATACAAAGGGGATATTGATTTTGTTTCTTAGTTCTTAAGGTCTAAAATAAAAGATGCATTTGTTCTGCATACAGGGAAAGCAGTAGCTGAAAAGGAAGTAAACGATATCACTGAAAGTGTATTCCAGAGCCACCTGCTGGCAATTCTTACACTATAATTTGGCCTGCTATTTCATCTACAAATATGTCAATCTCCTTACTCAAGTCAGTAGTCAGAATTAGGTATCAGTATTCGGTTCAAAATATTCACTGTACATTTACTTCATGCCAAGCACTGTGTTTGATGCTTTCATATGTGTATTTATTTAACCCCCATCTAAAAGCTGTTTAAAAAAAAAAAGACAAATGATAGCTAACATCAATGAAGCAAAGATAAAGCTAGTTCAATGAGATTATTGTTACACTTTAGTTGTACCTTACTATTATACATAGGTCACTCAGTTCTACTAATCATCTAAAAGGGTAAATGGTTATGAAAAAATTATGTAAACTCAGTGACTATAAATATCTGTTGAGTATAGTTCTATTTCTTGAGAACTCTCACCATTAAGTTTCTTCCAAGAAGAGCCTGAAGAACTCCACTTTTCCCACAGTTTTTCATCCCAATTACATTACATCTGAACACATTTCTTTGAGTCTGTTTTTTCTGAAGGTCTATCTTTTTATCTCTTGTTACTAAAAAGAAAAAAAAAGCTAATTATGTACTGCTTAGATTTACTGAGCCTTCATTTCACATTCTGCAAAATAGCGTATTGCTATTTATCATTTTTACAAAGTGTTCGATCAATAAACATACTGTACAGTAGTCAAGCGGTATGTGAAATAAAGTACAAAATATAATACAGAAGGGCCCCACTTAGTGAAAAAGATGCATTTCTGAAAGTCGGCTGTAAACTTCTAGTAACCAAATGATATTCATTTCATCATAAAATAAGTAGTACGTTTACATAACAAAATGATATCTGAAAAATGAATGAAAATTACAATGAATACAGCCAATACTATATCCCATCTTTTTTTCTGTTATAAATTATTCTCATAACAAATTATAAACTAAAAGATGCTATCTCAAAACTGCACTCTCTTGGGTCTATAAATGGAAAGAGGATATGCACGCTAGGGTTAACTGGACTTTCTAAGGTAAATCTGTAAAAGAGGCAGCCCTGAAAACAATGTTGTATCAGCAGAGCAATGAGGCATGTCTTCTTTTTTTTTTTTGCGCTACGCGGGCCTCTCACTGTTGTGGCCTCTCCCGTTGCGGAGCACAGGCTCCGGACGCGCAGGCTCAGCGGCCATGGCTCACGGGCCCAGCCACTCCGCGGCATGTGGGATCTTCCCGGACCGGGGCACGAACCCGTGTCCCCTGCATCGGCAGGCGGACTCTCAACCACTGCGCCACCAGGGAAGCCCGAGGCATCTCTTCTTGAGGTAAAGAGACCTCCTTTAACTATACCCAAAGATTCAACTACAAGAAAGCTCACCAAGAGGCACTATTTATAGCAAAAAAACCTGAAAGTGATAAAAAACAGATAATAATTATGGGGTAGCTAAGTTATAGAATATCCATATGATGATACTTTATCTAATATTAAAGATATAATATTATAAATATTATAGATATATTAGTATACTTATTGATTATAGAAATATGGCCACAATATTTTGTTGAGTGAAAGAACCTCATGCTGGCTAATTAGTTCCTTAGTCTTTGGTGCTGCATTAAATACTGTCTAACTGGTTAAGTACTTTGAAGGGTACTTGCTCTGTCAATTTCACAAAGGCTGTCTTCCTGTAATGGGGCTTCCTGTAAGATATGGCATTTTCCCCCGCAAATCAGGATATAAGAACTTCTTGAAATGATCAGTTCCCTAATTTGTTATTTCATATTATATCTATGGGTTTTCTTTAAGTGGAGCACATTGCCTGGCAAGAATGCCTGGTTAACATTACAAGATATGTGAAAGATTTTTTAATGTGGAAAAAGGTTATAAAACTGAGAGATGTACAATCAGTTGAATACCAGGATCATGTGTTATAGGCACTGTTTTTAATGTTTAAAGAAAATTAAAACACAAGATAGACTGGTAAATACTTTTCATGCCCATAGCCCTCCCCGATTTTCATCAATGAAGTACCCTCAGGGGGAGACTAGAGGTAAAACCTCTACTCTTTCCTTTTTGATAAACAATTAAATCAAGCAGCTTACCTCAAAAGTGATTACCAAATCAAGGGAAAACAAATAGTATAGACATGGAAGACTAATGAAGATGCATTTATTTTTACTCTTTTTACATATGAAACTGGAATCCTAAAAAAAATTTTTTTCTAATTAAATAGGATTCAGATACTTACCTGTGATGGCTGAAGCTTGAGACTCTTGCTCAGTCAATATTGAATAGCCTAGATAACCCAAATACTCCAGGCACCGCTGCACATCTAAATAGGTCGTGAGCCTAGGAAAGGGAAGAGTTTAAAATGTGAAAAGTTCCTAAATGAATATTTATTTAAAAAAAAATTACAACAGCTCAAATAATTTTACCACTAGACCCAGATAATTTTTGTCAGACTGCTTTAATTTCCCATGTGCCCAACAATGGCTTTTCCTACAGTGACATCCTTAGGGCAGAAATGAAAGGGAGGAGAATGCAAGATGGGGGGTGGAAGGGGCTCCTGTATCTATTCCACCTGCCCGGAGAGAGCAAGGCCACACAGATGAGCAGTGAGCAGCTGGTAAGATCTAGAGCAGGGATATTTTATATTATTTGCTTCCCAAGTTACATATTGTACTGCAAACACTGGCTAGTTAAGGACTTAATGATAATTAAATCTGAAAAGGTTTGCAAAAGGTGCAAAAAATAACTGAAAGGCTAAAAGACACTTGAAAATAGTTAACCTTTCGTATGATCTGAAAAAAGAACAGATCCTGGTGTTGAGAAAGTTATTTTCGCCAAGGCTAAAGTAATTATGTCATTATGCACAACCAGAGAATTTTTTTAGCACCCTAGACAATAGGTCAACAAGACTGCAGACACCCTCACTAAGTCTAAGAGTTCACTGAAAACAAACAACAACAACAAAAAAACCCTCAAAGTAAGAATTCAGTGTCAAGTAAAATATGCTCTCCCCGTATTCTGAAAATACAAGATTTGTACAATAACAATGATGTTTCCCTTAATCAAAAGTATTAAAACACACTGTAAATCAACTATACTCCAATAAAAAATTTTTAAGTATTAAAATTTACTTCCATTTTTATATGACTTATTACTGTTTCCCTGTACCTCATCCAAAAGCAAACACATCCCTTCCTGATAAATTTATAGAACATCTATAGTTCATCTCAGAGGTAGCAGCAGCACTATAAATCCTGCTCACAGGCAGCTATCATTGAAGCACTTCACAAGATCTGACAAATATACAAAATGATGAATGTAATGCACCATAATTTCAAACTAGCTGTAACTCTAGAGGAAAGAAGTGAGCTCTATACTCACGTCCACTGGGAAAGGAATCCCTGGTAGGTTATCCAGCCTTTTTCATTCGTACAAACTGTGTTATTCACATCTGGCCCCCAAGGTATGTAAGGGAAAACTTTAAACAAGTCTTTAAGCTCATCAGGTGACAAAGCACAGTCTCTATCCTGAAGATACACAAGAAAGTATATGTAACATTTAGATATCTAAGAGGATAATTCCCAACTGCAAGAGCCCCCTAATCAAGTAAAGCTATGTTTCTAAAAACTAACAAATGAGAAGAAATTTTACATTTTATCAAGAAAACTCCTTACACATATATAAGGAAACCTATGCAAGGGTCTATCAGAAACTAGACTTTTTCATCTTGAGAAAATAATAAAGTAAATAATATGAGAAAGTATCTTTGCTAGTTTAAGAAAGTTTGGGTACGTAGTAAGGTAGATAGCTAGGGGGAAGCAGCCGCAAGGCACAGGGATATTAGCTCGGTGCTTTGTGACAGCCTGGAGGGGTGGGATAGGGAGAGTGGGAGGGAGGGAGACGCAAGAGGGAAGACATATGGGAACATATGTATATGTATAACTGATTCACTTTGTTATAAAGCAGAAACTAACACACCATTGTAAAGCAATTATACTCCAATAAAGATGTTTAAAAAAAAAAAAAAAAAAAGAAAGTTTGGGTAATTTTTGGCTATGTGACAGGAATACCCAATAGCTCAGGGATCAGAGTTACATCATTCACAGGAAAATATTTTATCATATATCACGGAAAACTGCAGCTAAAAGCTTACCAAATCATGCTTGTCAAAAGTACTTTGGAGAAACAAATATGCGTGATGATTTAATTCAGTAGTGCAATCAGGAGGTATTTTTAGCCTGTTGATGAAAAAAAAAAAGTAAAATAAATCATTAACCAAATATTAAAATTTAACTGGAGAAATGAACATGAAATTGCAACAAGTATTTTTGTAGGATGACAGCATTTACAGAACATGTTTTCTGTAGCCATTTAGACTTGCCCAGGGAAAGTCACTGCAGTGGTATGGCAATTCTCAGAAGAGTCATAATAGTGCTCATTCCAAGGTGACAGTTTTCTTAACTATCTGAAGGGCAGGTTGTATTAAAAAATTTACAGACAATACTGATCAAACTGTAATGGGTTGTTCTTCCTACAAACCAATTATAAGTCAAAATTATGAGCTTTAAACAATGTCAACATTGTAATGAATTGAAAATGACGTGAAGAGATGTTATTTCTGCCTGATTTGACCTCTGACACACCCTAAATTCGAGTCAATAAACATTTATCAAATGCAGAGAGGTACTGGGGACATAAAAACAAGACAGGCTCCCTACCTCTAAGGAACCACATTCAAGCTGGAGACAGACCACAAGTAGATAACCTCACTATCTCAACAGAATGAGGCAACTGTTGAGTATGGGTAAATTACAGATGCTAGGGGAACCCCTGTGAAAGGGAACACCTTGGCCTGGGGATGGGAAGGTGTCAGCACTGCTGAGACACAATGTCACCTGTATTGAGACTTGAAGGATAACAGACATGAATTAGGTTGGGGGCAGAGGGAGGAAGAGAGTAAAAATACCATGGGCAAAAGCCTGGAGTGGGAAACAATATCTGATTGGTGGACCAGAAATAGTTTAGTATTTACTTCTAGAATGAAGGCAGGGAGTGAGCCGGAGTGAGCAGATCATGAATGACCTCCTACGCCAGGTTAAGAAGCTTAGGCTTTATCCTGTCTTGAAGGGTAAGTGACATGGCAAAATCCATGTTGTATATCTATTAATCTAGCAGCAGTGTGAAGGACAGGGGCAGAGAGTTTAATAAGAAGACTCAAGTGGTGGCTTTGAAGGGGCTCCTTTACAGAAAATTAAACGTAGAGCGCAGAAAGAAATTAAAAGAGATCTTAGTGTAAGTCACAAAGCCATAAAAGATGGAGTTTCCTTATTGTCATACTTTAGAAAGCAATAAGCAACCTCCCGTAGAATTTATCTACCCACATAAATGGCACAGAAAAGAAAACTTGATAAAAAAAAGTCCTGGGACAAATGCATTCATTCAATATATATTTACTGAAAAACCTGGGAAATTACTTGAGCCAAGATTTAATAACTTTGACAAGGGAAGTTTTAACTTAGAACTGATTAATGGACCAGGAATCCAACTAGAAATTTTGCTTCCTTAATGATGGGGAAGGAAAAACAACAACAAAGTTTTTCTGAACCCTTGCATGGATAGCTAGCAGTGCTATGTTAAAATTAAAAAGGAGAACATGAAGATAATGTGCTACTGAAAAAGCGAAGAAAAAAGGCGAAAGGCTCAAAGGCCAGATCTTGGCAAGTCACTTCCCTGAAAAGCCTACTTCCCTTGGGTATGGGAGAGGCATCCTATAGCAAGGCAGTCTCCTATTTCAGGGTGATGCTGGGTTCATCATTAAACATACAAAACTTAAACATATCATTATCTAAAGAAAAACAACCACAAAGAGACTGGTCGTTTAGGAAAAATACTTATTTTATCCTGAGCTGAGAACAGGCTATAAAACTTAGGGAGGAGCAGGACTAAAGAAAAGAAAAATGCTAACCAATATATTTCTGATCCCTTGACTCTAAAAACAAGTTCGTCTAGCATCTTTTATCTCCTTCCTCAATAAAATGAATAAAAAAAGATACTTGTATTCTTCATTAGAAGAAGAGGAAGAGTTTGAGCCATGCTATAAATCAGTGGCTCTCAATTGGGGATGATTTCACTCCTGAGGGGACATTTTTGGCTGTCACGACTGGGGGAAGAGGTGCTACTGGCATCTAAGGATGTGCTAATAAACATCCTATAACTCGTAGAACAGGCTCTACAATAAAGAATTATCTAGTCCAAAATGTCAATAGTGCCGAGTTTGAGAAACCCTGCTATAAACGGCTCTATAAATGTATAAATTATTCCTGAGTAGCTCAGAGCCTACCTACCAATGTGCTAAATAAAACTTTAAAATACTGGCAAGTGAAATCAATTAGAAGCCAAAGGTACATACAAGGGAAATAAATATTCGGGTGTCAAATCCAGATCGTCATCATAACCAAATCGTCGAAGCACAGTCCAAGTAGTTTCATGTCTCCCTCTCTGAATAAAAAGTGTGTGTAAAAAAAGAAAACCTGAAATAAAATAAATTAGTAAATATAGCTGATGTGAAAATGGGTAGAGTCACAAGGAAGAAAAGCATGTAACACATAACGGCAAGAGCTAGACTCCTGAACATATGTGTACTAGTTTTGCATATGGAAGGTCAAACCAAAACAATGTTCACAAGTGTCTCAAAGAGTTGATTTCAGAATCATTTCACAGATACACCCAGGTCAGCAAGAGATGGCACTACATGAAAGGACCAAAAACATATCCCAAGGAATATGTTTCATACTTATATGTTTACTGACATTCACATGGTTATATGATAAAAACAAATGAAATCATTTTAATTTTAAGATAAATTTGTTTCTGAAATCTCTTACCCTCAGATGGACCTCTGCACTCCTGAGATCCAATCAATTTCCCTACCTCTAATTTATACTCACAGTAAAGATAATTATCCCCACCAACGCCTGCCTCTTCCAACTCTTAAACATCCAGGTTAGATTTTAGGTATATTAGTAAATACAAACATTTCCCTAAATATAGATAATACTATAGACTTTTGCCTTCTGCTAAATTTTGAAAGTATTAAATTCAAAAGGGGGAAAAAGCACCATTCACCCACCTTTCAGTGTCAATCCACTATCAGCCACACCATCACTTATATGTTTTCTGACTACATTTTTGACATCTTCTAGAGCTTGAGGAGCTAACGGAGTGTTGAAACAAATTCTCTAGCAAAAAACATAAAAATAAAGTTAAAAACAAATCAGCATTAAAACCACAAATAATACAAATATTAATCCACAAAGCAACATTAAATCAAAGAGTTGCAACCAAAGGAAACATATTCTGAATTAGCAGAGCCTCTATTTTGTATTAAGTAAAACATGTCATACTTAGGACATGTTTTCCCTACTCTCCCCATCATGTTCCTAAAACACAGAGCTCTTTGTGTAGCTATGTTATACAAAACCGAGAAAGAAAAATAATTCAGAGTTCAGACATCAAGTCATCCTTAATAAACCCACTGTACACCATGAAATGACACTCTCAGAGTCCCCTCAATTCCTAAGCATAAGAGAGTTTTATCCCCTAGGTAAAGATTAAATAGCCTGATGTGAAAGAGAGTTTTTACATGAAAGAGATGCATGTTTATCAAAATACCATTGTTCAAGCCAATAAATTTTTTCTCTTCTCAGCAAAAAAAGACCAAGATACACAAATATCTGAAATAAAAGGCTACCTGAAAGAAGTTGAGTTCAGCATCATTGAGAGTACCATCATTATCTTGATCAGATATTTTAAATATACGAGTAAGGGCTTTTATACAGGCTGGTTTCATCTATAAATCATTGAGAAAAGAAACAATCGTTTTAATGTAAATAGCTGGGATTTTAAAATATGATTTTCATAAATATGCTGAGAAGAATTCTGAATGTTTTCACTGCCAAATACATAACATCAAATACAACCAACATGAAAAATGAACTAAAGCAAAGCCATTTCCTTTTATACCCAAGCCACTTTAAGTAAATGAGGCAATATTTACTTGGACCGATCTGGAATGGTTACACTCTCCCTTCATGACCACACACCCTCTGAAGATGGGCAAAAGAGAAATTCATCTTTAGGGAAGATTCATTCTTCCAGTCATATAAAGAAGAAATGCCCTCTCTCATTCCATAAAGAATTTGAGCTGACATAAAACTACAGTAAACGCTTTTCCCCCCCAACTTCTCTGATTTTTGACCTTCTAGCAGCAAAATGGGACTAAATGTTTTGGTCTGTCACGTGTGTGTGTATATATCAAAGCTGGGATATAAAATGTAATGATTCGCAAGCAGGTGACAAAATAGCACTGGTCGATAAGTGTACAAGTCTTTTACTAACTTCCTATTACGAGATAAGAATTACATTTAAAAAATTACATTTTTGACACTACAACTTTTATAAGAAAAGCTGCTGGAAGTGTACTTTGACAACTTTTATTTTAGGATTTGTAATGGATAGAACAAATATTTGACTATTTAAAAATAAGCCCCAGGGGCTTCCCTGGTGGCGCAGTCGTTAAGAGTCCGCCTGCCGATGCAGGGGACACGGGTTCGTGCCCCGGTCTGGGAAGATCCCACATGCCGCAGAGCAGCTAGGCCCGTGAGCCATGGCCGCTAAGCCTGCGCGTCCGGAGCCTGTGCTCCGCAACGGGAGAGGCCACAACAGTGAGAGGCCCGCGTACCGCAAAAAAAAAAAAAAAAAAAGTAATTGAAGAAAAACAGTGATGCATTTTTCATTAAAGCTTGAAATGCATCAGAAGCAAAAGTACTCTAAGGTACTAGCTCAATACAATATTTAAATATTAACCTCTTAAAATATAACACCAAAAAATGACTACTTTTTTAAAGTATTAAAAATTATACTTTAATAAAACTAAAATATTTTGGCAGTAATAAAATAAACTCATTTTGCATATAAAGTAATCTAAACCCTCACACAGATCTTTTTCATTGTTAGGTAAGCAGAGGACTCCATGGGTCATACAGAGTCCGTCATCACTGGAAACATTTCGAATTCAGGCTTTAATTTAGAATATGATCTTTTTGATGATCCTACCTCAAATCTGTGTTAAATGTTGTCTAAATAAAAGATTCTGTTATAAGCTTAGACTCAAGGCTTGTACTTGTATAAATCAAGGCATATAGTCTCTAAAAGTTACAGATTTTACCTTAAGCAGGTCCACCTAAGAAATGACTAACAGATGGTAGTAGGTGTTTTACAGGGAAGGGAGGATTAGCAGATTAGCAGAACTAATAATAGGCCTAAGAAAAAAGTAGCAATTAGAGAATTAAGAACAAACTAACAGTGGGGATTTAATGTACTGCTAGGCTAAGCTGAGAAGTAAATCTCTCAAGTATGAGGCTGTTTCCCAAATTTTCTTAATCATAAGATATAGCACCTGGCTGAATCAGAATGGAATCTGTATTTTTTTTTTTTTGCAGTACGCAGGCCTCTCACCACTGCGGCCTCTCCTGTTGCGGAGCAAAGGCTCCGGACGCACAGGCCCAGCGGCCATGGCCCACGGGCCCAGCCGCTCCGCGGCATGTGGGATCCTCCCGGACCGGGGCACGAATCCACATCCCCTGCATCAGCAGGCGGACTCTCAACTACTGCGCCACCAGGGAAGCCCCTGGAATCTGTATTTTTAACAAGTACACCTTGTGACTATTATGAGGTGAATTTGGGAAATACTGAATTAAGAGCAAGTTAGAAATAAACACTCCAATTAAGGAACAGTAAACCAGGATTAAGGAAGAGTAAATCAGGGTCAGATTAAGGGATAGCTCAGATTAATATTTATACCAGGGGTCAGCACTTTTTTGGTAAAGAGCTACATAGCAAATACTTTAGGCTTTGGGGGTCAACAGGCAAAATCAAGGATATCATGTAGGTACTTACATAGCAAGAGATAATCAATTTTTTATTAATGAAATAATAATTAATAATTTATTAATGAAATTAAATAATAATTTATTAATGAAATTAAAAATATAGTAATAACTGAGTATACCTTTACTATACAGGTCTACTAATGAGAAGGATGGAATTCCTCTTAGAGGGATAACATTTGGCTTAATTAGGGTTCAAAGTTAATGTTCCCTATCTTGTAATAACCTATAATGGAATATAATCTGCAAAAAAACCCCACAAAAACAAAAAACAAATCACTATGCTATACACCCGAAACTAACACAATAGTAAATCAACTATACTTCAATTTAAAAAAAAAGTCAGCATTCCCTATCATGAAAATCAATTGCAAGTGTTCGGCTGTTAATGCTGATCTGTAATGAGATTTTACATATTTCATCTTTGAAAATGTCTTTTTGCACAGATACACACTGCCAATAGTGACACATATCTGTAAACATATCTTTAATTGAGCACATTCATCACTTGGAAGGCATTTACAGAATCATATTTGATTTTTTTCTTGATATTGCCTGTTAACACATCATTACACTGCAGATTGATCAGTTCCAACTGAAGGCTGGGTGGAAGCTCCTCAACTGCATGGTCAAATGGATTAGGAAATTTCCTTTGCGCGTGCATTTAGGTCCAAAAAAACCAATGCTGAAATTAGAGCTCAGAATATATATCTGTTTTGCCATCTGAAAACCCACTTTTTTCTTTTCTTCTTTTGGCATGATAGGTATATACTGATAATAAAAAAATAAAATGCCGCAATACAGAGGTACACATGGTACATGAAATGCTGCCGCATTTGAACCGTGTCAGTCCAGTTAGCAGTGCACTGAGCAGCAGTGTTATGACAGTTACCACATACAAGCTCTGTTGCAACTATGCAACTCTGCCTTTGTAACAGGAAAGTATAGACAAATATAAAGGAATGAAGGTGGTTGTGGTACAATAAAACTTATTTATCAATGGTGAAAATCTGAATGTCATATAACTTTCCCACATCTCAAAATATTATTCCTTTTGATTTTTTCCCCAATCATTAAAGAATGTAAAATGTATCTTAGCTCCTAGGCTGTATAAAAACAGGTGGCAGGCCAAATTTGGCCTGTGGGTCAGTTCTACAACCACTCACCTATACTATAAACTTTTCCTGAAATAAATGCTTTCAGGAAACTTTCTTCCCCCCAGCAAACTTTCATTTCTTAAAAACTCAAATACAACAACAAAAGAAACAAATAACTCCATTAAGAAATGGGCAAAATACTCAAATAGACCTTTCTCCAAATAAGATATACAAATGGCCAATAAGCACAGGAAAAGATGTCCAACATCATTAGCCATCAAAGAAATGCAGTTCAAACAACAATGAGAGCTTCCCTGGTGGCACAGTGGTTGAGAGTCCGCCTGCCGATGCAGGGGACACGGGTCCGTGCCCTGGTCCGGAAAGATCCCACATGCCGCGGAGTGGCTGGGCCCGTGAGCCATGGCTGCTGGGCCTGGGCGTCCGGAGCCTGTGCTCCGCAGCGGAAGAAGGCCGCAGCAGTGAGAGGCCTGCGTACCGCAAAAACAAAAACAAAAACAACAACAACAACAACAACAAAAAAAGAGATACCACTCACATCTACCAGGATAGCTATAAACAGACAAACAGACGTGGGGGCTGGGGAATAACAAGTGTTGGAAAAGGTGTGGAGAAGTTGGGACTTTCATATAGTTTAGTGGTTCCTTGGTAAGTAAAACAAAATTACCATGTGACCTAGCAATTCCACTGCTAAATAGACACTCAAAACAGGGGTTCAAACTTATGTGCGAATGTTCTTAGCAGCTCTTTTATGATAGCCAAAAAGTGGAAGCAACCCAAATATCCAACAACAGATGAATGGATAAACAAAATGTGGTATATCCATAAAATGAAGTATCATTTGACCATAAAAAGGAATGAAGTACTAATAATGCTACAACGTGGATGGATGTACCTTGAAAACGTTACACTAAGTGAAAGAAGCCAGACACAGGGACTTCCCTGGTGGCGCAGTGGTTAAGCATCTGCCTGCCAATGCAGGGGACATGGGTTCAAGCCCTGGTCTAGGAAGATCCCACATGCCACAGAGCAACTAAGCCCGTGCGCCACAGCTACTGAGCCTGTGCTCTACAGCCCACGAGCCACAACTACTGAGCCTGCGTGCCACAACTACCGAAGCCCGCATGCCTAGAGCCCGTACTCCACAAGAGAAGGCACCACCATGAGAAACCCATGCACCACAACAAAGAGTAGCCCCCATTTGCCACAACTAGAGAAAGCCATGCGCAGCAACAAAAACCCAATGCAGCCAAAAATTAATTAATTAATTAATTGATTAAAAAAAATAAATAGGCACAAGACTCTTAGATAGCCTCATCCACCAGAGGGCAGACAGCAGAAGCAAGAAGAACTACAATTTTGCAGCCTGTGGAAGGAAAACCACATTCACAGGAAGACAGACAAAATGAAAAGGCAGAGGACTTTGTACCAGATGAAGGAACAAGATAAAACCCCAGAAAAACAACTAAATGAAGTGGAGCTAGGCAACCTTCCAGAAAAAGAATTCAGAATAATGACAGTGAAGATGATCCAGGACCTCGGAAAAAGAATCGGAGGCAAAGATCGAGAAGATGCAAGAAATGTTTAACAAAGACTGGGAAGAATTAAAGAACAAACACCTAGAAGAATTAAAGAATGAACAAACAGAGATGAACAATACAATAACTGAAATGAAAAATATACTAGAAGCAATCAATAGCAGAATAACTGAGGCAGAAGAACGGATAAGTGACCTGGAAGACAGAATGGTGGAATTCACTGCTGCGGAACAGAACAAAGAAAAAAGAATGAAAAGAAATGAAGACAGCCTAAGAGACTTCTGGGACAACATGAAACACAACAACATTCGCATTATAGGGGTCCCAGAAGGAGAAGAGAGAGAGAAAGGACCAGAGAAAATATTTGAAGAGATTATAGTCAAAAACTTCCCTAACATGGGAAAGGAAATAGCCACCCAAGTGCAGGAAGTGCGGAGAGTCCCAGGCAAGATAAACCCAAGGAGAAACATGCCGAGACACACAGTAATCAAATTGACAAAAATTAAAGACAAAGAAAAATTATTGAAAACGAGGGAAAAATGACAAATAACATACAAGGGAACTGCCATAAGGTTAACAGCTGATTTCTCAGCAGAAACATTACAAGCCAGAAGGGAGTGGCACGATATATTTAAAGTGATGAAAGGGAAGAACCTACAACCAAGATTACTCTACCCAGCAAGGATCTCGTTCAGATTCGATGGAGAAATCAAAAGCTTTACAGACAAGCAAAAGCTAAGAGAATTCAGCACCACCAAACCAGCTCTGCAACAAATGCTAAAGGAACTTCTCTAGGTAGGAAACACAAGAGAAGAAAAGGACCTACAAAAACAAACCCAAAACAATTAAGAAAATGGTAACAGGAACATACATATTGATAATTACCTTAAACGTGAATGGATTAAATGCTCCAACCAAAAGACACAGGCTCGCTGAATGAATACAAAAACAAGACCCATATATATGCTGGCTACCAGAGACCCACTTCAGACCTAGGGACACATACAGACTGAAAGTGAGGGGATGGAAAAAGATATTCCATGCAAATGGAAATCAAAAGAAAGCTGGAGTAGCAATACTCATATCAGATAAAATAGACTTTAAAATAAAGAATGTTACAAGAGACAAGGAAGGACACTACATAATGATAAAGGGATCAATCCAAGAAGAAGATATAACAATTATAAATATATATGCATGCAACAAAGAAGCACCTCAATACATAAAGCTAACAGCTGTAAAAGAGGAAATCAACACTAACACAACAACAGTGGGGGCTTTAAACCTCACTTACGCCAATGGACAGACCATCCAGACAGAAAATTAATAAGGAAACACAAGCTTTAAATGACACAATAGACCAGATAGATTTAATTGATATTTATAGGATATTCCATCCAAAAACAACAGATTACACTTTCTTTTCAAGTGCACACAGAAAATTCTCCAGGATAGATCACATCCTGGGTCACAAATCAAGCCTCAGTAAATTTAAGAAAATTGAAATCATATAAAGCATCTTTTCTGACCACAACGCTATGAGATTAGAAATCAATTGCAGGGAATAAAACGTAAAAAACACAAACACATGGAGGCTAAATAATACGTTACTAAACAACCAAGAGATCACTGAAGAAGTCAAAGGGGAAATCAAAAAATACTTAGAGACAAGCGACAATGAAAACACGATGACCCAAAACCTATGGGATGCAGCAAAAGCAGTTCTAAGAGAGAAGTTTATAGCAATACAAGCCTACCTCAGGAAACAAGAAAAATCTCAAATAATCAATCTAAACTTACACCTAAAGGAACTAGAGAAAGAAGAACAAACAAAACCCCAAGTTAACAGACGGAAAGAAATGATAAAGATCAGAGCAGAAATAAATGAAATGCAAACAAAGAAAACAACAGCAAAGATCAATAAAACTAAAAGCCGGTTCTTTGAGAAGATAAACAAAATGGTAATCCTTTAGCCAGACTCATCAAGAAAAAGAGGGAGAGTACTCAAATCAATAAAATCAGAAATGAGGACTTCCCTGGTGGCGCAGTGGTTGAGAGTCCGCCTGCCAATGCAGGGGACATGGGTTCGTGCCCTGGTCCTGGAATATCCCACATGCCGCGGAGCAGCTAGTCCTGTGAGCCATGGCTGCTGAGCCTGCACATCTGGAGCCTGTGCTCCGCAACAGGAGAGGCCACAACAGTGAGAGGCCAGCGTACCGCAAAAAGAAAAAAAAAAAAAAAAAGAAACGAAAAAGGAGAAGTCACAATGGACACCAGAGAAATACAAAGCATCATAAGAGACTACTACAAGCAACTCTATGCCAATAAAATGGACAACCTGGAAGAAATGCACCAATTCTTAGAAAGGTATAACCTTCTAAGACTGAACCAGGAAGAAATAGAAAATATGAACAGACCAATCACAAGTAATGAAATTGAAACTGTGATTAAAAATCTTCCAACAGGGCTTCCCTGGTGGCGCAGTGGTTGAGAGTCCGCCTGCTGATGCAGGGGACACGGGTTCGTGCCCTGGTTTGGGAAGATCCCACATGCCGCGGAGCGGCTAGGCCCGTGAGCCATGGCCGCTGAGCCTGCGCGTCCGGAGCCTGTGCTCCGCGACGGGAGAGGCCACAACAGTGAGAGGCCCGCGAACTGCAAAAAAAAAAAAAAAAAAAATCTTCCAACAAACAAAAGTCCAGGACCAGGTGGCTTCACAGGTGAATTCTATCAAACTTGTAGAGAAGAGCTAACACCCGACCTTCTCAAACTCTTCCAAGAAATTACAGAGGAAGGAACACTCCAAAACTCATTCTATAAGGCCACCATCACCCTGATACCAAAACCAGACAAAGATACTACAAAAAAAGAAAATTACAGACCAATATCACTGATAAATATACATGCAAAAATCCTCAACAAAATACTCGCAAACAGAATCCATCAACACATTAAAAGGATCATACACCATGATCAAGTGGGATCTATCCCAGGGATGCAAGGATTCTTCAATATATGCAAATCAATCAATGTGATACACCATATTAACAAATTGAAGAATAAAAACCACGTGATCATCTCAATAGATTCAGAAAAAGCTTTTGACAAAATTCAACACCCATTTATGATAAAAACTCTCCAAAAAGTGGGCACACAGGGAACCTACCTCAACATAATAAAGGCCATATACGACAAACCCACAGCAAACATCACTGTCAATGGTGAAAAACTGAAAGCATTTCCTCTAAGAACAGGAACAAAACGAGGATGTCCACTCTCGCCACTATTATTCAACATAGTTTCGGAAGTCCTAGCCACGGCAATCAGAGAAGAAAAAGAAATACAAGGAAACAAATTGGAAAAGAAGAAGTAAAACTGTCACTGTTTGCAGATAACATGATACTATACATAGAGAGTCCTAAAGATGCCACCAGAAAACTACTAGAGCTAATCAATGAATTTGGTAAAGTTGCAGGATACAAAATTAATGCACAGAAATCTCTTGCATTCCTATACACTAACAACGAAAGATCAGAAAAAGAAATTAAGGAAATAATCCCATTCACCATTGCAACAAAAAGAATAAAATACCTAGGAATAAACCTACCTAAGGAGGTAAAAGACCTGTATGCAGAAAACTATAAGACACTGATGAAAGACATCAAAGATGACAAAAACAGATGGAGAGATATACCATGTTCTTGGATTGGAAGAATCAATACTGTGAAAATGACTATACCACCCAAAGCAATCTACAGATTCAATGCAATCCCTATCAAATTACCAGTGGCATTTTCTAAAGAACTAGAACAAAAAATCTTAAAATTTGTATGGAGACACAAAAGACCCCGAATAGCCAAAGTAGTCTTGAGGTAAAAAAAAAAGAGCTGGAGGAATCAGACTCCCAGACTTCAGACTATACTACAAAGCTACAGTAATCAAGACAATAGGGTACTGGCACAAAAACAGAAATATAGGTCAATGTAACAGGATAGAAAGCCCAGAGATAAAGCCACGCACCTATGGTCAATTAATCTATGACAAAGGAGGCAAGGATATACAATGGAGAAGAGACAGTCTCTTCAATAAGTGGTCCTGGGAAAACTGGACAGCTACATGTAAAAGAATGAAATTAGAACACTCTCTAACACCATATACAAAAATAAACTCAAAATGGATTAGAGACCTAAATGTAAGACCAGACACTATAAACCTCTTAGAGGAAAACATAGGAAGAACACTCTTTGACATAAATCACAGCAAGATCTTTTTTGATCCACCTCCTAGAGTAATGGAAATAAAAACAAAAATAAACAAGTGGGACCTAATGAAACTTAAAAGCTTTTGCACAGCAAAGGAAACTACAAACAAGACAAAAAGACAACCCTCAGAATGGGAGAAAATATTTACAAACAAATCAACTGACAAAGGATTAATCTCCAAAATCTATAAACAGCTCATGCAGCTCAATATTAAAAAAACAAACAACCCAATCCAAAAATGGGCAGAAGGCCTAAATAGACATTTCTCCAAAGAAGACATACAGATGGCCAAGAAGCACATGAAAAGCTGCTCAACATCACTAATTATTAGAGAAATGCAAATCAAAACTACTATGAGGTATCACCTCACACCAGTTAGAATGGGCATCATCAGAAAATCTACAAACAACAAATGCTGGAGAGGGTGTGGAGAAAAGGGAACCCTCTTGCACTGTTGGTGGGAATGTAAACTGATACAGCCACTATGGAGAACAGTATGGAGGTTCCTTAAAAAACGAAAAATAGAATTACCATAGGACCCAGCAATCCCACTACTGGGCATATACCCAGAGAAAACCATAATTCAAAAAGACACATGGACCCCAATGTTCATTGCAGCAGTATTTACAATAGCCAGGTCATGGAAGCAACCTAAATGCCCATTGGCAGATGAATGGATACAGAAGATGTGGTACATATATACAATGGAATATTACTCAGCCATAAAAAGGAATGAAATTGGGTCATTTGCAGAGATGTGGATGGATCTAGAGACTGTCATACAGAGTGAAGTAAGTCAGAAAGAGAAAAACAAATATCGTATATTAACGCATACATGTGGAACCTAGAAAAGTGGTACAGATGAACTGGTCTGCAGGGCAGAAATAGAGACACAGATGTAGAGAACAAACGTATGGACACCAAGGGGGGAAGTGGGGGTGGGGGTGGTAGTAGGATGAATTGGGAGATTGGGATTGACATGTACACACTGATGTGTATAAAATGGATGACTAATAAGAACCTGCTGTATAAAAAATAAAATCCAAAAATAAATAAATAAATAAAAGAAGCCAGACACAGAAGACCACATATTGTATGATTCCATTTATATGAAATGTCCAGAATATGCAAATCCATAGAGACAGAAAGAAGATTACTGGTTGCCAAAAGCTGGGGTAAGGAAGAAGGGGGGAATGGGAGTGACTGCTAGTGGGTAAAAGGTTTCTTTTGAAACGCTCTGGAGACAGGCAGTGAGGATGGACACACAATTTTGTGAATACGTTAAAAATCACTGAAGAGGACACTTCAAAAGGGTGAACTTTATGGTATGTGAGTTACATCTCAATTTAAAAATTAATTTTAAAAGTCTATGGTAGGGCCTCCCTGGTGGTGCAGTGGTTGAGAGTCCGCCTGCCGATGCAGGGGACATGGGTTCGTGCCCCAGTCCAGGAGGATCCCACATACCGCGGAGCAACTAAGCCCGTGAGCCATGGCCGCTGAGCCTGCACATTGGAACAGGAGAGGCCACAACAGTGAGAGGCCTGTGTACCGCAAAAAAAAAAAAAAAAAAAGTCTACGGTAAAATATTGTTAAATTTTAAATATTTCATTAAGGAATTACTGTGTTTCTAAGCTATGGAACAAAAGGGATTATTCAAATTGTATTACATATTGTACCCATTTCAAATAATTACACAAGTTTTTTGCTTGTATGTGTTTTTAAGTTTGTGGATTTTTTTTTGATTTGAATATTACTTTATTTATTTATGTTTTATACAGCACTTTCTTATTAGTTATCTATTTTATACATATTAGTGGATATATGTCAATCCCAATCTCCCAATTCATCCCACAGATTTGTGGATTTAATTGTAGCAAAGCAAGTAGACCATTAGTTAAGTCTTTGGACTTTTTGTTGTTACAATTGCCAATTCTCCTGTTTGTTTTAATGGCACTTCCTGAAATAATATTTGATCTGGAATATTATTCTGACTATTTAACATGAATGTCTTTGAAGAAAAGTACCTAGAAAATATAACAGTATAGTAAGCAATAAATTTTAATTTTAGCAGTTTAGATGAATACTTCAGAGTTACTAAAAATCGTTTTCATAACAGAGTTACTACCTACACATTCCAGCCCCTACTAACACAGCCTGATGGGATGGAGGGTTTACCTCTTTCTCCTCTGGGCAGTACAGGGGCCCTGTAGGATGAAGAACAGCTTTCTGTGCATAATAGAAGAGCTCCGATATGTTCTTCAGATTTTTTGCTGAACACTGAAAAGAAAGTTTAAAATTTTTCACTCTGAAAGCAATCATGAGAGCTAAAAATATTTTTTAAACTATAAACATTCCTTGAAGAAACTGAAAAAAGTGCATTTTTCTTACTGGATATCACAATATGACTGTTTACAAAGAGCTCAGAGGCCATCTCCAAGTTCTCTGTTTTATTTGGTTTACAAGACTTCACAAACAAATTTATTCCACCCCACATCTTCCCTCCCTCCTATTCTGAACCTCAATTTAGTGAGAATTCACCAACTGTAAATTTCAAAATCCAATGATAAGGCATACCTCCACACAGGTTTCTATTTCTGTGTACTGGTTCATAATAGGAAGGATGGTCTCCATACTACTGTATTCCACCAGATCAGATTTGTTCCCAACCAATATCAAAGGCAGCCTGAAATAAACAGGGCACATTGTAATAATAAGGAAGGCAAAAGACATTAGATTTATATTTTAATGTACATTGTAACCTAGTCTAACTAATAAGATTTACTTAATCTCCTCAATATGAACCCTCTATCTTAGTCAGCCCAAGCACCCTGGAAAGCATGTTCATAATCAGCAAATATTTACTGAGTTCCTATTATAAGCCAGGGACTGTTCTAAGCATTACAGACACAAGACAGAAAAGGTCCCTGCTCACTCTCATAGTGAAAATCAGAAAATGGACAATAAGCAAATAAACAAACAAGACACTTTCCAATTCTGTAAGTGCAATGAAGGAAATAAACAGGTATATGGGATAAAGTAATGGGAGGGGGCTAACTCTACATGGTAATCACGGAAAATCTCTCTGACAAGGTGGCATTTGAGCCAAGGAGTGAAGGATGAAATGGAATCTGTTATGTGAAAATCCAAGAAAGAGCTGGCTGGGAAGAAGGGACAGCATGTGCAAAAGCCCCAAACTGAAAGAACATTCCCATGAGTCCAAAGAACAGAAAAATGCCAGAGTGGCTGAAGAGTACTGGTCCAAGGGGAAGAGGTATGAAATGGAGTTGGAGAGAGGAGCAAAGGCCAGACACAAAAGGAATTACAGCTGCAGTAAAGAGTGTGTGGTTTATTTTAAGTGTAAAAAGGGAAGCCACAGAAGGGTTATAAGTAGGTGAATGATATGATCCAAATGATATTTTAAAATGCAGTCATTTGTTATCTTTGAGAGATACATACTGAAATATTTACAGTACAATATGGTATCTGATTTGTTCAAAATGATCCCAAGGGGAGGGGTAATAAATGAAACAACACTGGCCATGAGTTGTTAATTACTGAAGCTGGATGACTGATACAGAGGGATTCGTTATACTATTCTCTCTACTTCTGTATATGTTTGATTTTTTTTCAATAATAAAAAAGTTTTTTTGGGCTTCCCTGGTGGCGCAGTGGTTGAGAGTCCGCCTTCCGATGCAGGGGACACGGGTTCGTGCCCCGGTCCGGGAAGATCCCACATGGCCGCGGAGCGGCTGGGCCCGTGAGCCATGGCCGCTGAGCCTGTGCGTCCAGAGCCTGTGCTCCGCAACGGGAGAGGCCACAACAGTGAGAGGCCCGCGTACAGCAAAAAAAAAAAAAAGTTTTTTTATGTGATATCTTGGATTAGGGCAATGAAGGTGAAGAGGAAATATTCAGATTTGAGATATATTTTAGAAGTAGAAGAAACAGGAGCAATGGGTAGATTAGATATGGAGATTGAAGGAAAACAGAAATCAAGAAAAGTAAACAGATTTTTTGTCTGGACAAAATGCGTAGAGCTTCTGAGACAGAAAAGACTTAGAAATCTGCGGAGCGGGCAGTGGGGAGTAGGCAGGGAATTAAGGATTTTGTTTTAAACAAATTAAATCTGACAGGCCTATCAGAAATCTGAATGGGGATTACCAAGGAGTACTAGCCCAGTGGAGAACAATTATTTGTACATCCCACAAGAGAGCTTAAAGGGAAAGCAAATCATCTTGCTGGAACTCCAGATTGCAAAAGAAATACTTGCAAGCATTTATTTAACCACCTAGTGTGGTTATTATGTGTAAAAGGACTGGCCCACTTCATAACCCAAATATAGATTGTTAATAGAGCCAGAAGGGTTTCCAAAAATGTGGTGCTTTACAACCAAACGTGGCTCAGAATAATTTATGGATCTTAAAAAAAAAATACACATGTCCAAGCCCTACTCCAAACCTACTGATTCTAAAACTCAAAGGGTGGAGCAAAGGCATCTATATTGTTTTAAAGTACTCCAGGCGACAGTGATGGGCACATCTGACTAAGGAGCACTGTGATAATGGTACAAGGAAGTCCTAAGTAAGAACATATGTGTAACAAATATAAACTTAAGGTATGAGGCCCACGAAAGAGGGTATTGGGAAAATGTGAAGTCCATACACTAAAGAAATAGATCACCTTGGAACAAATCAACCACAAGAGAAATAAATATGCTCACATGATTCAGGGAGGGGTAAAAGTATAGCCACCCCTGAGAAAGCACAATTAGAGATCTCCAAATACTGAAAGCCACTTTCAGATGGCAAACTAAAAGGGCCACAAGACTAGCCAGCTAGTTTCTAAAGAGCAGTTTAGGAAGCTGTCGTAGTAGAGCCCATTTTAAAAATTCAGTTGTTCAAACTAGTGCTTGATAGATCCTGGCAAAACTGACTCCTCTGAAGAGTCCCTCCTGGAAACAGTTCAAGTAATCAGCAAGAAAAACAAGTGTCAGGAGCATACAGGCATCGTTTCCTCCAAGGCAGTCCTGTCCAATACAACCTTCTGTGATGACAGAAATGATCTTTATTTGTACTGTCCATTCCTGTAACCTCTAGCCACAAGTGGCTATCAAGCACTTGAAATGTGGCTGTGTCCAAGAAACTGAATTTTTCGTTTTATTTCATTTTACTTAAATTGCCACAACTGACTAGAAGCTACTGCCTTGGACAGTATAGCTCTAGAGAGCTCCTTTCAGCTTTGTCAGTAAGTCACTACAAAGTGACTTTAAAACAATGCTAATGATAAAACAATGATAAAGAGAAGCCATCAGAGATGCAAGATGTAGCACATACAATGCCATCTCAGTCACAAAGTAAATACGTGAGAGGGTGAGTCACCATGTTCATCTGTTTAGAAACAGATCTTTAGAGTTTCAAGGCATGAAAATGCCCAACTAAAAAAGAAATCTAAAAAATGAAGTAAAGGGCCAGATGTGAATAATATATAGATATTAGCCTGGTTTTCCTAACATTTAAAAAGACTCAAAGCACAAGACAAGAATGCCCACTCTCCCCACTTTTTTTCAACAAAATATTGGAAGTACTTGCCAGAAAAATTAGGCAAGAAAAAGAAATAAAAGGCACCTAAAACTGTCACTATTTGCAGAGGACATGATTTTATATATAGAAAACCCTAAAGACTTCACCAAAAAACTGTTAGAACAGACAAATTCAGTAAAGTGGTGGGGTACAAAATCAATACACAAAATTTGGTTGCATTTCTATACACTAACAACAAACTATGAGAAAGAGAAATTAGGAAAACAATCCCATTTACAATTGCATCAAAAAGAATGAAATACCTAGGAATAAATTTAACCAAGGAGGTGAAAGACACTGAAAACTGTATGTTATTGATGAAAGAAACTGAAGAAGACACAAAGAAACAGAAAAATATTCTGTGCTCATGAACTGGAAGAATTAATATTGTGAAAATGTCCATATTACCCAAAGCAATATACAGATTCAATGCAATCCTTATCAAAATTCCAATGACATTTTTCACAGAAATACAGCAAATAATCCTATTGGATGAAACTACAAAAGACCCTGAATAGCCAAAGCAATTTTGAAAAAGAACAAAAAATCTGTAGGCACCATGTGCCCTGATTTCAAACTACATAACAAAGCTATAGTAATCAAAACAGTATGGTATTCACATTAAAACAAATACATAGATCAATGGAACCCAAACAATATGGTCAATTAATTTATGACAAAGGAGGCAGGAATATATAATAGGGAAAGGATGGTCTTTTCCACAAATGGTATTGGGAAAAGTGGACAGCCCCATGCAAAAGAATGAAACTAGACCACTATCTTACACCATACACAAAAACTAACTCAAAATGGATGTAAGACCATTTTGATCAAAGACCTGAATGTAAGACCTGAAACCATAAAACTTCAAGAAGAAAATACAGGCATAAGTTACTTGACACTGGTCTTGGTGATGAATTTGTGGATCTGGCAACAAGAGCAAAAATAAACAAGTGGGACTATATCAAACTAAAAATTTCTATTTCTACACAGCAAATGAAATCATCTACAAAATTAAAAGACAACCTACTGAATGGGGGAAAATTATTTGTAAATCATATATCAGATAAGAAGTTACTATCCAAATTATACAAAGAACTCATAAAACTCAACAGCAAAAAACCCCCAAAAATCTGATTTAAAAATGGGCAGAGGATCTGAATACAGATTTTTCCCAAAAAATGTCATACAGATGGCCAAAAGGCACCTGAAAAGATGTTCAACATCACTAATCATCAGGGGAATGCAAATCAAAACTACAATGACATATCACCTCATACCTGGTGGAATGGCTATTATCAAAAAGATAAGAAATAAGAAGTGTTGGTGAGGATGTGGAGAAAACGGAACCCTCATATACCTCTGTGCACTGCTGGTAGGAATGTAAATTGGTGCAATCACTATGGAGGTTCCTCAAAAAATTAAAAATAGAACTACCACACAATCCATCAATTCCATTTCTGGGTATTTATCTAAAGAAAACAAAAACACTAATTTGAAAAGATATATGTACCCCCATGTTCATTTACAGCACTATTTACAATAGCCAAGATATGGAAACAACCTAGGTGTCCATCAATGGATAAATAGATAAAGAAGATGTGGTGAATATATATACAATGGAATATTATTCAGCAATAAAAAAGAATGGAATCTTGCCGTTTTCAACAACATGGATGGACCTTGAGGGAATTAGGCTAAGCACAGTTAAGTCAGACAGCGAAAAACAAATACCGTATGATTTCACTTATATGTGGAATCTAAAAAAAAAACCAAAATCATAGATACAGAGAACAGAATGGTGCTTGCCAGAGAAGTGGGTGGGAGGTGGGAGTCGGTGAAACAGGTGAAGGGGGTCAAGAGGTACAAACTTTCGGTTATAAGATGAAT
Organism: Delphinapterus leucas; assembly: GCF_059928025.1. Lineage (NCBI taxonomy): Eukaryota > Metazoa > Chordata > Mammalia > Artiodactyla > Monodontidae > Delphinapterus > Delphinapterus leucas. The sequence continues at coordinate 24,847,190 of NC_143147.1, read as the reverse complement.
AAGCCACAGGGATGTAAAGCTCAGCATGGTGACTATAGTCAATAATATTGTGGAGCATACTTGAAAGTAGCCAAGAGAGTAAATACTAAAAGTTAACTGTGGGAGCTTCCCTGGTGGCGCAGTGGTCGGGAGTCTGCCTGCCAATGCAGGGGACACAGGTTCGTGCCCCGGTCCGGGAGGATCCCACATGCCACGGAGTGGCTGGGCCCGTGAGCCATGGCCGCTGAGCCTGCGCATCCAGAGCCTGTGCTCCGCAACGGGAGAGGCCACAACAGTGAGATGACCGCGTACCAAAAAAAAAAAAAAAAAAAAAAAAAAATTTAAAAGTTAACTGTGTATGATGACAGATAGTAACTAGATTTATTGTGGTGACCATTTCACAACGTATACAAATACTGAATCATGATGTTATACACCTGAAACCAACATAATTTTATGTCAATTATATCGCAATAAAAATTTTTTTGAAAAAGACTCAAATGCTTCACAAATAACATGTTCAATTAAACAATACCACAAGAATGTTTTGTTTCCATTTAAAGCTCAAAACATTTATACCTAGGACCACCAATCTGCTTAGAAGAAAACAGAATTTGCTTTTTCCCTATCATACATATATCTTCCAAAGAATTTCAAAGAAATCTCCCTGCATGAATTCCTAAATGAAGATCTCTATAAAGATTTTTAGAGAACTTATAAAGCACTTATACATGCATTATATTTCACTGGATTCTCAAAATAACCACATGTAGCCAAGAGAAGTATTACCCACTTACAGATGAGGAAACTAAGGCTCAATGAAGTTTTAGAGCTCATAAGAGGCCAAGCCAGATTTCCAAGGTCACTCATTTTCCTCCAAGTCCTGTGCTCTTACATATACCACATGGTGAGCAATCAATGACTTAGGGTATTGCCAATCCTCAAAAGGGCAACTCAAGAGAGAGGGCACATTATAGTACCAGAGCTCTATTTTCTGCTTTGCTCTCAAATATATGCGCTGCCTCAAATAATTCCTCCCAAAAAAGGTGTGAGTGTGTAAACAGACAGACCTATAAAGCACATATGGCAAACTGTTAACTAGTGGATCTAAGTGAATAGTTTACAGATGTTCATTGTACTATTTCTTGCAACTTTCCTCTAAGTTTGAAAATTTTCAATATACGAAGTTTGAGAGAAAAAAACTACCTGCTGTCTTTGTCTGTTCTTTCATTTATGAGAGGAATCCATCGACTGGTTACCTAAAATGAAAATTAACAAGAAGTAAGCCACGATGAGGATCTTCTTTGAAAAATACTCTACTTTGACCCCTAAAATTCTAAATTGAGGATCAATTATAAAAGTGCCCCCACTGAAATTTAACAAAATATAGTGAAAAAATGTCATACATTCATACCTTATCAATAGAATGCTTGTTGTTAACAGCATAAACTATGCAGATAACATTAGCCTACAAGAAAAATTAAATTGATGTCATTTTAAAATAACACAAAAGTAGCATTTAATTACCAACTAGCTAATATAGTTGGGCCAAAGAAAGAACAAAATTGGAAAACTAAAACACTTAGCATGCCTCTAAGAGGAAAAGGTTCCAAAGGATTTACAGCAAAAATACATTCTCAAAGTCAGCAGTAACAATAAAGAACTGAAAAAGTCCTCTTGGTAAGTGAGAGAATGAAATGGTAGATACAGAATCATCACTGTTTTCCCACAAGAAAACTTAGAACTATTTTTTTTTAACTTACCTGTGATATTTCTTGATGAAGTTGTTCATCACTCTGTTCTGCTTCTACAAATAACAAAGTCAAAAATTTCTTTTCATATTTTAAACACTTTCATAAAAACAAATGGCCAAGCTAAAACCCATATAACACCCATCTAACATCCCACAAAACATCCCTCACCCCTCATGTCATTTACATGGTGTAGTGTCAGACAAGTGGCAAAGACAAGGGCAAGCCAGAGAAAGCAGAGTTGAACTATGATAAGGAAGCTGGCTGGCACTGAGAGACAAGTCTACATGAAGATAACTCAGGCAAGGAAGAGCAGAAGGCATTGTGTGATAAATCTGGGCCGGCATCTGATCTAGAGTTGAGAAGGGACTGGGAAAAGAGATCAGAAACCCAAGTGAGAGTCAGAAGCCCAAAGAGTCTATACACACAGGGTCAAAAAGCCAGGTGAGAATCTGGGCAATATAAGCTTAAGATCTAGACAGCAGATAGAAGTAATCTTAACAAGGCCTCAGAAGCAAAACTGGAGCATGATAATGAGTCAAGAATTCCCTGGGGACTTCCCTGGTGGTCCACTGAGTAAGACTCAGCACTCCCAATGCAGGAGGCCCAGGTTCGATCCCTGGTTGGGGAACTAGATCCCGCATGCATGCCCCAACTAAGAGTTCACCTGCCGCAACTAAGAAGCCCTCATGCCTCAACTAAAAGATCCCAAGTGCCACAACTAAGATCCCAAGTGCCACAACTAAGACCCGGCGCAGCCAAAATAAATTTAAAAAAAAAAACATTCCCTCACTGGCCCATATCTCTGGCTAGAACGGATCTCAATGGATGGATATGCCTATAATCCCACAGGTGCAGGGGATAGGTGCAATATATAGCTAGAATGGAGAAGTAAACAAATGAAGACCAAAGCAATTATTGACATATTAATTTAGATCACTTTACGTTAACTGTTTCCCCCCAAAATGCATGTTATTTCTGACATACAAACTAATATCACAAATGAATACATGGTATTTCAATTTATGCTAAAAAATTGGCCGTATTTTAAATATCTTCTCAAATGTTGAGTAATCAACGGGTTAAGGCCTCAAGTCTAATACTAAAGTGAATCTAAGTATGTGGCTACACATATTGAAAAAGAATAATTCTGTAAATAAAGCTAGTTATGAGACTGATTGTAGCAGAAAACATCCAACTCCCTTCAGCTTCTAGTACAGTGCTGTCCAACAGAAATATGATACAAGCCATACATAAAATTTTTAATTTTCTAGTAGTCACCTTAAACAAAGTAAAAAGGAACAGGTAAAATGACTTTTTAATTTAACCCAAAATAACAAAAATATTAAAATTTCAATATGTAATCAATAGAAAAATTATTAATGAGATATCGTACATTCCTTTTTCCATTTTCTAAATCCACTTATATTTTATACTTAGAGCACATTTCAATTTAGACCAGACACATTTTAAGTGTTCAACAGTCATATGTATCAGACTGCAAAGTATTTCACTTTTGGAATATATGGAATACCAGCTCAGCAAAACGAAGTATTACTAATGTAGTTATACGCATTTTAAAAAATAGATTTCATTTTTTAGAGCAGTTTTAGGTTCACAGCAAAACTGAGTGGAAGGTACAGAGATTTCCCATATACCTCCTGCCTTCATATATAGCTTCCCCCAGTATCAACATCTCTCATCAGAGTGGTACACCTGTTACAACTTCCCTTTCTTCCCAAAAGAAGTCCCAGAACAAAGTAAAATAATTTAATGACTAAAAAGTAAAGTAGTAGTGTGTAGAAAAACTTTACATTATTAAAAGCAATATAGATGTGCTTCCATTATCATATACTGTAAGCAAGATGATAACTGTTTTAGCTTTTTTTTGTTTTTTAAGGACAAAGTCTGACAAATTAAAAAACAAATTTAGAACTCAAAAATTTTTCAAATTAGAACCTTTCTACATCATCAGAGCATGCCTGAATGTCTGATAACAAAATTAACACAGAACTTCTCTCTGCAAACATGCAAATCCAAGGAGGGTATCATTTGTCTGGTCATTTGCCATCCCTCCTTCTTTTTCGTTATTACAGAACCCAACTTGGTAAATTAGGGACAGAGAACTGCTTTTCGTGGGGTGTGGGGTAACACAAAAATAGTAAATGATCACTTACTGCTAGAGAAAAGGAACACCCCTCTTAAAACGTTTTTTAAAGCTCATTTAAGTACCTTTTTAAGGACTATTAAATTAACTCTACAGCTTCACCTACAAGAAGACATTCACTACCTGAGTAATCTACAATGTGCGTTGGAACTCTCTCAGGGGTGACATCAGCTGGAATGGTGATTTCTTCTGCCCGGGGAGGAACCTTCATTTGCAAACAAATATAAAAAAGGAAAAGCCTTTGAATATTATTAATCAAACTTGTTAACAGATTATGTAAATTTATCCATATATTAGCCCCTTTTGCCAATACTTATCTTTACAAGTATTTATTGTTCTTTTAAATGCTTATTTTTATGCTTTACCACAGATGCAAATATATATGAAAACTATATGATAAAACACTTTTTAAAAAAAAATGCACATTTATACCTATGTGGGCACAGGACATATTAAGGATACTTCAGCCCCTAAATTAATTTGGTGTTTAAAAATTAGATTTTTTAAATGTAGTTTTCATTCTATTTTGTTGAAGGCTTAAGATACTCTGCAAATGAAGACTTATGTTAATCTAAAATAATCCTCAAATAAATTAATAAATTATCAAAATTCATTTCTTCTAGAAGATAACTGGCTACACAAGCCTTATGCTTAATGACCCTATTACTTAGAAAAACTCCTTATCCACGCCCCAAAGGACTATGCTAAAATGACAATTCTGGACTTCCTTGGTGGCGCAGTGGTTAAGAATCTGTCTGCCAATGCAGGGGACACGGGTTCAAGCCCTGGTTTGGGAAGATCCCACATGCCATGGAACAACTTAGCCTGTGCACCACAACTACTGAGCCTGAGCTCTAGAACCCGTTAGCCACAACTACTGAGCCTGCGTGCCACACTGCTGAAGCCCGCGTGCCTAGAGCCTGTGCTCCACAACAAGAGAAGCCACCACAATGAGAAACCCACGCATCACAACAAAGAGTAGCCCCCATTGGCCGCAACTAGAGAAAAGCCTGCGCGCAGCAACAAAGACCCAACACAGCCAAAAATACAAATAAATAAACTTATAAAAGAATTAAATAAAATAAATAAAATAAAAAGACAATTTAAACTAAATTAAACTATCATAGAAAACTTTTAGGTATTATAACCTGAGTGATCCTAATTAACGTTACTGATTCCACACACCACATATGAAAATACACTCCATTTTACAAATTAAGCTATGATTTATTTAACTATCTTATTTAAGAGAAAAAAAAGCAAAAGAAACAATGAGTGGGACTTCCCTGGTGGCGCAGTGGTTAAGAATCCGCCTGCCAGTGCAGGGGACACAGGTTCGAGCCCTGATCTGGGAAGATCCCACATGCCGTGGAGCAACTAGGCCCGTGTGCCACAACTACTGAACCTATGCTCTAGAGCCCACGAGCCACAACTACTGAGCCCGACTTCCACAACTACTGAAGCCTGCGTGCCTAGAGCCCATGCTCTGAAACAAGAGAAGCCACCCAATGAGAAGCCCGCGAACCGCAATGAAGAGTAGCCCCTGCTCACCACAACCAGAGAAAGCCCGCACACAGCAACAAAGACCCAAGGCAGCCAAAAATAAAAATAAATTAAAAAAAAAAAAAAGGAAACAATGAGTGGTCACATGGCAGTTGTAATTTTTGAAATAACTACCATGTAATACATCAAATTCCTCTCTAAACAGCAAAATTGAACAGATATTCCTAATTAAACAAGAGTAAAGAAATGATAAATGTAAACCGTGGCACTAATAATACCTACTGTGTGAAGAAAGAAAATAAAAAGAAATAATTTTCATCCCTTTTGCATTGATCCCATTCCTCATAACAATATCTTAACATTACATAAGGCCAACAGTTACAACAACATTACATTAGCCAACAGTCCCCCATACTGGAACTTCCAAAATGTAATAAATAAATACATTGCCAGCAATAACAAAACCACCTAACTTTTGGTGGCACTCTATTATTACTAAGCTTATCTCATTTGAGATCCATAACAATCCTTTGAGGTAGGCAAAGGTGGAATGAATTAGATTTTTTATTTGTAAAATGATGCAGGTGGATAATATTTGAGGTTTTCAAATATGTGTGTCAGAATTCTAGTGGTTCTAATGCCTCAAAGACCGGGGAGTGTCAGATGGAAGGCAAGCGGGGAGCCAGACCTTTTACCCTTACTTCAACTAAAGGAATACTCCATCTGTTCTATATTTTGGGCTTATGAAAAACATTAAGAGAGGATGATACAGCTTAGATATCTCTAACATCCCTTTCAGCTCCCATTTTACAGATGAGACAACTAAGGCACAGAAATGACAAACGTCCTAGCCAAGATCAAAAGTAAGAAACACAAAGGCCTTACTTAGTGAACTCAGAACTAGTTTGACTCTTTCTCCTACACTATATTTCAAAGATGTCTTGTAAAAACTACCACAAGCCTTTCTAAAAGTCATAACTATCAGAAAGAAACCACATGCAAAAATATATTCTATTTAACTCAATTTTGATAAAATTTAAAAAATTTTAAATATAGTTAAGAAATCAAAATGTTTACCTCTTCTGGGAATTCTTCACTGACCAGAGACATAATCAGTGATGTCTTCCCAACTCTAGCTGTGAAAAGAAAGAATTACTTTAATAAAGTATTTAGATTCTATATAACCTCAAATTTAGCAACCACACGGGGAAGTCTGTTATTTGTTACCTAAAATCAGAGGCATCCAAATTAGCATGTTTTAGTACAATACTTAAATTATATCTTTTTCTTCTGCTTAGTAAAGTTACACATATTCATTGTTTAAAACAAAAAATTACCAAAATATATAAAAGTAAAAATCTCCCATAGTATCCCCCATTGTTTAACATATGTAGTCTCCCAGATTTTCCTACACTTATATTTAACATAATAATAATTTACCACAGTAGAATCAGAGTATTTATACTATTTTGCAATCTTCCTTTATCACTTAATTATGTATTTGGACAGTATTCCACGTCAATATTTTTAAATCTCCTGGGACGGGGAAAGGGAAGGTTATTATTTAATAAATATAGCATTTTCGTTGAGGATGAAGAAAAACTTTTAGATGTAGAAAGTGGTGATGGTTATACAACACTGTGAACACATTTAATGCCCCTGAACTTGTACACTTACAAAAGGTTAAAATGTTTAACATTGTCTTGTATAGTTTATCACAATTTTTAAAAATAGCAATAGTGCACTTTATATTAACATTTAAAAAGCTTCCTACATTATTTTTGATAGCTGTATAAGAATCCATTGTATGATGTCATAATTTATTAACGTAATTTCCTAACAATGAACAGTATTCAGATTTTCACTTTTATAGACAATGGTGCAATGAGTATTTTTACAGGATAAATTCCTAGAAGTAGAACTCAAGTTAGCATGCATGATCTTTTTTGTTTTAATAGACATTGTTAAATTAGCTCCAAAACAGAATAAACTAATTTACATCCTCACCAACAGAAGAGCAGAGTGTCTATTTCTTTATATCTTTACCTCATTTCTTTTTTAGGGTATCATATTTAAAGGGTTAGTAAGAGCAAAGATACTTTCCTGTTACATTTTCTAACCTAGAAATTTTTTTTAATGCACAAACTTAAATTCTTAATCTTCTTGCTAAAAATTGACTTTCATCCCCATCATTTTCTGATAATATAATTACTATTGCCAGATATTCAAATGCTTATCAACTAAATCCTCTTGTGATTCTAGAGGAAAACAGTCCACCTGTCTGTTAATCTCTGCCGTAATAGAAAATTATAGATTTCAAAAGTCAAGTCTAGGGTTTCCCTGGTGGCGCAGTGGTTGAGAGTCTGCCTGCCGATGCAGGAGACACGGGTTCGTGCCCCAGTCCGGGAAGATCCCACATGCTGCGGAGTGGCTGGGCCCGTGAGTCATGGCCGCTGAGCCTGTGTGTCCGGAGCCTGTGCTCCGCAACGGGAGAGGCCACAACAGTGAGAGGCCCGCGTACCGCAAAAAAAAAAAAAAAAAAAGTCAAGTCTAAATATAAAAGAACTGGAAAATGTTAAAGTTAAGGAAAGTCACATTCCTTTTCTAAATGACTAAAAGAAAGGGTGACTAAAAATACCAGTCAAAGGACTTCCCTGGTGGCGCAGTGGTTACGAATCCGCCTGCCAATGCAGGGGACATGGGTTTGAGCCCTGGTCCGGGAAGATCCCACATGCTGCGGAGCAACTAAGCCTGTGTGCCACAACTACTGAGCCTGTGCTCTAGAGCTCGCGAGCCACAACTACTGAGCCCGCATGCCACAACTACTGAAGTCCACGCACCTAGAGCCCATACTCTGCAACAAGAGAAGCCACCGCAATGAGAAGCCCGCACACTGCAACGAAGAGTAGCCCCCGATTGCCGCAACTAGAGAAAGCCTGAGCGCAGCAACGAAGACCCAACATAGCCAAAAAATAAATAAATAAAATAAATTTATTAAAAAAAAATACAAGTCAAGTCTCTGGCAAAATGATGACTGGCTAGAAAAGAGAGCACTGGTCAAAACAACTTAGAGGGTGTGCTGCAAACAAGTGGGTGCTGCAGATGGAGGGCAGATCAGATGGTTAACAGGTATCTTCTAGCTCTGACTTCTTCAATCTTTACAATTTACATGTGTAAGAAGGCTTGGGCCTTCTTCAAGTGGCTGACAATAACATAACATCTCCCTGAGTCACGGAATCAGGAGCCCATCATCACAGTACTGCTATAACCTAGTTATTGAAGGCAGCTTATCCAGCTCCCCACAAAAATTTTAGATGAAGAGCTAAGGGACCCAGCCACAGTGATTTTCTCATGGTCTCACTAAGAGAATAACCCATCTCCTGATAGCTAAGCAGTATTCTTTCTCTTTCTTATGCCAGACATTAACAATTATTGTTAACACAAGTTAGTAATACAGAAAAGGAATGGTGACCACAAAAGTCAGGAAGCACCCCATACACAAATACTGCGTAAGTTAATTAAAATATTCAGATTCGGGGCTTCCCTGGTGGCGCGGTGGTTGAGAGTCCGCCTGCTGATGCAGGGGACAGGGGTTCATGCCCCGGTCCGGGAGGATCCCACGTGCCGCGGAGCGGCTGGGCCCGTGAGCCATGGCCGCTGAGCCTGCGCGTCCGCAGCCTGTGCTCCGCAACAGGAGAGGCCACAGCAGTGAGAGGCCCGCGTACCGCAAAAAAAAAAAGAAAAAAAAAAATTCAGATTCATTGGTGACTAATCCAGCAACTCTGGCTCAATTTTTTTTTTAATTTATATTCAGAAAATTTCAGACTTACAGAAAAATTGCAAAAATAATTCAAAAGAGTCAGGTCTATCCTTCAATCAAATTCCCCACACGTTGAACAACACAGGTGTGAACTGTGCAGGTCCACTTTGACACAGATTTTGTTTTATCAATTGCAAATACTACACAATCTGCAGATCTTTGATGTGGCATCACAGATACAGAGGAACACAGTAAACAGTGGGCCAGCTATAAGTTATACAGAGGTTTTCAACTGCACAGAAGGTCAGTACCCCTAACCCCTGCTTTGTTCAAAGGTCAAATGTAGTTATCTTAAAGTGGGCCAAGCCACCGTCCTCTTATTCCAGATACTTAAAACAACAAACCTTTTAGAAGATCCAATGCCTGTACAATACCTGTGACCTTTGACCTTCTGGGCCTTTCTGGCCCTAGGAGAGATGTCTGTTTTTTCCCTGGTTATCTCCAAAATCCTACAACTATCACCAGCACAGATGTTCCCAGAAACTTTTCCATTTCTGAAGAACTCTCCTGGATATCTTATACAGCTGACCCTTGAACAATGAGGGGGTTAGGAGTGCTAACACACGCACAGTTGAAAATCGTGTTACTTATAGTCGGCCTTCTGTATCAGTGATTCATCTGTATCCTCATCCCTGGATTCAAGCAACTGCGGATTGTGTAGTACTGTAGTATCTACTATTGAAAAAGATCAGCAGATAAGTGGACCTGCAAAGTTCCAACCCATGTTGTTCAAAGGTCAACTGTACCTGTCTACAATGTTATCCTTGATCTACTAAGTCCGGAATGGGAAAAAATGAATCAGATACTCAATAATCAGATACTCAGTCGGATACTCAATAACTCAGATGCTCCTTGGTAACTAAAACAAGTCCCATTGTTGGTCCTTGAGAAATGTGCCTACCTTAATACCCTGATTCTTCTTCTGATACCCTGATAATCCCCTTTTTAGAATTACCTTTTAAAAATTTTATTTGTAACCTACCTACCTTTGAATCCTTAACTCAAAAGGTTAAACAAAATCTTCAAAATTAAATCAATCAACAATATCAAAAAGCCTATTAGTTTCCAAGACAGCAAAGGACTTGTTTCTCCTTAATCACCATCACTCAGGATCCCTTAGCAAAATGCAGGTCTTCAACAGGTGTTCTGTGTTACCTTTAAAGTTCCCCCTCACCGTAATCTTTAAAATGCATCCATTCTTCCTCATCTCTCTTCTTAAAACTCATTACGACAACCCTTTTCTTGGTCATAGTCCCTTTTCTGCTTTTCTCATGGACCCTCTGTACCCCCAGTGATCTTTTCAGAAGAGAAAACCAACATTCTGAGGAAATTTAGATTTCTCCGCAGCTCAGCTCCTCAGGGCAGTTCTGGCTACCTGCAGCAACTCCTGCCAAAGCACAGACCTGTCACCATGTCCATTCCAACAGGGCAGGCCTCAGAGACAGGAAAGGAAATGGCTTGGAGACGAGGCACCGTAAAGACGGCAACAATTAAAGAGCTTTACTTATGCTTGATCATACAGACTTACAAGACAGCAATACCAAAGAGCGGGGATAATTAACTTATTTGTATGATACTACCTTTCAAAGTGTGACATTTCTACTCATTTGTATCCTGCCTCATTTGTTAAAGAATCTGAGGCAATTTAGCACTCACTACAATAAAACAATCCCATGTAGTTTCTGAAGTAATTGTATAATAAAAGGCCTTTTAAAAAATCAAAGAACATGAATCTCTCCCACATAAAAATCCAAGAGTGATTTCCTTTTTTAAAGCACGTTCAAAATTAGAGCAAGAGAGAGCGATTACAGTGATTTTGGGAAAAAATGAATGAGCATGTTTTCATTAGTACCATTTTGGGTTTCCTTTTGGAAGAGCAGTGAAATGACAGCTGCTTTAACTAATAAAGGATTATACAGATGTGATTTAGTTTCAAAATGCTTTGGTGAGGAACTTCCCTGGTGGCTCAGTGGTTAAGAATCCACCTGCCAATGCAGGGGACACGGGTTCGAGCCCCTGGTCCAGGAAGATCCCACATGCCGTGGAGCAACTAAGCCCATGCGCCACAACTACTGAGCCTGCGCTCTAGAGCTCGTAAGCCACAACTACTGAGCCTGCGTGCTGCAACTACTGAAGCCCACGCACCCAGAGCCCATGCTCCGCAACAAGAGAAGCCACCGCAATAAGAAGCCCGCGCACTGCAACAAAGAATAGCCCCCTGCTCACCGCAACTAGAGAAAGCCCACGCGCAGCAAGGAAGACCCAACAGATCCAAAAATAAAAAAATAAAAAATAAATAAAAACATTTAACCAAAAAAAAAAAAATGCTTTGGTGAATCCAAAATAGGGCTTTTTTGCTTCTCTTAAGACCTACCCACCTAACCTTGAGTGAGACTATCAAAGAAATAATGAAGCAGCAAGTTTAAAATTAAAGTTAAAATAGGCCACTTTCAAGCTAATTTTAATTGAGAAAATAAATGAATGTCTTGAAGGAAAAAATTTTAGAATATTAAAATTTTAAGACTCTTTAAATAAGCCTATAATCAAAAAGGTTCCTTATGGGAATCCCCTAGCAGTCCAGTGGTTAGGACTCCACGCTTTCACTGCCTAGGGCCCAGGTTCGATCCCTGGTCAGGGAGCTAAGATCCTGAAACCCGCGCAGCACAGCCAAAAAAAAAAATCCCTTATGACAATGGCAGATGAGTATAAACATTGCATATTTTTAACTACTCCAGAAAATAGAAATTATTTCCATAAGGAACAATATGCCAAGCTCTTCTCTAATTATTGTACCAATTAAATTTTATATTTAATATAATATATACTACAAATATTTTATATAGTACAATTTTATGATAAATATAATTAAATATAATTATATATAATATAAACATTTTAATATAAATATTAATATGGAGGACAAAAAAATTATCCTTTGTTAGCCAGACATCTGATGGTCTCTATTTCCTCTATTTTGCCTGAGAAATATTAAAGTGATCTATAAAAATTAAAAGCATGGCCACAATTATCCCCAAGGACAGAAGGCCTTCTGATTCAGTTCAACACAACATGCTACAGTTCTGTCTGAAACCCCATGCTTCTAAGTAGGTCATCCATGGGAAGCATAATTCATCACTATAGAACAAATTATCTAGATTTATCCCGGCTAAAAATTTGTCTTTTCATCACATCTTTTGAACATCTACTTCTAAATGACAGCAAATTCTTAATATTCATGAAGTGGAAGTAATATTCCCTGGTTCCAATTGCCATCCTAACAGCCATATTGACTATTTTTCTTGATAACAAACACCCCATGCTTCAAGTAGCAAAGGGATCTACCTACTCCTCATTTTTATCTGCTTCTTTATTAAGAAGCCTTGCTGGCTCTTCTTAATTTATTGTAATTCGAATACACAGGGAGGAGGAGAGTAGCTATGAAGTTGTATTTTTAACTGGAAAATTTTAGCATTTGGGGAAATAGCTGAGCATTGTTCCAAAGGAAAATTTCATCAACCATATGCAGACAACGTGGGCTGCAGAAGGACAAATGCTATGGTCTATCCCTCTCCTTCAAACTACGTCAACACTAGTGCCCAACTGGTGCCGGCAGAGCAGAAAAGACAGCAGAGAACAGGTCTCAGTACATATGTAAGGATGATGTAGAAGAGACTCTCTATATGAATAGAATAGGCTATGTAGAATGGACTTTCTACGGCCAATCACCCAGGTACTATCACCCAGGTGATAGTAGGTACCATACTGCGTTGTGTTATCACCAGACACAGTATAATTGAAACTGGAGCAGTTTAATCTTCAAATATCATTCTAACAAAGACCAGAATGGAGAGCAATATGGCTTTAAAAAGATCATAGAAAGTTTTTCTCCAAAATAAATGCTAGCTTATTCCTGAAGTGCCTTTGACTCTTATACCTAAAGAATCTTTCTCTAACTCCTTTAAACCTCCAAGATGGCCTCTGGTGGTTCAAGGAGAAGCTGACCTCTTTTGGCAAGGACTATAATTCCTGGCAGCCAAGACATGAACTAGACATGGCATTGCCATTATAAGTCACTGGTCTACTTCATTGCCAGAACACAGGAATCTCCCCAACAAAATAAAGGTAAGAACATGGACAAGAGACTGGATGAATGCTGCCCCTTCAAATCCTAACAATAACCACATCAGACCAGATTTTAAGAAAGGAGAATGATCACATTTTTATGACTAAGAGGAGTGGTTTGGAAAACAAGGAAAGTCTAAATAAACTAAATAAACTAAACTAGCTTGAACTCGTTCATTCTTTCAACAACTATTTGAGTGCCTACTTTGTGCCTGGCCTACTCTAGGCCTGGGGAAATGGCAATAAACAAGACCAATCCCCTACAAAGCTTAGCTTCTAGCCCAAGTAACAACAGAAAAAAGTGAACAAATATGCAGGGAAGTAGGGATAATGCCTGGGTCAGGGCCCTCTTATAGAGAAAGCAAAGTAAAGGAGAGAGTAGTACAAGAACAAAGCAAGGGCCAGATTGTGAAGGACTCTGCAGGACTGCATTAAAAAGTTTAATGGCCTTGGGACTTCCCTGGTGGTTCAGGGGTTAAGACTCTGCACCTCCAGTGCAGGGGGCATGGGTTCGATCCCTGGTTGGGGAACTAAGATCCCGCACGCCTCACTATGCAGCCAAAAGTTAAAAAAAAAAAAAAATTGAATGGTCTTTAAGTGAAAGTAGAAATATCAGAGAATTAAATGGGTAACACGATCTGGGATACTTTTTAAAGATGACTCTGTCTGCTACATGGAGAACGGACGAAATTAGAAGCAGGGATACCAGTTAAGGAGATATTACAAAAGCCTAGGCCAGAGCCAACCAAAGTGTGAGCTAGTTTGGCAGAAGTTTCGATGATAAACCAAGCAGTTAGACAAACTGCGTAAGAGATACCGGACTCATTTAAAAAGAGGATAACAGTTCCACTTTCTTAATTAATTTGACCAGAAGACAAATATATCTTTAATTTAAAAACAAGACTTCACTAAAACTAAGACTATCTTGTGTACTTTTTTTTTTTTTTTTTTGCAGTACGCGGGCCTGTGCCACCAGGGAAGCACCTATCTTGTGTACTTTTAATGCAGCTACAGGATTTAGATAAAAGGTTAATAAGGCTCATTCCTCATATTATAACAAGGACATCTGTTAAGCATACTAATGCAAATCTAGTTAAATGCAAATTCTGGCCAATGAAATTGACCATGGAAAGTTATAACCTGAAGAACTAAGTTTCATGTGGTTGAATTTTTTTAAATTTTTAATTTTGTTTAAAGAATGGTAATTAACTTTTAATTTGGCCTGAATAGCATTCAATATGTTCAATAATTAAGGTAAGGTGAAGAAGATACTTAAAATACTTTGGCTTTCTCTGCAAATAAACACCTTAAAATTTATAGACAGCCTAACTTTTCTGATCTAAGCAGTCAACAGACATTCAGCAACCAGTTAGCATTAAAGCCTGGCTGGCTCAGAATCCAAACTCTGGATGGGTCAAGAAAAGATCCATTTCACCTCCAGAGTACAGTATAGGTTAAGCCAACAGAATGTTGAAACTGCTCACAACTGCTTGGGAGCCTCAGTGAATGAAGCTGCTGCTGTGTGGTTCAGGGACGGACACTAACAGCAATAAAATGTACTGAAGTGATTGAGAAAGAACAGGCTTTACAACAACTCCAGAGACGATGCTCCTTTTTCTTTTCGTTTCCTATTTCCCTTAGTTAACCATCTTAAAACTACAAATGAATTATTATGACTTCTTCCTTAAAAAGTGGTTTTCCTGGGCTTCCCTGGTGGCACTGTGGTTAAGAATCTGCCTGCCAATGCAACGTAAACGGGTTCGAGCCCTGGTCTGGGAAGATCCCACATGCTGCGGAGCAACTAAGCCCGTGTGCCACAACTACTGAGCCTGCGCTCTAGAGCCCGTGAGCCACAACTGCTGAACCCACGTGCCACAACTATTGAAGCCCACGTGCCTAGAGCCCATGCTCCACAACAAGAGAAGCCACCGCAATGAGAAGCCCGCGCACCGCAAGGAAGAGTAGCCCCCGCTCACAGCAACTAGAGAATGCCCACGCGCAGCAACGGAGACGCAATGCAGCCAAAACTAAATAAATAAAATTTTAAAAAGTGGTTTTCCTGATAAATCTGTGTATCAGACCAGTATCAAAATAGTTTGGGTCACACTTATTGTTTACCTGGCATTTAAAGTACTACAGCTAGGCTAAGTAGCTGTCAGATGCTTACATTAAATCTCAAAAAGTAATGCTTCAGTCATTTCCCCCCAGCATACAACCCTTTACTATAACTAATTAAAATTATATATTCCAAGTAAGTGTAGCTCTTTCTCATATATTTTTAAAATTTATTTTATTAATTTATTTATTTTTGGCTGCGTTGTGTCTTCGCTGCTGTGCACGGGCTTTTCTCCAGTTGCGGTGAGTGGGGGCTACTCTTTGTTGAGGTGTGCAGGCTTCTCATTGCAGTGGCTTCTCTTGTTGCGGAGCATGGGCTCTAGGCACACAGGCTTCAGTGGTTGTGGCTCGCGAGCTCTAGAGCACAGGCTCAGTAGTTGCGGCACACGGGCTCAACTGCTCCGCGGCACGTGGGATATTCCCGGACCAGGGCTCGAACCGTGTCCCCTGCATTGGCAGGCAGATTCCCAACCACTGCGCCACCAGAGGAGCCCATTTCTCATACTTTTAAATGTGGAAAAAAAATCACGTATATAAACTTGGCCTAAAGTTTTCGGTACCATCCTCTTTAAGAAAAATGTCTTCCTCAAAAACGAAGGCTTTCTCTTGTGTCAAGTTTCTCCCTATCTAAAAACTCTCACATATACACTCTAACCAATTCTATTATTTGCTTTCAATTCATCAGAATATGGCTCGTAATTTTTCTAACAAATTTTTAAGTCTTTTATGTATTTCAAAATAAGTAATACTGTTAACCTTTTAGCTTAAATGTCCTAAGGCTGACAATATATCTCACATATGTATAGCACTTCAATTCAGATGTTTTACAGACTACTGATTATATGTAATTGCTCCCTATATTCAAAACTAAAACCAAAACAAAGAATTTTTGTTTTAAAAAATTTTTTTTATCCATCAGTTTTTTAAGTGGGACATCTACTCACTTTCCCTACCTTGCTCCAAATGCATCAACAAGAATCATATTCCTGAACTTTGTCAAGAAGTCCATGCAAAACACAGGTTGATACATGTGTTGTTATAAATTAAAACTAAAATTCACAACTGCAAACCAAAAAGTAAACTGCGTCTGGCTAAGCTTACTTCTAAATTCTGATTCTAAAGGAAGATTTCTACAATAGCAGGTGAACAGAGGTTTCCATGAACAGCAAAGAACACTACAGAAGAGGGTAAAAATGTGTTCACTTCCTTCGTTGGGAGTGCATCACAGTGACCTGGAGGGGCTACTCTAGAATGAAACGGGGTTTAGAATAGAAAGGTTCAAAACAGCAAAGTCAGGTCATTAACTAATGTACTTTTAAAACAAACGGTCCAGTCCTCCCCAGCCCACTTTCTTATTTTAGTCCTACCAATTGAGTCATGTAACTTGAACAATATCAAGAAGTCCCTGCTGTTCTGTCCCCAAGTCAGTGAACAGAAGACATGTCTCCCTTATTACATCTTCAAAAAGTGAAATCTAAGAATCTCTGCGGGGGAGGGGGGGTCTCACGTGTGCCCGTCATTTTTAAATTAATTACCAAGTAGTTATGAAATAATGTTTTAAAAGATGGGGGAAACTAGGCTTTAGGATAACAATAATTCTCTCAACTTAAGGACCCTCCCCATTTAAGTATTCATTCATTGAGCACTTGTATAACTTGAAGCTGAGAGTAAATTTTTGAGGAAACATCGAGTGTACCTAGAGTTATTCCAATGCAAAGAGCAAATACCGCTTAAAATGCTCCGTGCCTTACAGTCAATGCCTAGAGCGAGGGAACACCGCGAGCGCAAAAACATGCAGACACCTGACCTTGCCCACAAGTCGAACAGTTCTGCACCCCTCCCCCTAGCTTCCCCGGGAGCCAGTTCACGCCATCCCAATTGGTCAGTCTGCCTGTTCCAGCACCTGCCTGGCAGAGACAAGGGAATCTCCACGGAAGACGAAAGGGTCTGAGAGGAGGCGGCCTCGGAAACGCGGAGGCCCGGGAGGAGAGCATTCCAAGAGAAAAAGGAGAGGACCTTCGGAGGGATGAGGCCGGGCGGTCAGAGGCTAATGGCGACACGGCTTGAGGGTGATGACGGGGGGACAGAGGACGGGAGGGCTCAGGAGGGCCCAGGTGAGGTGAGAGATCGAGGGCCGCCTGCGGGCAGCCGAAAGGGAAGAGCGGAGGGGCTGGGAGGCCTGGGGGCGCGGAGGTAGGGCAGTGGGGCGGCAGGGGCTGCGGTGGCCGCGGCCAGTCCCGGCCAGCCCGGGCGCGCGGACTCACGTTCTCCCACCAGAAGGATCCGCACGTCTTTCTTCATGTCTGCGGCTCGCAGGGGCCGGCCTCGGCCCGCACGCATGGAGCGGACTCCTCTCGCCCGGAGCGCCCAGCCCGCGGCGCCGCTCTCCCCACGCTGCCGGCGCCGCCTGCCAGCCTCTCCCGCCGCCCCGCCCGAACCTCGGCCTCCCGGGCCCGCCGCACCACCTCCTCAGCAGCTACCCTGCTCAAGAGCCGGGACAGCGCCTGCTCCGCCTGCTCCGCCTCCTCCGGCTCCGCGAGTCGCGGCGGCGGCGGGGCGACGGGGCGCCGCGAGGGACAAGCGCTTTCGGAACGCGAACGCTCTCTGTCCCGGACCTACGCCCCCGCCGTCAGGTTCGCCGCAGAGCATCGAGCGGGAGTCTCGCCCGCTCTCCTCCGGGAACAGCGGCCAGGGATACGCTTTGGGCCGGGATTTGAGTGGCAGGGTCGCTAGTCTGACCCCATTTCTTTTACGAAATAGCGGCAGGAGAAGTTTTTCGTCCAAGGTCGTATAGCTAGACCTTGGCAGTGTGACTCAGGGCAAGAATATTCTTACCTGACTGACTATAAACTCCAGAAGAGCAGCGACCTGTCCACCTGGTTTTCAGAAGTATTCCCCACCTTATTGGACAAAGCCCTTAGAAAGCGCTTGATTGAGTAAAGGATGACTACCTCCCAGAATCGAGTCCTTTCCACTACCAAAGCCCACCACCCTATCTGCTTTTTATCTGTGATGCTTATAAAATACGATTCTAAATAATGAGATTAGTTTCTACACTATCTGTGTAAACAGATTCATTTCTTTGTAACCAAACCAAGTGATTTTCCTCTCTCTGTGTGGTTTACTTTAGGCAGGGTCTTCTGGTACATCTCTTTACATAGGTTTGCCCAGCGCAGTGCCGGACACATAGGTGGCACTGAATAATAACCTTGTACTAATTTTTCTAACATTGTCTTAATTTCCTCCTGACTCTCTCCATCCGGAGGAATTTGTTGCTATATCTCTCTATATATGCTTATATGTTTGAACAGTGCTTGGCAGACAGTGGGAGATAGATGGACAGATGGTTGGAGAGAGAGAGAGAATAAAGGAGGAAACGCTATCTGTGCATAATGTGCCTTTTTTCTATCTTAAGTATTACAAAATGAATTTTTTGTAAGGGAATAAAAGGCACGTGTGTATAATACCAATCCCCTGTTCTCCTAGGAGAAGCCTTGTGGTCTGGCGCAGCATTTAACAGCTGCTGACAAACTACATTAGTTTGAATCCAGAGCCCATCACCCGATAGTTCTTTGATCCTGAGTAAGTTCTTTTACTTCTCCAAGCCCGCCCCTTCTTCTGTAACATGGCAATAATGATAATAATACCTACCTTCTTAGGTGGTTGTGAAGAATATATAATACATGTCAAGCATTTGTCAGATGCACAGCACTTGCTCTACTGATCTCAGCTGTCATTACTGTTGTAGAGCTCACTGAAAAGTTGAAATCCACAGGTTTTGAAGCAAATTCATTGTTATGTTTATAACAGTATCTCACCATCTAAACTATATGATACCTGTGAGGAGTATAAGGGTGGAAGCCCTTCCAAAAAACACTCTCTCTGTGATATAAGGAGGAAGACAGGAAAGACACACTCCCTGCTCACTGGGAGATAATGAAGTCATATTCCAGGATGGAGGCAAATAAGATGAACTTCAGAAGGCTTGATGGCCTGATCTTTCAGCGGAAAGTATTCCTCAGAATTTTAGTATTACAAAATGTTTGCGTTGGAAAGACCCTTATAGAGCACCTATTCTAATCCCATTATTCTATAGGTAAGACAAGCAACGTCCAGAGAGATACCATAACTTGCCAAAAGGCATGACAGCTGAGACTGAGCCTGGGCTCTGCCATCCTGAGCATATGATGCTAGGCAAGTCACATGACCTCTCTGTGCCTCAGTTTCCTCTCAACCAAAGACTATCATCTTTTCCCAGCCTTCTACCTCACAGAGTAGTTTGGAGGATCCCATGAAACAATGTCTGTGAAAAAGGCTTTTTCTTTAAAAAAATAAATTGCACAAATATCAGCTCACAAAGGACGAAGACCCTTTACAGAGGAGCAAGTTCTCTAGGGCACAGCTCCCTCCGAGCAAGACTTTGTAGAGAATCTTGACCCTGGGAGCCCTGCATCAGCATCGCCAGTGGATGCCGGTGTTAATTCTGTGGACATCAGGAGCGTGAGAAGAGACAAGGCCTTCGTGACGTTGCACATGCATGCTGGGTAAAGGCTTTGCAGGGGGAATCTCTGGAAGGCAGAGGGCTAGGAAGAAGAGTTTATTTAGGGGGAACATTGCAAAGATAATACTTCAAACTCTTTTGTAGAAAAAACTTACTTAAAAATCCAGACCCAAGGGCTGCAGAAAGGAGTCACCCAGCAAGCACTTACAGCCAGCGATGACTAACAGTTTGGTACAAAAGAAGACCAAAACTAAAGTGGGAGTGGGGAGCCGGACAAGCCAGAGTGTGCCTCACAGGCAATGTATGAATAAGTTTCTTTTTACAGCCCCTTCCCATCTCCCAATCAGCTATACTTCTGAAGCTCTGGCCTCCTGTCTTGCCTTGAGCTCTATGCCCCTCTCTTACGTTAACAGACATCCATCAGGGGTCACTCTGAAGTTCTCTTGGAGACAGCATAGCTCAGTGATTAAAAGCAGTGACTCTGGGGCCTTCCCTGGTGGTCCAGTGAGTAAGACTCCACGCTCCCAATGCAGGGGGCCTGGGATCAATCCCTGGTTGGGGAGCTGGATCCCGCATGCCTGCCGCAACTAAGAGTCCACAATGCCTCAACTAAGACCCGGTGCAGCCTAAATAAATAAATTAATTAATTAAATAAAAGCAGGGACTCTGGAGTCTGCCTGCCTAAGTCTGAACCTCAGCTTTACCAATTACTAGCTGTGCATCACCAGGCAAATTTCTTAACCTCTCTAAGCCTCATCTGCCAAGTGGGAATAACACCTCATGGGATTGTTATGAAGATTAAACGAGTTAATATGATAGGAAAATGCTTTGAATAGTGCCTGGTACGTGGTCTGTAATATACAAACGTTGGATAAATAAAATAAACTGTGAGAGAAGTGACTTTTGTACATCTTTCTGAGCCAGATGATAGAGCCACACGATGACACACACCGCAGCAACACAGAAACCAGAGAATGGAGTTGTTGGCAGTGGAATTTACTGTTGGGATATTACAGATAGATGACTGTATGTATATTAAGTACATTGGATAAAGCCAAGAGGACAGATTAGTATCTAGAAAGCCCTGATGG
This sequence comes from Delphinapterus leucas, assembly GCF_059928025.1. Classification (NCBI taxonomy): domain Eukaryota; kingdom Metazoa; phylum Chordata; class Mammalia; order Artiodactyla; family Monodontidae; genus Delphinapterus; species Delphinapterus leucas. The sequence goes on along the minus strand of NC_143147.1, from coordinate 24,826,141 downwards.
AATTTCCCTCTAGAATGCTGGGAAGGAGCTCTACCTTCGCAAGACAAACTTCATGGCTTCTCAATTGTGAAGGGGACACTGGGGGTCTGAACAAAGTACCTTTGCCAGGATTTAAGAGGATCCATCTTTCACACCTATCAAAGAAGGAACTTGCAACACAGCCTCTCTCTGAGTCTCAGGACAGTGGAACACCCCAGGGCTGGTGGGCAGGACTGCTGGGGAGAAGATATAGTGTGTGTTAAATGACTGACATTGGGTGGAACAAGAGGCTTGTCTCTGACTGGTGAGTTAGACACAGTCCTGGGCAGGAGTCCAAATTAGATGGGTTGGCATTGGTCCCACTCTTCAGACCCATCTATCTTTGGTATCTCAAATTAAACCCAGAGTGGTATCCATCTTCACTCTGGTCTCCCATTCCTTCCAGGAAGACTTCCTCCTTTTCCTGCCGAGCCTGATCTAGTGGAGAAGAAAAGTCCAATGCTTTGGTACAGAGTAAATCTTTTTTTTTTTTTTGCGGTATGCGGGCCTCTCACTGTTGTGGCCTCTCCCGTTGCGGAGCACAGGCTCCGGACGCGCAGGCTCAGCGGCCATGGCTCACGGGCGCAGCCGCTCCGTGACATGTGGGATCTTCCCGGACTGGGGCACGAACCCGTGTCCCCTGCATCGGCAGGCGGACTCTCAACCACTGCGCCACCAGGGAAGCCCATAATGTAAATCTTTCTACCTCCTCTCTCCCCACCCCACCCCTAGCCAAAACCAGCCAGACTTGTGTGACTGTGTCCCACTCCTTCCAGTAATCTGCTCTCCCTGTCTGGCTGTGTTCACAGACAACCTCCCAGGCAACACAATGCCTTAACCCAGCAAAACTGAAAATATCCCCAGAAAGCCCCTAGGAAAATGACCATGATTTTAGCCTGAGTGGCCTTCCAGTACCTGCTTCTACAATTAGTGAGTCAGTTTTGATCTGATCAAAATTCATTGTGCACATGTTGCCACGTTAGACACAGTGACAGTGAAAGACTCCAGTCCTCTTGGTGGAAACCAGATCCACTCTGGGTAAACAGTTTTCAACTCTGGACAAGGGGGGTTGGGGGGACACTCCAGGCAAAGCAAACCGGAATTGCAAAAGTACATAGTGTGACACAAAGCAGGGAGGCTGGGGTGGAGGGTGTATGTCGGGGGATGACAGCAAATGGGGGCTAGAGGTAGGTAAGAGCAGAAACAGGAAGCAGAACTTCCTGTTGTAGGTGGGGAGCACTGGGGAGTTTTAAGCAGGGCAGTGACATGATCTGACTTCCATTTTGGAAAGTTCACATTAGCAGACTGAGAATGGATGGGAAGGGGGCTTCTGACTAGAGATAGAGGAGCTCGCATTAAAATGATCCGGGAGAGGGCTTCCCTGGTGGCACAGTGGTTAAGAATCCACCTGCCAATGCAGGGGACACGGGTTTGAGCCCTGGTCCGGGGAGATCCCACATGCTGCAGAGCAGGTGGGCCTGTGCACCACAACTACTGATCCTGCGCTTTAGAGCCACGACCCACAACTACTGAAGCCCACGCGCCCAGAGCCCGTGCTCCGCAACAAGAGAAGCCACCGCAATGAGAAGCCCGCGCACCGCAATGAAGAGTAGCCCCCACTCGCCGCAACTAGAGAAAGCCCATGCACAGCAATGAAGATCCAACTCAGACAAAAATAAATAAATTAAAATAACCTGGGAGAGATGTGATGGGAGTCTGAACCAGAGAGCAGATGCAGAGGGAAGGGGGGGGCAGATTTGAAATGATTTGAGAAAGCAGAATCGAGGGTCAGAACTTGGTGACTAATTGTACAGAAGGTGGTATCAGAAAAGCTCCTATGGTAACTCCAAGACATTGTGTCCTGGAGATTGTCACTGACCAAAGCCATAAGTTTTTCTCCCCCAGGGTGTATTTATTTTGAAGAATAAGGGTGAAACAATTTCCCTTCACACAGAAGGAAGACACAGTCTTCCATATTGCACCAGACCAATCTCTTAGAATCACGTTTCGCAAAGTGGTGGAATAAGAGGTGTAAAAGTTGTGCAGGGACGTCAGAAACAGTGACTCTTGTGGGCAGAAAGGTTTCCTTTTTCTATTTTCTTTCCATCCTGATTAAGTCAAGGTGAAATCCTCAGTAAATCTTAAATACCTGATAATCTTCTTTTGAGCCAGAGAGAGAAAGAAAGAGAGGGAGAGGGCAAGCCCACTTCAGGTTCAGAAACTTAGACAGACAACGGTACCAAGCTAGTCATTGTTTTGTTTTTCTTGAAACATACATTTAGGCTTATCCCTCTAATTAAGACACATGATTCTGGTTTTCATTTATATAAATATTTTAAAGTTTCCTTTTGAAATACATGTACCTAAAAGGGGAGATGTGAGTTGATTTAGGAAAAATATTAAGTAAAACGTGGTACACGAGACGGAAATTCCCTGCTGGTCCAGTGGTTAGGACTCCGCACTTCCACTGCAGGGGGCCCGGGTTCGATCCCTTGTCCGGGAACTAAGGTCCCACAAGCCAGGCTGCCTTGCCAAAAAAAAAAAAAAGTACAGGGGATATGCAGATGTAACAAGAATCATGGCACATGAAAGGCTGAAGCTTAAGAAACCCTGTCCTTAAAAAACCTATGGCTGTAAAAAGAAACGAAATTGAGCTATTTGTAATGAGGTGGATAGACCTAGAGTCTGTCATACAGAGTGAAGTAAGTCAGAAAGAAAAAGACAAATACCGTATGCTAACACATATATATGGAATTTAAGGGAAAAAAATGTCATGAAGAACCTAGGGGTAAGACAGGAATAAAGACACAGACCTACTGGAGAACGGACTTGAGGATATGGGGAGGGGGAAGGGTGAGCTGTGACAGGGCGAGAGAGAGGCATGGACATATATACACTAACAAACGTAAGGTAGATAGCTAGTGGGAAGCAGCCACATGGCACAGGGATATCGGCTAGGTGCTTTGTGACCGCCTGGAGGGGTGAGATAGGGAGGGTGGGAGGGAGGGAGACGCAAGAGGGAGAGATATGTATAACTGATTCACTTTGTTATAAAGCAGAAACTAACACACCATTGTAAAGCAATTATACCCCAATAAAGATGTTAAAAAAAAAACCCTATGGCTGGTTAGGAAGATAAATCCCAAATCAAAACAAATCTTCAGGGACTTCCCTGGTGGTCCAGTGGGTAGGACTCCACGTTCCCAATGCAGAGCTCCCAGGTTTGATCCCTCATGCATGCAGCAACTAAGAAGCCCGCATGCCACAGCTGAGACCCGGCACAGTTTAAATAAATAATAAATATAAATAAATAAATATATTTTAAAAATCTTCAGCATAACCTAAGTATGTATAATTAAAGAAGACTGCAGTTGTCTGGAAGGACCCAGTGATTAGGGTTTTGAGCAATTATGAATGAGGATGAATTTGGGGCTAAGGGCTCAGCAAGAGTAGGGGGTGATGGAGCTGAACATATACCAGGGAAGAGTCCCCTTTTCCTGTCAAAATCCCCAAGTGCCCCCTGGGGAAGGGACTTCTCCCTTGAACTGCGCAAGGCAGCCTGAGAGGTCTCCCCAGAGAGCAGCACTGTTTCATTTTGTGGTTTGTTTCTGCAATCAGCTAGGAAATAAAGTCTTCAAATTAAACTCTTCCGGAAAAAAAAAAAAAAGTACTTCAGGGAGAAGCAAGGGACAGATAGGTATAACTCTATTAGAGGTTGTTGTGAGCCTTAAGAAGGTGGTGGCTTCCTGCTTAGCAGGTGGTTCTTCCAGGAACCCAAAGCCCTAGACTCCAAAAATGGGTACAACCACTTAGATGTTTGAGAGAAACATCTCCAGATGGGGTGAGCGGCTGCCCCAGGAGCCCCTGATGGGACGTCTGGCTTGGTCCACGGTGGATGACTTCGTCCCACACACGGTGTAGACCCCAGTGAGAGGTACCTTCATCCACTGGCATTTCAGCTTCAGCTCTTCTCCTTGGGAGCATTTTCTGTTTTGTTTGAGTGAAGGGTGCTATTTTCCACAGTGTACTGGAAGGGATATGCTGACAGAAAACGTGAGACAAAAGCAAGGAAGCCAGAAACGATAACCTTTGTTCCCCATCTCTATGACTCTTGTGCTTTGGCTGCAGCTTGGGGAAATCATGTGGCCAGCCAATAAACCCCACGCGGACAGAGGCCCCATTATCCAAACCACCTGAAAGGATGGTACTTAATCAAAGGACCTAAGAAGCTAAAACCCTGGCCTCTAAATTCTTGGCACTTTCAAAAGGCAAACATCAAGGTGACTCTGGGTGAGAAGATAAAGGCTCCATAAGGTACAAAGTGAGAACAGAGGGCCTTTTAATGGTCACCTGGCACAGAGAGGCCCTGTCCCTGCTTAGGCAACTCAAGGCCACTACACTGAGAACTGCCACCAACAACAAGAAAAAAAGAGCACCTCGTGGCTTTAGAGCTGTGTCCTATCAAAGTGGATGCCCAGGTCCTGGTCTCAACTGGGACCTTATCAGAGGGTATTAAGGTTAAGAGACTTGACAGTGGGAACACTGGGCCAGCTCCCAGCTCTGCCACGCTCAGCTGACTGGCCCTGCACAAAGCCCTCAACCGGTCCAGGACCCCCACCCTTCCCTCGTATGTTAACAGAAAGATAAGAACACTCATCACGCAGGGTGGTCATGAGGCTCAGAGAGTAAATGAGTAGATCACAGGGGAAGACTTCTGCTTGCTCCTGTTTTTCGAGGATCCCTATGGAAATTAGATGTGAATCTACAGATGTTAGAGATCAAGGTGTGTGATATGAAAATATAGTTATGTCATTTTTGCTGTGGTTATAATCACCCTGGCATTCTTCCAGTGTCCTCATCTATTACATCAATTCTTTCAGCAACCCTTTGAGGAAGGTAAGGAAGGGCGAATAATAATTATTTCCATTTTACAGGGGAAAGAGAGGCAAAGAAGTGAAATGCACCGTCAAAGATTGTCTGGCTGGTTCGTGTGGCAAGGCTTTCTGCTCAACCCCATCCAACAGAGCTGGAGTTCCACCTCTCCAACAGGTGCTAATAGAGCCTGACAGCCTACAGATGAATCGTAAGGAGAAGAAAGGGAGGGGAAGGCTGTAGATCAGGAGACTTCAGAGACATATCAACTGTTGATAGGTATGAGGGTTCTTCCTGTGCGTGATGAAGATGTTCTAAAATTAGATTATGGTGATGGTTTCACAACTCTGTAAACATACTAAAACACATTGATTTGTACACTTTAAATAGGTGAATTTTATAGTATGTAAACTATATCTCAACAAAGCCGTTAAGAAAAAGATATATCAGGGTTTTTTAGGGTTTATGCTAGGGATGCATGTTTGGGCGCTAAAACTCTAAAGAAATGCAAGTAAGTGATTACTATAAAAGTCAGGATGCCTTTCAGGTGGACGGAGGGTTTTGTGATTGGAATGGGGCACATGAAAGAGCTTCGGGGGTGGGCAGCAAGGTTTTCTTTCTTTTTTTTTTTTTTTTTTTATAAATTTATTTATTTATTTATTTTTGGGCTGCATCGGGTCTTTGTTGCTGTGTGTGGGCTTTCTCTAGTTGCGGCGAGCGGGGGCTACTCTTTGTTGTGGTGCGCGGGCTTCTCATTGCGGTGGCTTCTCTTGTGGAGCACGGGCTCTAGGCATGCGGGCTTCAGTAGTTGTGGCACGTGGACTCAGTAGTTGTGGCTCACGGGCTCTAGAGCGCAGGCTCAGTAGTTGTGGCACACGGGCTTAGTTGCTCTGAGGCATGTGGGATCTTCCCAGACCGGGACTCGAACCTGTATTCCCTGCATTGGCAGGTGGATTCTCAACCACTGGGCAACCAGGGAAGCCCAAGGCTTTATTTCTTGACCTGAAAGGTAGTTACAAGTGTGTTTAATAATAATAATAATTATTATTATTCCTTACACTGCACATGTGTTTTGTGTAGTTTTCTCTGTCCATTCTGTTAATATAATAAAATGATTCTAAAAAATAGGGGAAATCAAGTATGAGATGATACCATGTGCCAGCCAGACTGTAAGGACCACCCCACCTCCTGGTATTCATGCCCTTGTGAACCCCACCCCCTTAAATGTGGGCGGGACCTGTGACTTGCTTCTAACCAATAGAATAAGGCAAAGGCGATGGCATACGTGTGATTATATGTCCCTGTGGTTACATTATATAAGATTTAATGTCCACCTTGCTAGGAAACTTGATCTCCCTTGTTGGCTTTGAAGAAGTAAGCAGCCATGTTGCAGAGGCCCACCGAGTAAGGAACTGAGGGGGGGTCCTCAGTCTGACAACTCACAAGGAACTGAATCCTGCCGACAACCACGTGAGCTTGGAAGCAGATCCTTCCCCAGTGGAGCCTCAGATGTCACCCGGCCCCAGTTCACACCCTGACTGCAGCTTGTGAGACTCCAAAACAGAGGCCTCAGCTAAGCTGTATCCTGACTCCTGGCCCACAGAAGCTGCGAGAGAATAAATATGTGTTGTTTGAAACCACCGAATGTGTGATAATAGTATTACACAGCAATTGATAGCATGCCCCTTGCGTGTGTGTAGGGGGGGTCCCCTAAAATCAATCTCATTTTCAGTGATGCACTAGAAGGACTCACAGAACTCAGCAAAGCTGTTATACTTACGGTTACAGGTGGTTACAGTGAAAGGAGTACAGGTTAAAACCAGCAACAGAAAAAGGCACATAGGGCAGGGGCCAAGAGAGCCCACTCACTCCTCTCTCAGTGGAGTTATGGGGACAATGTTTAATTCTCCCAGGATGATGTATAACAACGCCCACGGAATACTGCCAACCAGGGAAGCACATTCAAGTCTTGGTGCCCAAGGCTTTGACTGGCGGTCGGTCATGTAGGCAGACTCACTGCCCAAGTGGCTGACCTTAGTTTCCAGCCCTTCCAGAAATCAAGCTGATACTGTGTGGCCCAAGGCCCTCAGATAAATATACTCTTATCAGGCAGGATATTCCAAGGGCTTAGATACTATCTCCCACTCAAGAGCCTGTCCTTTCTTGTAACCGGACCGTGCAGGGTTTGAACAATGCAAGCCTGCTGGGTTAAACATTTACTTTGCATCCCTTAACTTTGGAAGCGGGATGTTAACTTAACTCAACTTGACTCCCTGCTTGAAGGCAGGGAGACCAGGAAATCAACATGTTTTAACACCCAGGGAATGTTTATATGTTTATTTGCCTCATAGTCAGAGAGCTTCCAGGGAATAAGCCATACAGCCAGAGGCAGGGTGCAGAGGAAAGGCAACAGAGACTGGGCACTCACAGAGGAGCTTCACCTGATCAGCCACAGAATAGAAGGCAAGCTTTCCCTCCTCAAGGTCCAGCCAGATGCCCACCACACTAGGTCTGTTTGAGCCAAGGACAGTTTTCTTGACCATGTCCCATGCAGAGAGCTGGCTAGTCCCTTTCCACTCTACACACCAGGAGTCCCTGGTCCTTCCCAGGATCTGGTCACGCCTCATCCCCTGGGAAGCCACCCCAACTGCCCAGTGGCTACATCGCTGAGTGTCCACTTCCCAGTACTGCTGCCCAGAAGAGAGAGCCTGGGAACATAAGGCCTGGCAGGAGGCAAACCTCTCATGACTCCAGGGATAGGGCTGTGGGCGGTGAGATACAGTGATCCTTGGACACCTCCAGGCTACAGGAGAGGCTCCCTAGGTCAAAGGTTGGATTGATGACCCCTGGGGAAAAAAACCAGAACAGGACTAGCCACCTCTGATGGTTCATGCTAAGAGGTCTTCAAATAGCAAAAAGCAGCTTTGTGTCTTTGAGTGTGAAAAAGTTTTACACATACTGGCATTAAAACTGGTGCATCAAGGGACTTTCCTGGTGGCAAAGTGGTTAAGAATCTGCCTGCCAATGCAGGGAACACAGGTTCAAGCCCTGGTCCGGGAAGATCCCACATCCTACGGAGAAACTAAGCCCGTGCGCCACAACTACTGAAGCCTGTGCGCCACAACTACTGAAGCCCGTGCGCCTAGAGCCCGTGCTCCGCAACGAGAGAAGCTACTGCAATGAGAAGCCCGTGCACTGCAACGAACAGTAGCCCTCGCTCGCCGCAACTAGAGAAAGCCCGCGTGTAGTAATGAATACCCAACACAGCCAAAATAAATAAAAAAAAAAAATATTGGTGCATCAACTTGCAGTAGGACCTTGTTATACATACCCCTGATGTTGTTCTAGTAACAATACCCTCCTTTCCCACCTTAATTTCTACTTACCCATTAGCCCTCTTTCAGGAAGCCTTCTGCGAAGCCCCCTGCCCCAGCAAAAGTCACGTCTTGGGGCTTCCCTGGTGGCGCAGTGGTTGCGAGTCCACCTGCCGATGCAGGGGATGCGGATTCGTGACCCGGTCCAGGAAGATCCCACATGCGGCGGAGCGGCTGGGCCTGTGAGCCATGGCCGCTGAGCCTGCGTGTCCGGAGCCTGTGCTCCACAACGGGAGAGACCACAACAGTGAGAGGCCCGCGTACCGCAAAAAAAAAAAAAAAAAAAAGTCACATCTTGCTTTTCCCCGAATACTTTACCTGATCTCTAATGATACTTACCATCTTCTACCTGTAGTACAGTGATTGATGACCATGGCTGTTTATATCTCTCCACTTACGATCTTCCTGATTAAGGATCATGTCATTCATTTTGTATATTTCATAATGTTTTCTTTTAAGGGAGCAAATAATTACTAATACACAGCATTCCTACTCTAGGCTCATACTTACACACATTCATTCATTCAGATATTGAATATAGTTGCCTGTGCTACACAGTAGAACCTTGTTGTTTATCCATTCTATATGCAACAGTTTGCATCGGCTAATCCCAAACTGTACTGAAGTTTAATTGTTACCTTAAAACTACTATGTGCTTGCAATGACCATAGTTAGGTAGAATAAGGGACAGTAAGGGAAATGTCAGAGTATGGACTGTGAAGGTGAAATTTTCCCCTATTTGTACCTTGAGGTGACAGCAGCATAAAGTGAATCCAAGAGTCAGACTGAGAAGAGACAAAAGGCCCTATCTAGGGTGTGGGCTGTGGACACTTAGGTCATGAGAGCAGGAGAGCTGCCCTTCAAGAAGCCATGCTCAGAATCTGCGTGGGGTACCACTCTTCTTTCTATTGAGCTGATAGGATTTTACTTATCGTTAATCACAGTTTTAAAAATGTTTGTAAGAACTGCTAGCTACTTCTTTTATTTTTTAGCTAACACAAGTTTTTCCCCTATTGATAGAGAAAATAATCTACACTTGACTGGTTGATTCTTAAAAATACTTAGAAAAAAGAAACGAAATTGAGTTATTCGTAGTGAGGTGGATGGACCTAGAGTCTGTCATACAGAGTGAAGTAAGTCAGAAAGAGAAAAACAAATACCGTATGCTAACACATATATATGGAATCTAAGGGAAAAAAAAAGTCATGAAGAACCTACGGGTAAGATGGGAATAAAGACACAGACCTACTAGAGAATGGACCTGAGGATATGGGGAGGGGGAAGGGTAAGCTGTGACAAAGTGAGAGAGTTGCATGGACATATATACACTACTAAACGTAAAATAGATGGCTGGTGGGAAGCAGCCACATAGCACAGGGATATCAGCTCGGTGGTTTGTGACCACCTAGAGGGGTGGGATAGGGAGGGTGGGAGGGAGGGAGACGCAAGAGGGAAGAGATATGGGAACATATGTATATGTATAACTGATTCACTTTGTGATAAAGCAGAAACTAACACACCATTGTAAAGCAATTATACCCCAATAAAGATGTTAAAAAAATACTTAGAAAAAAAGAAACATGATATACATTCATAAATATTGAGTAGCTATTAGACACTGGTAACTATTACAGAAATGAAGTATTTTGATATGTTAATCTCTCTGGGTATAAACTCAACTGCTTACCCACTGATTATGATAGGTTTCATAAAAGAACAAAAAATGATGGTTTATTAAACAATTGATTTGCCAGAAATATTTGTTATATAAACTTAATTGCTGAGAAATTTCTTTAAAACAGAATCTAAAGAATCTCATTTCTCTACTAAGAGAATAAGCTACAGGCTTTTTTTTTTTTTTTTTAGAGTAGCCAGGATCCCTTGGATCCCTTGGGAATTTAAAATAATAATTTCAAGAACAAACCATTCTAAGTAGAATTGTTCTGCATAAAATTACAGTTGACCCTTGAATAGCACAGGTCTGAACTGCGAAGGTCCACTTATCTTTTTCAATAAATATACAAAAATATATGTGGATCAAAAATATATGTGGATCAATAAATATACAAAAATATATGTGGATCAATAAATACACAAAAATATATGTGTAGAACGTCACATGCAAGACTTGTATTGAAGTGGATAGCCTTTCCTTACATAAGCATAAGGTGAGTGACATTTAATATAAAATTAGTAGTGTGTTAGTTTTCCTTCTCTCCAGTTTTCTTTCTCTCCCTCTCTAACAGCCTATCATCATAGGTAACTGGTTTTTGTTTAAAAAATAACAATGTTTCTAATACTGTGTTATGAATATGACTGTAATATTGTATGCCATAAAAATTTTATAATGATTAATTCATTAGCGTATAGGCTAGGCTACCACAAAGCAAGCATACTGTTGCTTCTTTGTTATCAATGCATGAATAGTTACACCTGTAAATAAATGTGAATTTCTTTTTTGCATTACCTTTTCATTTTTGATGTCTAGTGTTAGTAATATGTATAACATCCTCAGTGCTTTTTATCATATAAGACAATGTGTATGTACTGACAGACAGACGATTCATCTCATAAACAGATGATGTAAACTTACAGTATAGATAGCTACAGTAGAGTACTGTAAATGTATTTTCTCTTCTTTATGCTTTTCTTAATAAAATTTTTTTTCTGGCTTACTTTATTGTAAGAATACAGTATATAATACATAAAACATACAAAATATGTGTTAATCAACTGTTTATGTTATCTGTAAGGCTTCCAGTCAGCAGTAGGCTATTGGTAGTTAAGTTTTGGGGCAGTCAAAAGTTATAGTGAAGACTTCCCTGGTGGCACAGTGGTTAAGAATCTGCCTGCCAATGCAGGGGACACGGGTTCGAGCCCTGGTCCGGGAAGATCTCACATGCCACAGAGCAACTAAGCCCGTGCGCCACAACTACTGAGCCTGCGCTCTAGAGCCCGCGAGCCACAACTACTGAAGCGTGCGCACCTAGAGCCCGAGCTCCGCAACAAGAGAAGCCACCGCAATGAGATGTCCACGCACCACAACGAAGAGTAGCCCCTGCTCGACGCAACTAGAGAAAGCCCACGTGCAGCAACGAAGACCCAACGCAGCCAAAGATTAATTAATTAAAAATATAAATAAATAAAATAAAATAGGACTCCTGTTTACAAAAAAAGAAAAAAGTTATAGTCAGATTTTTGGCTGTATAGGCGTTTGGTGCCCCTAACCCCCATGTTGTTCAAGGGTCAGCTGTATTCCCCAGTAATTAAATTTGTATTACAAATAATCACCCCTGCTGGGTAAGCTGCACCAAAATACTTATCAAAACTTTAGTGTGCATGAAAATCCCCTGCAAAGTTGTCAAAAATGCAAATCCTTGGGGCTGGCCATGGGCCTTGGATTCTGCTTTTTTTTTTAAGGGTGGAAAGATTTTTAATTAATATTATGAAGTTATAATAAAGATATCAAAGCCACAAAAAGAACATATAAGGAAAAAAAAAAAACATAGGCCAACAAACCTGGAGATTATCTGCATTCTTATTAGTGTTACAGAGAGTCCCGGGTTATACTCAAGAAACACTGTGCCCTTTAGGCTGCGTGATTTCTGTGGCAGCTCATGGTGTGTTTACATAGGGTCAAAGGAAATCATTGTGATGAGGCAGTCAAATTGTTTAGCAGCTGTTAGAGTGCTGACTTGAAGAATAACTAATCTATTGTCTTAAAAACAATCTTGTGAGAACTTCAGGAAATGATGTTTCAGGAAATAGGGATATATTCAGATCTTATGTCTTAAAACTGTCCTGGACTGGTCCAAATAATCAAAATCAAAATAATCAAAATAATCAACGTTGTACTTGCTAAGGCATACTTGAATTTTCTAAGTTAAATTTTAAAAATACTTAATATGTATACTTAATTCCTCAAAAAATTAAAAATAGAATTACCATATGATCCAGTAATTCCACTTGTAGGCATATATACAAAAGAATTGAAAGCAAGGTCTCAAAGAGATGTTCATACACCCATGTTCACGGCAGCATTATTCACAGTAGCCAATGGGTGGAAGCAACCCAAATGTCCATCGATAGATGGATGGATGGACGGGTAAACAAAATGTGGTATATATATGTGTATAATACAATGGAATATTATTCAGCCCTTAAAAGGATGGAAATTCTGACACAGTCAACAATATGGATGAAACTTGGATCCAACAATATGGATGCTAAGTGAAATAAGTCAGTCACAAAAAGATAAACACTTCACGATTCCACTTATATACGCTATTTGGAGTAATCAAACTCATAGAAACAGACAGTGGAATGGTGGTTGCTAGGGGCTGGGGAAGGAGGGTATGGGGAGTGACTGTTTAATGGGTATAGAGTTTCAGTGTTGCAAGATGAAAACGTTCTGGAACTTGGTTGCACACAATATGAATATACTTAACACTATTCAACTGTAAACTTAAAAATGGTTAAGATGGTGCATTTGTTATATGTATTTTACCACAATTAAAAATTAAAATTAAAAATGCACACTTAAATAATCATAGAAAGTCATAATTTTTTCCAAAGATATCATGTTTCTCCAGTTAAATAAGGAGAAACATTTCAACCAGAGCAACAGCATTAAATATTATAAATGTTCTAAAACATTTACATTATTATTTAAAAATTCACTAGGACACATGGTAGGATAAATTTCAAATGGGTGAAAGATTTATATGTGAAACCAAAGATTTAATATAAAAATGTACACACACACACACACACACACACACACACACACACACACACACACCACTTGAGGTGGTGAAGTTTTCTAACTAAAATTTAAAATCTAGAAGCCACAAAAGAAAACACTGATAAAATGTACTACTTGAAAATATAAAAATGTCTATATGACATTCTAAAACCCACACTAAACAGAATCAAAAGATAAATGACAGGGCTTCCCTGGTGGCGCAGTGGTTGGGAGTCCGCCTGCCGGGAGTCCGCCTGCCGATGCAGGGGACGCGGGTTCGTGCCCCGGTCCGGGAGGATCCCGCGTGCCGCGGAGCGGCTGGGCCCGTGGGTCGCTGAGCCTGCGCGTGCGGAGCCTGTGCTCCGCATCGGGAGAGGCCACGGCAGTGAGAGGCCCGCGTACCGCAAAAAAAAAAAAAAAAAAAAAAAGATAAATGACAAATTGGGGAACAAAATCTGCAATTCACGTCACAGACAAAAGGCTAATCTCCCTAATTTATGACGAGTTCCTAAAAATCAAATTTTTAAAGGACCAACAACACAAGATATAAACAGACAATTCATGGAGAAATGCAAATTAAAAGTACAGTACACAAATATATCACTTTTTTTAAACCCATTGGATTGGCAAAAAAAATACAAAAGTTTGACAGCACATTGTGTTGGCAGGCTTGGGGGATAAACATTTCTTCTGTAAGAGTGTCAACTGATATAACCCAACTGGAGAGCAGTTTGTCAATGTTATCAAAATTGCAAAATTTACTCTATGACCCAGCAATCCTTACTGGTAATTTAACCTACAATTATATCTGCACTCATATAAAATGATGTATATACAGTAATTGACTTCAGCATTGTTTGCAATTATAAATACTTGGGAATAATCATGCATCCATCAGTAAAGGGTTGAGTAAATAAATGTTGGCATATCCATAAATTGGAATATTATGCAGCTTTAAAGAGAAAATGCTTGAGGTACTGATTTGTAAAGGTATCAAGATATATTAAGGAAAAAAAGAAAAGCAAAATGCAGAACAGTGTATACAGTATGCTAACTTTTGTGTAAAAAAAAAAGATTGGGGGAGATAAGAATATAAACTTGTGTTTGCTTGTACTTACAAAAGTCAATTCTGCATGGACACTTAAGAAAACTAGTAAAGGTGGTTAACTGGGGGAATAAGAGGAATTGGACCAGAGTAGGAACACAACACTTTTGTTGTGTCTTTTTATATTTTTTGACTTTTGAATTAAAAATTTTAAATTTAATCCTCAAGTTCAAAGCTCGAGTTTAGATTTTAAATTAGGAACCCATCCTAAATTTAGGAGCACACAGGAGCTAAGAGGTCACTTTATTTCTCAGATCGTTTTTGGAACAATTAATAAACTGTACTCTAACTGGTTTCCTTAAGAAACTTTTCCCAAGGAATCATGCTTCTCCACTTAAATAAGAAACTTTTTAACAGAGCAAGATGATTTAAATATCTAAAAGCTCTAAGAGATACGTCTCTAAAGCATACAAGGCCTGCCGTGGCCGAGTCAGGAGGCAGAGGCAAGGGAGACCAGAGCACTTGTCTAAGGGGCAGGTGTGAATTGTTTTTCAATCCTGAGCCACTGAACAACAGCGAACCTAAAAGTCAGGACAGAAAGGTTGTTTTCTACATTGTTACCCTTTATTATTAAACACACTGGCCAGAGATTACAGTTGAGTAGAATTTTTTTTTTTTTTGCGGTACGCGGGCCTCTCACTGTTGTGGCCTCTCCGGCTGCGGAGCACAGGCTCCGGACGCGCAGGCTCAGCGGCCATGGCTCACGGGCCCAGCCGCTCCGCGGTATGTGGGATCTTCCCGGACCGGGGCACGAACCCGTGTCCCCTGCATTGGCAGGCAGACTCTCAACCACTGCGCCACCAGGGAAGCCCAGTTGAGTAGAATTTATGAAGAACTATATACAAAGTTGCATGCTTCATTAATAAGGACATTTACTAGTGAAAAATAAAAAGCGCCTATTTCTGAATCTCCTCAGGTAGATAACACAGATGCACGGTGAGCAAGCAAAATCAGGTCTAGGTTCTGGATTTATAGGTCTTAGAAAATGAGTTTCTATCTATGAAGGGCCTGTGATACATCACACCTCCAGTCAGGTCCAAAAACACATCCAGTCACAAAAATAGCTCAGCCCACTCCTTCCTCATTCACACCACAGGGATAACACAGCTGGGCTCTCAGATCCTGTCCCCAAAAAACAAAGCCACGGAACGCTGCCCCAACTTCCATAATTAAACCTCCTTTACCAAATAAAATCAACTCACCCTTAGTTTGTTCTTCAAGGGCCTCTTTCCACATGAAGTTTTCTTGTAATTTTTCTTGGATCTCTTCTAGGTCATGGAGATGTCTCTCATTTTCCCCTCAGGTGTGTTGGAAGTCACTAGTTTTGGAGAAGCCAAGGAAAGGTCCACCCCATCTGACAAAGCCTACTGATGAATCATTTTTAAAAAAAAAAAAGAAGAAGGAGGAGAATAATAATAATAGGAAGAAGAAGACAGAAAGGAAGGAAGGAAGGAAAAAAGGAAATCTCTTAAGGAATGCATCAAATATATCCCAGTTCGGGGCTTCCCTGGTGGCGCAGTGGTTGAGAGTCCGCCTGCCGATGCAGGGGACACGGGTTCGTGCCCCGGTCCAGAAAGATCCCACATGCCACGGAGCGGCTAGGCCCGTGAGCCATGGCCACTGAGCCTGCGCGTCCGGAGCCTGTGCTCCGCAACGGGAGAGGCCACAGCAGTGAGAGGCCTGCGTACAGCAAAAAAATATATATAAATAAATAAATATATATATATTCCAGTTCTACCAACCATCTATAATTTTCTACTTACCTCCTAACGGGTTTTTCAAAACATAGTTAGGTCCTCAAAGTATGCGCCTTGAAAACAATCTGGAATGATACATAGTATGGCAAAAATATTAGAGAATGGCGATTTCTTGGTGATGGGGTTATGGATGATTTTCATTTGTTTTTTCAACTGCAATATATTTTCTAGTATTTTGTACAACAGATATGGAGTTCTTAGCTCATACCCCCAAAAAGTTTGAAAATTTTAGGCCCATCTTATAGGGGCTTTACAAAATAAATAATACAGATAGTCACTAAGATAAGCTACAGAGGCTGAAATAATCTTCCCCAGACTGCTATCATAACTCTTCCTAAGGGCCAAGACAAACATGTTGCCTGCATACAGGCCCTGCTCTCTGGGGCCTCTAACACACACTCCCTGATTTACTTTAACTTCAGGTCCTGTTATTCCCCAACACAGCCTCTCATCTGCTCACCACCTTCCCACCTTCAGCACCTGACTTTCCTTCCCAACTTTGCAAAATCCATTTCCCATTCTTTTTGCCAATCATAACAGGGGTAGGTACCACCTGCTGAATATTTTCCACTGCTCACCTCTAATTTGCCTAACAACTTTCCAAGATAGGTTTATTATCCCCATTTTACAAAAGAGGGAGTTCATGGAGGTTAACTATATTGTCATAGCTAATTTGATTGTCCCATATTTTCACATTCCTCAAGCACTTTTTTAAGCAAGATCTTTAAAAAATAAATCTCCACATTAAACCAATGAGGTGCAGGCCATGGATCATTTTTGTTTGTTTTACAGATAGAAATCTGAGACTCAGAAAGATGAAATGACTTGTCCAAGGTCATAATACTAGTGAATGGCAATGTCAGGAATTATGGACAGACTCTCAGACCTTCTACCCCAACACACTGCATCCCTGAGGACCCATTTATTCACTCACTCAAATACACTGGGAGTTTGTTGAGCGCTTACTATGTGCCAAGCACTGTGTTAGGCTTGGGGATACAAGAGTGAACAAAGGAACAAAAGCCATTAAGGTCACTGCCCTCATAGAGCTTAGAGTCCAGTGTAAGGGAAGAGGGATGAAAGACATTAATAAATTATGGTGCCAATCATTATCAAGTCACAACTGTAACAACTGCTACAAATGAAAGGTACATGGAATCATACATAAGAGCCTCTAATAAGGGGATTTGACTTGTTCAAGGAAATCAGTGAAGGCTTCTCCAAGGAAGTGATAATCTAGCTGAGGTCTGAAGGATGAGCAGGCACTACCTACATGACAGAGTAAAAGACGAACATTCCATGGTGTGGGCCCTGTGATGGGAAGAAGTGTGACACTCTGGAGGGAACAGATCAGAGCAATTAAAAGACTTTGGTAGAAATCCAGGCAAGAAATAGTCATAGGATGGGATTAGAGTCGCCTTTAAGGAGCTGAAGAATAGTAAATAGGGGGCTTCCCTGGTGGCACAGCAGATAAGAATCCGCCTGCCAACGCAGGGGACACATGTTCGAGCCCTGGTCCAGGAAGATCCGACATGTCGCATGTGCGACACAACTACTGAGCCTGCCCTGTAGAGCCTGCCCTGTAGAGCCCGCGAGCCACAACTACTGAAGCCCATGAGCCACAACTACTGAAGCCCGTGTGCCACAACTACTGAAGCCTGCACACCTAGAGCCCATGCTCCGCAACAAGAGAAGCCACCACAATGAGAAGGCGGCGCACCGCAACGAAGAGTAGCCCCCACTCTCAGCAGCTAGAGAAAACCCGCGTGCAGCAGCGAAGACCCAATGCAGCCAAAAATTAAATAAATAAATAAATATTTTTTTTAAAAAAAAGAATAGTAAATAGATTCAAGAGCTGTCTAGGCAGATGATGGAAGAGGTGACATGATTCCCAGGTTTCTGGCTTGTGCACTTGGAAGGGCTACAGGGTCAGTTGCTGAGACGGGGTATTCCAGAGGAGAAGCAGTGCAAGACGGATTAAGTGCGATGTGTCTTTGAGATGCTAAGAGAAGACGAGAAGGAAGACACCAGGCCAGAACTCAGAGAAGGGTCCAGGCTGAAGCTATATTTGTGCACAGAGGTGGTAGTTAAAGCCACAGGAATGCAGAGGACCCTGTAGGGGGAACAGACAGTGACCTACAACTCAGCCTTGAAGAATCCCAGCATTTCACTGCTTAGCAGTGGAGAGTAAACCTGCAAAACAGACTGAAAAGGAGCAGCTGGAGAGAAATGCAGAAAGGCTGGAAGACTCGTGTCCCAGAGCTAAGGGAAAAGAAAGCTTCAAGAATGAAGTTGTGAAAAGAAGCAGACTCACAGATATAGAAAATAAATTAGTGGTTACCAGTGGGTAGAGGGGAGGGAGGGGCAATATAGAGATAGGGCAGTGGGAGGAACAAACTGTTGGGTGTAAGATAGGCTACAAGGATATATTGTACATACAGGAAATATAACCAGTATTTTCTAATAACTGTAAATGGACCGTAACCTTTCAAAATTATACAAAAATTTTTAAAAATTAAAAAAAAAAAAAGAATGAAGTTGTGGTTGATTGTGTCAAAGGCTGCTGAAAGGCCAATGAGGATAAGAGCTAGAACGTCTACAGGATTTGCGTAGAGGTCACGGGTGATCTTAGAGCTAGGTGGAGTGATAAGGATAGAACCTAGCCCACTTGAAGCCTTCTTACCTCACCTCAAGCATTCCAAACTCCCGATCATCCATGTTTGGTAGTGAAGAGCATGGTAAAAGACTGGGACTTAGCGCATCCTTCAACTGCAAACCGATTCAGGTTGCTCCCTAGCTGTCCCAGGGAGCTGTCCCTAGCGCCACCCCCTGGCACATCCTTTCTTCTCCCAGATGAGCCTACCACAGCCAGGATGCTCATTTCATTGTCTGGTTCAGATTCTGGGAGATGTCTCTGACTCTGAAGGCTCCTGACAGTATCTATAAGCCGTTCCACCAGCTCTGCGAGCCCCCAGCCAAGCGGAGTTAAACTTGCAGGTATCTGGGGCAAAAGACTGTGGTGGAAACAGACAATAACCTAAGTCCCAGAAGCAAATAGACCAGGAGCAAATAGACCTAAGTCCCAGGAGCAAAAGTTGGGGAAAATTGGAATCCTACTTTGTTAATGGGAATGCAAAGTATTGTTGTTGCTGTGGAATGCAGTTTGGCTGTTCCTCAATAAGTTAAACACAGAATTACCATATGATCCAACAATTCTACTCCTACCCAAAATAACTGAAAATAGGAACTCGGATACTTGTACATCAATGTTCACTGCAACATTACTTGCAATAACCCAAAGGTGGAAACAATCCAAATGTCCATCGATGTTTGAATGGATTCAAAAATAAAAAAGCGGTATAATCATACAAGGGAATTATTATTCAGCCACAAAAAGGAATGAAGTTCGGATACATGCTATGACATGAATGAATCTTGAGAACATTATAGCAAGTGAAAGAAGCCAAAGCCAGAAACAAAGTGACAAATATTGTATGATTCCACTTCTATGAAATATCTAGAGTAGGCAAAGTCACAGAGACAGAAAGTAGAATAGAGGTTACCAGGGGCTGGAGGGCAGGGGAGGGAGAAATTATTGCTTCATGGGTACAAAGCTTGTTTGTGGTGATGAAAAAGTTTTGGAACTAGGTAGTGGTGATGGTTGCACAGCACTGTAAATATAATGCCACTGAATTGTACATTTTAAAATGGTTAAATGGCAAATTTTATGTTATATAATGTAAACATATTTTAGCACAATTAAAAATTGTCAGAGAGACAGAGAGGGTGCAGAAAGACTGGAAATAAGTGGAAAAAGGCCAGGGTGGATAGCGCCTAGGTTGATAGGATTTCTGATTTTGATTTTTTTTTTCTGCTTCTTCATATTTTTCTGAACTTTCCAAAGAACTTTCCAAAGTTCAGACTGAGAAAAGTAACGTGAAAATACAATCAGGAGGAGAGGAAGAGCCGTGGGGATAACGGGATGCAGTCGGCGCGCGCGGGCAGATGGAGGTCAGAGGGCAGTCTCTGGTCCCGCCTTCCTACCGGCAGCTGCGCGGTGCGGTGCGGCGCGGGGGTCCGGGCGCTGGGTTCGGGCCCTCCAGCTCGCGCGCCTTCCGACTGTACTTGTCCTCCAGGTCCTGCAGCATCGTGTTCTTCCGCTCGGCGCCCTCGCGGCAGGTGGGGCAGGACCCGTGGCGCCCTGCGCCCCACAGACCCATCAGGCAGTTGTGACAGAAGCTGTGGCCGCAGGAGAGCGTGGCGGGCCGGGCCAGCAGCTCGTGACAGATGATGCAGCCCAGGTCGTCCTCGGCCAGTCACATGGGGACGGCCGGACAGGCGTCCAGGCCCGCCCTGGTCCCCAGACCGCCGCCGCTCCGCCCACCCCCGGGGTTGGCGCGCGGAAGTCAGGGCTACGCCGGGGGCTGCCAGCCCTGCGGCTACGTCTCCTCCTGCTCCTCCCTCGCTCTCCCTGCCCCCTCCTCCTTCGCTGCAGCTTGGGTCCACCCTTGTTTCCTTTTTTCCAGTCCTTTTGCAAGCTGATTTATGCGCTGGGAAATGCGCTCGCCCCAGGCCGTTAGAAACCCGCTGATGTCCCAAAGATTTTCTTTAGCTTGATGTCCCCCACTCCCATCAAAGTGCAACCCTGGGACTTCCCTGGCGGTCCAGTGGTTGGGACCCCCGCTAACACTGCAGGGGGTGCGGGTTCGACCGCTGGTCGGGGAACTAAGATCCCACATGCCCCCCGGTGTGGCCAAAAGATATAGATAGATAGATGATAGATAGATAGATATAGATAGATAGATAGGTAGATAATAAATAGGTAGACAGATAATAGATTAGATAGATAATAGATTAGATAGATAATAGGTAAGTAGATAGATAATAGATTAGATAGGTTAGATAGATAATAGATTAGATAGATAGATAGGTAGATTAAATAGATAGATAATAGGTAGGTAGATAGATAATAGATTAGATAGGTAGATACTAGATTAGATAGATAATAGATAGATAGGTAAAGATAGATCGATAGATAATAGAAAATAGATAGATTAGATAGATAGGTAGGTAGATTAGATAGGTAGATAATAGATTAGATAGATAGGTAGATAGATAATAGATTAGATAGATTCGATAGATAATAGATAGGTAAAGATAGATCGATAGATAATAGATAGATAGATAATGGATAGATAGGTAGATGGATTAGATAGATAATAGATTAGATAGAGCGATAGATGATAGATAGATGGATAAATTAGATCGGATAGATAGATAGGTAGATAGATAATAGATAAATAGGTAGATAGGTAGATAGATAATAGATTAGATAGATAGATAATAGATAGGTAGATAGATTAAATAGAAGGGGCTTCCCTGGTGGCGCAGTGGTTGAGAGTCCGCCTGCCGATGCAGGGGACACGGGTTCGTGCCCTGGTCCGGGAAGATCCCACATGCCGCGGAGCGGCTGGGCCCGTGAGCCATGGCCGCTGAGCCTGCGCGTCCGGAGCCTGTGCTCCGCAACAGTAGAGGCCACAACAGTGAGAGGCCCGCGTACCACAAAAAAAAAAAAAAGATTAGATAGATAATAGATAAGATAGATTAGATTAAATAGATAGATTAGATAGATAGATAGCTACCCCAACAACTCTTGGGAGGAGGAAAAGGAGTGGATTCGATTTAAGAACTCTTTTCTGAGAATGCGCCCACTAGGTGTCAGCCAACCACTCCAACAAGTAGTGAGGGGTTGAAGAATACTCGGTGCAGAGAGCTGTGAAACTCTTTAAAAATACCGATGTTGTTCGGCCTCCACTCCCAGAGAGTCTGATTTCATTGTCTGGGGTGGAGCCCCAGCGGGGTATTTTTAAAAACCTCCCCCAGATGATTCTAATGTGCAGCCAAAGTTGAGTGACCCCTAGACTTTTAAAATCGCTATTACAATGCAGAAGTGAGCCACTGTTTCCTTACTGCTCTCTGCTGACTGAAAGCACATTACCCGATAGACTTCAGGACAAAAATACTAAAGTTTGTTTTCTTTTTTTCTTATAATTTAATTTTTAAAAATTTTTATTCATTTATTTGTTTATATATTGGCTGCGTTGGGTCTTCATTGCTGCGCCTGGGCTTTCTCTAGTTGCAGTGAGCAGGGGCTGCTCTGGGCTTCTCATTGCAAGTGGCTTTTCTTGTGGAACACAGGGCTCTAGGTGCGCAGGCTTCAGTAGTTGTGGCACGTGGGCTCAATAGTTGTGGCTCTCGGGCTCTAGAGTGCCAGCTTAGTAGTTGTGGCACTCGGGCTTAGTTGCTCCATGGCATGTGGGATCTTCCTGGACCAGGGCTTGAACCTGTGTCCCCTGCATTGGCAGGCAGATTCTTAACCACTGTGCCACCAGGAAAGTCCCAAAGTGTGTTTTCTTCAGGTAACAGGCCTGGCTCTGGTGGGGCTTGCTCTCTTCCTCCTCTCTTATTCCAGTCCCAAGTGCATTACAAGTAGAAAATGTAAGAGCTGGAAGAGCAAAGTCCCCAAGAGACAAAGGAACTTACAGGCTTACACAGCAATAACTGAATGGCAGAGAACAGGGCCTGTATCTCCGTGATCTGTTGAAATGAACTAAAAATGTCTTATATTTTATTTTACCCCATATTGCCTGGTGTCAAAGTAGGTACCAGATAATACAAATTTGTGTCTATTTCCAATACTGGAAATGACCAGAAGTAGTCCTTAGCGCTGCTCATCCAAGTTTCCAGCTCTTTCCCCGTCTAGGCACTTGGTAGGATTGGCACTTCTCTGACACTCTTGAAACACATAGAAGTAATACTTCAACTTCACATCAGCTTAAAAAGCTAGTAAGTCGTTGCATCTTTTTCTGCCAGCTGCCCTAACTATAGAGATGAAATCGTAATTTGGTGGCCCCTGCCGGCCCACACTAGGACATGCAGTAAAGGAGAGAAATAAACCTGAGATATGTTTAAGTTACTGAGATTTAGTGGGTGCTTGTTGCTGCAGCATAACCTAGCCTATCCTGACTGATAGATTACCTGGATTTTGTTCCAGAGACTTCTCATTTGAAGTAAACTCATAGCTTCTCAGCGCCTGTCTTTTCTGGAAAAGAAGCACAATTCCAGGCACATTTGCTTAAATCTTCCATCTTAACAAATAAAATTTCCTTTGATATAAGCCTCCTTCTAGCCACCCCTCCTTCTCTTCTCCATTACACCCCAAATTTCTTGAAAGAGTAGATTAACCAGTGGTCTTCAAACTTTTTTTTTCTTGGACACCTCCTAAAAGTTTTATGCAAAAACATGCAGTGGTTACAAGAAAGGAGGGAGGGGTAGGAGGGGTCAGCCCTAGCTGGAAAAATACATGAACAATTTCTTCCTTTACATCAGAAATTTTATCATTCTTTCATCTTGAACTTGTATTTCCATTCCACTTTCCTCACAGAACTCTGTTCTAAGGAGTATATTTTATGACGAAAGTCTTTTATAACTTTGTGATCACTTTCGTCACCTTGTTATAATTTTCTGCAACAAAAATATGTATATATATTGAATTTTCAACCTTTTTTACTTCTTTAGCCCTGCTTCCCCCGACCAGGGGTCGAACCCTCAGGGAGTCTTAACCACTGGAACTCCAGGGAAGTCCCTCTTGTTTACTTCCTGTGACCAAAAGGCTCTTGTTAACTTTTTCTCCTGGATTGAATTATCATTGCAATTATTACTATCAATCAAAACAAAAAATATTGTAAATTTATATAAATAATTGTTAAACAAAAAGTAAATTTTTATTGGAATTAAAGCTCTTAATGAGATGGACGGTCCATCTTCTTTTAAAAACACATTTCTCTGTGGATGAACATTACTTGCCCACTGCAGCTTTATTGAGATATAACTGACATTTAACACTGTGTATGATTCGATGATTTGATATATGTGTATTTTGCAAAATGCTTACCACAA
This sequence comes from Delphinapterus leucas, assembly GCF_059928025.1. Classification (NCBI taxonomy): domain Eukaryota; kingdom Metazoa; phylum Chordata; class Mammalia; order Artiodactyla; family Monodontidae; genus Delphinapterus; species Delphinapterus leucas. The sequence continues at coordinate 24,802,312 of NC_143147.1, read as the reverse complement.
TAAGGTTAGTTAACACCTCCATCATGTCCCATAATTACTTTTGTTTTTTACAGTAAGAACACTTAAGAGTTACTTCCTTAGCAACTTGCAAGTATACAATACAGTATTGTTAACTATAGTCACCATGTTTTACATTAGCTCCCCAGAATTTATTCATTATATAACTGGAAGTTTTTACCCTTTGACTAACATCTCCCCATATCCCCTACCCCCAGCCCATGGCTACCACCATTCTACCCTCTATTTCTATGAGCTCAACTTTTTTAGATTCCACACTTCAGTGAGATCATACAGTATTGGTCTTTCCCTGTCTGACTTACTTCCCTTAGCGTAATGCCCTCAAGCTCCATCCATGTTGTCACAAAAGGTAGGATTTTCTTCTTCTTTTTCTTTTTTTTTCTTTTTTTGGCAGAATAACGTTCATATATATATATACACATAGGTCTTCTGCCCATTTTTTAATTGGATTACTTGTGGGAGGTTTTGCTATTGAGTTACATGAGTGATGAACATTACTTAACCCTAGAATTAGACAAGGTTCAACAATAAATTCTATTTTTTTAATAAATGCTAATGCTGAAAAACCTTGTTCGCATATATAAATAGATGACAAGATGCCACACACTTTATTGAACACTTTCTGAAATATAGTCAGCCCTCTACATCAGCAGGTTCCATGTCCATAAATTCAGCCTACCTTGCATGGAATGCCATTTCATTTCAGGAAGTTGAGCATCCAAGGATTTTGTTCTCCACGGGGCTCCTGGGACTCACCCCATGCAGATACTAAGGAATGACTGTATCTATACATGCAAAAAAAAATAATAGCGATTCATCACCAGAAATCATTTTTAATAATTTCTCAGCTGACAACTTGATTAGATTTTCCTTTATTTTTTGTTGAAAGCAGAGAATTTGAAACCACCTGCGTTGCAAAAGTCATTAGAATTATCCACTTTCTTATTTTCTGTGAGGTAGGCTAAAAGGACTTTACCAAGGTTTATCAAACTACTATCAGTTATACCAGTTACTCTTACTTGGAGGCATTTTGTTTAACCTGATATACTCAGAAAGGGCTGGGAAAATAAGAATATTGTTCATTTAAATACACTTTTGTTAATTTAATTTTTTTTGGAAAGGTACTTTTGTCTTAAGTGCTTGAAATATATTTCCTTCAAAAGGTTGGAGTTGCAAATTTAGCTCATTCAATACATGCAAAATATGGGCGACAGAATCTAACTGGAGGTGCCAGTTCTCATAGTCAAACCCGTCAAATCAGACTCATTTTCTATCAGAGAATCTGACATCACTGTTAAATTCAAGTAGATGTGTTAATACACGTTCCTGTGATGCTGAGTTCTAATGCTAAGTTAGATGGGAAAGGAGTTTGTGTGCAACTGCCATTAATATATTCTGAGTGCTCCTTTCTTTGCTTTGCTCTCATTGGATTCCTTAAGGGACAAAGCATATTTTGTCAGGGGAAGACAGAAGTCAGTAAACTGCTAACCTAAAATAATTGAACAAACAGTTAATTTTACCAGGAAAACGGGTTTATTTGGGAGCAGCAAAGAATTGCAATTCAGGACATGGAACTATGGTGAGCCACATGCGAGTCCAGTTAAGCAAAGGACAGGAAACTCTTTTATAGAGAAGAAGGGGACGTTGGGAGGGGCTTCTAGAAACAAAAGGTCCTTTGGAGGAAATTGGGAGTTTGAAGTACAGTGGCTTTTTATTGGCTGAGCTATTGCCAGGCAAGGAAAAAATTTTTTCTTCCTCCTGCTGGCAGAAGTAATGTAGTGTCACTTCCTGCTGGAGATGCAAGGTACTTCTCTTCCTATTAGGATCTGTATTGATGTGGAGTGGTATGTACATGATAGAGCTTCCCCCTTCTGGCCTCCTGACTCCAGTTTAGTGAGGTTTCCCTTTATTAATTTTCACAAGACATACTTCACCCTTATTTCCACTCTACAAAACACCCAAATATAAGCCAAAACATGTTTTTAATGCCAAACCTTGTCACCAACAAAAATCATCATTAAACGAAGGAAGTCACAAACCCTGACCTCAATGCCTTGACTTAAAAAAGGCTACACTGGCACTGTTAAAAGAATGAAAAGCTACAGATTGGAGGAAAATATTTGCAAATCCTATATCTGTCAAAGGACTAGTATCCAGATCCACAAAGAGCTCTCAAAACTCAACAGTAAGAAAACAAACCATTTAATATCACATTGTATTGACAAAACTGTTTCATCTTTTGGGGAAAATTGATTTAACTCTTTTAAAGCAAAAGCATATTAGTTTGAAAACTGTGCCTCTCCAAGTTGAATAAATTCATGAAGTCTAGTGTAAACTCAGTATTATTTCAAAGGGGTAGTGCATAAATTTAAGAGCAACTTCAATATCAATAAAGTGTCCTACAAATTTTTCTTATAGTATTTTTGGACAATTTACATGTTACTACTGATTATAATTAAAGTGTTCTGCATATTGATTCATATTAGAAAAGTGTATAAAATTGTTACTACTGATTTGTATTATTAAATGTCTTCATCACAACATAAGTTCTTGTAGCTGCTTAGCTAAGTCACAAATTAACCTTTCCTTAGAGTTTCAAAATTAGCTCATTCATATGCAGTGGGATATCAGTGAGAAAACATAATCACACTGCCTTAGGTCTTTGATTATCGACTATTTTGCAAGCATTCCTTTGGTTTCAAGAAAATCTTGAGTTGAAATTAAGAGTACACTAAATAATTGTAAAACTTGTCCAGAACTCAACCAAAAGCATTGGCAAAGAATATGAGATAACTGAATTGTCTTCCATTTCTTGCAACAGTTCTATAGACTGGCATTTACATGTACATGCTGAACAATTTTAACAACTGTATCCATGACAGTTTTCATAGTCTGTTTCAGAAAACTGAACATAAATATTTTGACTTTGTGTCATACAATGGAACAAAATCATAAGAGAATCATTAGCCTCTTATTTTAAAATTTCAGTATTTGAATTTTTGACCTAACATAGCTAAAGAACCATCTGTCACAATAAAAATTAGGTTTTCCATATCTACCTGAAATTCTTCTCTTACAGATGTAAAAGACTCAAAAATATCTACACCATCAGTTTGATTTTTAGGCAGTGGATTGATATTTCCTCATAAATTTAAAAGTCCTTTGAAACAAAACTTACCCAAATTATTCATTGTTAGTCTTGTATTACACAACTCACCTAAAACTAAAGAAAAGTGCCTGCATTTTTTCACATTTTGAATCAGCTGATCTTTGACATTATTAGGAAAAAACATCATATTCTACAGGTAATTGTTTGGCAGCTTAAGTGAAGACACTTCACTTTTTATAAAATTTAGTTTTTAGTCTTTTCCTCATCATTAAATTTTTTTCCACAACTGAAATAATATCTTATGCACTGCAATGGTTAAATTAAAATATAAGTCTTACCAAAACAACTAAGTTGTGTTTGAAGAAAAAATATCTTACACTGCTCCAGTTTTTAATTTTATTTTTTACTTTTTTTTTTTTTTTAAATTTTGGCCGCACAGCGCAGCTTGCAGGATCTCAGTTCCCTGACCAGGGATTGAACCTGGGCCATGGCAGTGAAAGTGCAGAATCCTAACCACTAGACACCAGGGAACTCCCTCAGTTTTTTATTTTAAATTTAAATTATTTTAAATTAGATGAAATGAAGTAAAATTAAAAATTCATTTCCTTGGTTGTATTAATCACATCTCAATCCTCAATGGCAACGTGTGGCTACTGTTACCATATTAGACAGTACAGCCGTAGGTCATTGATTCTTAGGCCTTTCCCTTTAATTAGTGCTTTAGCTGCATCATTTCAATTTTGACATTTATTTTTATTATCATTCAGTTATAAATCTTTCTAATTTCCCATGTGATTTCTTTTTTGATTCATGGTTGTCTATTTCTCCCTTAAATTTTGTCCATTTTGGCTTCACATACGTTGGAGATGTATTATTAGGCACATACACATCAATGATTGTTGTGTCTTTTGATGAATTACACATTTTATTGTTATGAAACATCACTCTTTATCTCTGATATTACTCCTTGTCATGAAAAAATACTTTATCTGATCTCCGTATAGCCTCTCCAGCCTTCTTATTGTTACTGTCTGCATGGTATATGTTTTTCCACACTTATAACTTCAATCTATCTATGTCTTTAGATTTAAAATGTCTTTTTAACATCATGCAATTGGGTCATGCTTCCTTATCCACTCTGACAATCTTGCATTTTAATTTAACTGTTTAATCCACTAATATTTAATGTAATTATTGATATGGTAAGGTCTCCCTTTTGTTCTTTATTTTCAGTTTGTCTCATCTATTTCATATTCATTTTGTCTTCCTTTCCTGCCTTCTTCTGGGTTAATCAAATGCTTTTTAAAATTCTGTTTTAATTTCCTTGTTAGCTTTTTAGCTATACCTCTTTGCATTATATGTTTAGTGGTTGTTTTAAGGATTACAGTATACATCCTTGGATTTTCACAATCTATGTAGACCTAATTTTGTACCACTTCATGTAAAATATAAGAAGCTTGAAAGTGTAGAGTTCCATTTACTCCAGGCCTTCATGCTGTAGTTGTCATATACATTATCTCTATAGATGGTATAAACCATAACCCATGTAATTCTTGCTTTAAATAGGCAGTCTTATATTTACTTATATCTTTACCACTTCCATTACACTTTATTGCTTCCTAAAGATCAGAGTTTCTGTTTGGTATCATTTTCTTTTACCCCAAAGAACTTTCTTTAGTATTTCTTATACTGCAGTTCTGTCAGAAACGTACAATTATCTTTATCCAGAAATATCTTTTTTTGTTTGCCTTTTTAAGAATAAAATCTGCCTTTTGCACTTTTTTTGGGGGGGTAAAATATAAACAGTTTACCATTTTAATCATTTTTAAGTGTACAATTCAGTGATATTTTGCCTTTATTCTTTTTCTGAAGTTTTTTTTTTGTTTGCTCTCTCTACAGATAGATATAGATCTACATATCCTTTATTCTTGAAAGATATTTTCTCTAGAGTTCTGATTTTTTTTTTTCTTTTAGCGCTTTAAAGAGGTCTTTCCACCTTCTGGCCTCCTTTGTTTCTGTTTTGTTTTTGTTTTGGGGTTTTATTTTTGGCTGCCCCACCCAGCACGCGGATCTTAGTTTCCCGACCAGGGATCAAACCTGCGCCCCCTGCAGTGGAAGCTCAGAGTCTTGACCACTGAACCACCAGGGAAGTCCATTTTTTTCTTTGTTTCTGATAAGAAACAACATTTCCTTGTATGTAATGTATCACTTTTCTCTGGCTGCTTTCAAAATCTGTTATCTTTGGTTTTCAGCAGGTTGGCAGTAATGTACCTGAATGTAGTTTTCTTTGTATTTATTCTAAACACTTGAAGTTTGCCAAGCTTCTTGAGTCTCTACATGTTTTTCACCAAAGTTAAAAACATTTCAATCAATATATTTTCGAATATTTTCTTCTGCCCCAATACCTCTCTCTTCTCTCTTTCTGGGACTCCAATAACATGTAAATTAGAGCTTTTGAGGTTTTCTTTTTACTTTTTTTTTTTTAATTTTCGGCCATGCCACATGGCATGTGGGATCTTAGTTCCCTGACAAGGGATCAAACCCACATCTCCTACAGTGGAAGCTCAGAGTCCCAACCACTGCACCGCCAGGGAAGTCCTCTCTTTTTACTTCTTCAATCCTTTACTTCCCCCTGTTTTTCAGAATGGATAATTACCATAGATATATTTTCAAGTTCACTGACTCTCAGTCATTTCCAATTTACTGTTGAGCTGAATTTTTTTTTCACATATTGTATTTTTTAGTTCTAGAATTTCCATTTGGCTCTTTTTTATAGTTTCTATTTCTCCATTGAAATTTCATATCCGTATATTCATCATGATCATATTTTCCTTTACTTCTTGAGCATAGGTATAATAGCTGCTTTAAAATTCTTGCCTAATTCCAATATCTGGGGCATCTTGGAATCAGTTTCCACTGATTTTTTTTCTCTTGAGTACAATTCATATTTTCTTTTTTCTTCATATGTCTACTAATTTAGGGTTGCATCCTGATATTATGAACGTCAAACATCTGGATTCTGTTATGTTCCTCCAGAGAGCAGGCAGATAATAGAATTCAGGGCTCCCCTTCTGTAGCCCTCTTCTCCAAGACTTCCCTGCTGCTAAAGTTGCCCTAAACTCTGTCCTCTATTTTTCAACCAGTAAGACTGCAGGTTTCCATCAGAATTTTAGTGCCCCCTGAGGCACTGACTGGGGCCTGCCATCAGGTGAAAAGCGAAAAAATGAGAAACTCACCCCTGCCATTCCTTGCTTCCTAGTGCCAACTCCTCTCTGCATGCTTTAGGTTATTTTCCAAGGCCTCCAGATAATTTTCATTATAATCTGTACAGAGTTTCTAATTGTTATCTGTGGAATGGATGTTCTGATATGAGCTCCTCCATCATTATTGGAAGCTGACCCCCCTCCTGTCCCCAACAATCTGTGCTCTAGCCATATTCAATTATTTGTAATTTCCAGAACAGGCCATGTTCTCTCTTGTCTCTGGGCCTTTGTACACACTCTGTCTCCCCCACCACCACCCCAACCCAAGTACCTTCTACAGGACTCAGCATAGATATTACCTCTTTTGGAGAACTTCATTAGTCAGGACCGATTCAAGTAACAGAAATCTCCTTGTACTAATAAGTCAAAAGGGAGAAGAGGATTTAATGTAAGAGTACAGAAGTATCCTTGGGCAACCCAAAGACCGATTCAACTAGGCCTCAGAAACCAACCAAAACCAGACATTCCATTTCACTGGGACTTTGTCTCCATCTCTTGTGTCTGTTCTCTGCCCCGCTGAGGGACTCCTAAGAATGCCAATTTGCCTCTTCAAGTTGTTTTGTTATTGCCTGTTTACTTCTCTTTCTTCCCCTCTGGACTATAAGTTCCTTGAAGGTGGAGCTATGCCTTTACTGATTCTGTCATTCTCAGAACTTAACAGAGTACAGTCAACAGAGCTCATGGGTCATGTTAAAAAAAAAAAAAAAAGGCAGACAAGTAGATCGACCCTTAATATACAACCCAGCAGGTGCTGAAAAACATTTTCAAGGTGCTTTAGGAGCCAGAAGAGAAAGCAACCACGTCTTCATCTGGGCAGTCAGGAAGCCTCAGGAAAGACACCCCGATGACGTTGCTTGTCCGCGGATTGGGGGATCAAAGGAAAATCCCATAAAGAGCAGAGACTGTCTTAAAGACCCTCCCAACCCTCTGGGTCTCCACTGAAATGAAAACACTCAATGTCTTTCTCCACGTCACTCGAAGGGACAAAGAATCACAGAGCAGAGACCTGGGTGATCTATTTCTCTAACATTTCAGCCACTTGAGATTTCTTTCAGTTCCTCTTTCCCATCTGAGAGCCTTTGAACATTTTCTTCCCTCAACCTAGAGTGTTTTCCTGGCCATCTTCCCTTTGACTAACCTCTAAACAATTTAAGGTTTCGACTTCAACGTCATTTTCTGGAGAGGAAGGAGTCTCCCCTCTTCCCGTCAGTTAGGGTGAACCCTATTGCCACACGTCTCACAGCAGCCCCACTTCCCCTTTCGGAACACTGGTCTCATTGTCCTGCCCCATGTACAGGCTGCCTTCCAGCAGGCTGAAATCTCTGACAGCGGGGACCACGTCATCTGGTTCCTGCCTGTACCCAGGGCTCGGCACACAGCCTGGCACCCGGGAGGTGCTCAAAAATACTTGTTGCTTCCATTGAATTTCAGTAGTTAGTACAACTTCCTCATTTGAAAGAGAAAAACCGAGGCACAGAGGTAGGGAAGTGAGTTTTCCAGCAGTCTCATTAGTGGCAGGGCCAGACCCGGCATTCGGGCTGGATAGCTCTCTGTCCTGGGGTCCAGCTGAGTTGCTTTCTCAGCTTCCTTCCAGAGTGCACGGATGGTCAATGGGGACATTGGTGTTTTTGTTTGTATTATCTGGGCTTTTTTTTTTTTTAATGTATTTATTTTTGGCTGCACTGGGTCTTCGTTGCTGCCCACGGGCTTTCTCTAGTTGTGGCGAGCGGGGGCTACTCTTTGTTGTGGTGCGTGGGCATCTCATTGCAGTGACTTCTCTTGTTACGGAGCACAGTCTCTAGGCGCACAGGCTCAGCAGTTGTGGCTCGCGGCCTCTAGAGTGTAGGCTCAGTAGTTGTGGCGCATGGGCTGAGTTGCTCCACGGCATGTGGGATCTTCCCAGACCAGGGTTCGAACCCATGTCCCCTGCATTGGCAGGAGGATTCTCAACCACTGCGCCACCAGGGAAGCCCTTATCTGGGCTTTTATTTCTTCTAAAATGTGCACAAAGGTAGAACTCTCCCAGGAACATTTTCGATTCATGTAGAAAACCCACTACTTTTGAAGAGTGAAAAGTGGATTTAAAAAAAAAATTTTCCCAACTTTTAAATTTGAAAACTTTCAAACCTATAGAAAATTTACATGAATTAGACAATGAACATCCAGCTATACTTCATCTAGATTCATTTTGCACAGTGGCCCGCTTTCCCTCTCTCCCCGTGTATGCATGCGTGTGTGTATACACACGCACTTCCTGTCTTCCATACATAAATGCACGCACACTATATCTATGTATATACTCTATATGTACACATGTACACATACACATTTTTTTCCGAACCATTTAAGTCGGTTGTAGACATGATTACATTTTACCCCTGAACACCTCAGCACATATCCCCTAAGATCAGGAGCATCCTCCTGCACAAATACAGCATAATCATCACGATGTTACAATATTACTAGCTAATATACATCCATATTCAAATATCCCCAGTTATCTCAATGATTTCCTTTATAACTGTTTTTTTTAAATCCAGGATCCAATCAAGAATCATGAATTGCATTTTGTCGCTATGTCTCTTTAGTCTTCTCTAACCTAGAACAGTTTCCAGACTACTTGACCTTTCATGATACTGACATTCTTAAAGAGTCCAGCCAGTTGTTTTGCAGAGTTTCTCTAATGTGGACTTGTCTGATTGTTTCCTCATGGTTGGTTTCAGATTTAACTTTTTGTTGTTGCTATTCTTGTTTTCAGCAAGCATGCCACTTGTGTGATGCCGTGGGTGCCTTTCCATTGCAGTGCCTTCATTTCAGATGTCCTGGGCCCTGAGGACATTTACCAGATCCTCAGACCCCCAGAGCTGGGTAGCAGGGAAGCCCAGAGAGCCGGCAGATAAAGGCCAAAGCTTCGGTCTTGGCAGAGTTCACAGCCCGTGATAGCTGCCGACTGTGGGGCACTCCTGCGGGGCCCCCAAGGCCAAGGTGGAAACTTCTCCTTCCCACCAGGTGCGCTGGCTGGCCAGTGGGTCACCTGCTGCTGTAGCCACTCTCTGTTGATGCAGCTGCAAAAGGGGAACAAGAAGAGGGCTGGGGGCGTGGCCATGCCAATGCAGTCCCACTGGAGGGCAGGGACAGCAGGGGGACAGGGGGACAATGATAGAGGGACCAGGAATCAAAAACAGACTGAAAAGGTGACAGACAGAGGGGACACACACACCAGAGAAGGAGAGAAAAGCAGAGAGTCAGACACAGAAACGGAGAAAAACAGAGACTCGGACACACAGGCCCCCAGAGGAAAAAAGCACCAGCTGCCTCACTAACAACTTCCGAGCCCATGTCTGAGGCTCTTTGGCCTTGGGATTTCGGAAAGTGAAGCAAGTTTGTGTTTATCCTGGTCAGACTCAAAGGGCACAAGGGTTCCTCCAAAGGGGCTGCGTGGGGTCACTTGCTCAGACTGTACTTTTCCAAACAAAGAGCTTCTCCTTGGTGTCCCAGAAGCCAGGCCCTGGGCCAGAAGTTTCCTGCTCTGGCTCAGAATGTCTCCCCTCCTTTCACGGGGCTGTCTGCAGATGGGGAAGCCTGCTTGTGACACATCTGGGGTGAAGGGGAAGAGCAGGAGAGGGGCAGACACATGAAAGGACCCAGAGAAAAGAAGAGCCCTAAAAATAGCCTTCCCTCTATGAGCGGGGAGTAGTCCAAAATCCCAGGAGCTGCCCAGTGCTGTGACCTTAATAACAGGCCAGAGTTTTCTCATGAGAAAAGGGACTCAGGGGCAGAGGGTGGAGGGACAGAGAGGCTGCTAGGCTCCTGGACTGAGCAGGGCAGAAAAGCGGATCTAAGTGACATCTCTGCCAGAGCGAAACTCCTCCAGACGTGGCTAGAGAAAGGCTCCTGGTAGAGGAACTAAGAGTGGACAGAGAGGGTTCCCTGGCAATAATGTGCACTGTCTGAACTTTTCTTTGGCAGAAAGAGAAGAAAATGGAAAGAGGGCAGTCGGGAGCCGTGACCCCAGTTTCAGGGCTCACAGCTGAACCCAAGTGAAGAAGCCCCTTTTTGCCTGCTGCCCTCAGCCAAAGGAACAAGCCCTGCATCTTACTGAGGAGGTTGAGGGGTGTCAAGGGGCGGGAGAGGACATCCCGAAAACTCTCCATCCATTCGCGTTGCTCCTTCTCGCTGGGGCAGGTGAAGATGAATCTCCGCTGCGGGGTGACGACGGTGATGCCGGCTTTCCAGCGATTCCCTCGGATGCCCTTAGGCAGATCTTCATACACCTGGTACCCCTGCTCATCGCTCCCGAGAAATACCTGGCCCTGCTCAAAGGCATCCTGAAAATAGAAGACACAGGTCGTCAGAGGCCACACCTGGGGCTGAGGGCCACCTGCAGGCCTGACAGCCCCCCAGGTCCATTTTAATAAGAGGTGTGTGTGTTGGGTGGGGCTTCTGCTGGGGATTTCGGCTGGGACCCAGAATTTAAAAGGCTCAAACCATAAAAGACATCACACATGGCATCTGTTTAAATGATACTTAATATTTACAGAGAGTTAACTCTGCACCATGAATTCAAGTACTTTACACGTAGTAACTCATGTGATCATCCTCACGGCAGCCTCTGAGGGAGGCAGTGTTATGAAGCCTATTTTCTGGGGGAGGAAACTGAGGCACGGAGTGCTGAGTGCTCTGCCCAGAGCGCACCCCTAAAGGTGGCAGGGCTGGAACCGGAGCCCAGACAGCCGAGTTCTAGAGCCCTCACTCCCAACTGCTACACTCCACAGCCTCCGGTTGGAAGAGAGTCCTGCCGGGAAACATCTGTCTTAGCTACTGATACATCGGCAGCATTTTGGACACACATAAAGGACTTCCTGTAGGTGAGGGAGAGCACAGCTTCATGCACAAGACTGACGTAGAGACAAGTGACGATGGAGGTGTGCCTCTGGCTGGGTTTCTCCAGCCCTGTCGCTTCCCCATGGCTCCCGACCAGCACTGACCCCACCTCCGCCTGCAGGTGCACAGCGGCGGGGCTGGCAGTGGCTCTTACCAGCGGGTTCTTGTAATAGAGCAGCCTCCGCTCCTGGGGATCCAGGGCAAACCACCTTTTCTTGAAAGGCTCTCTCTGCTGCAAAAAAGGGAACCTCGTACCAGGCTCGGCCAGGCGGTGGGGACAGAAGTCAGAGGGCCAGCCTAGGCCAGGCCAAGGGAGCCAGCGGGTCCCAGCCCCGCAGTCGCACACCCCAGCGCCCCTCCCCAGGCCTAGAGCTCTGCAGGCTCTGCCCCATCTCTCCCCCACCCATCCCACCCCCTCCCCCAGCCCCAGCTTCGCCCTGCTGCCTCCAGGTGCTGCCTGCGTGGGTTGGAAGAAGCATTTTACCCCTTTCTCAGGCTGTGGACAAGAAGTCTCAGAAAAAGGAAGCTGGGAAATCAGAAGTGGCTACTGCTCAGCGCTTCTGAAAGTGCTGGCCTTGGCCAAATTCTATCCTAGGTCAGGGGAAGGAAAGCCCCTGGCCAGAACCACAGGGAGGGCGGTGCCACCAGCTGGTGAAGGAAGAGAACCTGCAACCCTTTTACAAGTTTTCCAGCTGCCTGAGGCTTTCTTTACCCTGATTGCCTAACACCTTTCACTGTCATCTTAACAAGCATCCTGTCAGCATATTACATCTTAAAAACAAACAAACAAGCAAAAAAACCCACAACGCACTGGAATGCTGTCGCTTTGGGGTTCTTTTTTAGGGAGCTCCTCTACTTTTCCTTTCCTTCTCCCTTTCCCTCCTCCTTTCCCTGCTTCCGCCCGTCACAACCCCCTACCATCTCCATCTTCTGACTTTGAGCCTCGCCCCACCAGCATGCAGCTGGGCACCCAAGCATGGGTATATATAGGTGTGTTCTCTCAGATTGATCACGTCCCTGCGTCACTTGAACGGTCCTGGTAGGGCCCCAGCACAGAACACACAAGGGTTCTGGAAAGTCAAAAGCTGTCCCCCAAGGAGTCCTTTTTCAGCTATGCTTTCCCAAGAGTAGGATCAGTTAGATGGTGTTAAGAGGACAGAAGCTAATGGTGATGTTGATAAAGCGGGAGGATGCCCAGTTACAGGGAGAAGCACCTCAGCCATGCTGGACCACACTCCAGCCACCTGGTCTCCACTTGGTCCTCCAGCCCCGGAACTCACAAACATCCATTTACTTCTCCTTCCTCCCTCCTCTCTGCCCCTGGTTCCCCATTTTCCCACCTCCCAAATTCTGCCCTACCGCCTACTGGGACAGGGGCCATGAAAATCTCCCTGGGAGTGGAGGATATACCTTTGGACCAGTCTTTTCCATGAAGCCTTGCTTGAGGTAGTTCCTGGTGATGAGGGGCACAAGCTGGGGGAAGAAAGACACACACTGACACCCCTGCCTCACACTCACAGCCCGAGGGTCCCCACCGAACTTGGCTCCCCAAAAAAGGGGAAGTTTGGAATGGGGAAGGATGTGTACACATGGTTCAGGGGGTTATATTTGGTATGGATGCAACATTAACATTTCAACAGAGCCAGACAACAGCACCGCAGATGTCTGCAGAGCTTACCAGCACAGCCAAGTCTTAGTTTCAAGACTTAGTTTAGGGATTCCTTCAGCAACTCCAGGAGAAGGACACAGGCAAGGCTCTGAGGAGACCCTCCTGGTGTCAGGTGGGCATATTCTGAGGATCTACTGTGTGTCAGGCTCTGCGCGTAATTCTCAACCACACTGTGAGGTGGATATTATCATCTTCGTTGTATATATGAACAAACCAGGCCTCAGAGAAGTGGTTGTGGATTTTCTCAAAGGCATGTCATTGGTAGGATGAAGAGCTTTCACATCTAGAGGCGATGGACACCATACAGACACTAGTGGTACCCCTACTGCTACTCTATGATGCTAAAGTATAAACATGGCAGAACCCTCTGATCAGGCCCTTGGCCAAGACCTGGTCATTGGTGGGGATTCTGACCCAGGGCCATAGGAGGTGATGGCAGGGTGGGCAAGTAGAGAAAGCTCTGGATTAGGAGTCAAGAGACCTGAGTTCTAGCTCCAGGTCTGACCTCAACCAGCTGTGTTACCTTGGTAAGACCTTATGCCTCTCTGGGCCTATTTCCCACTACGTAATAAGGATACTGGCCTATGTGATCTGCAGGATCCCTTCCAACTTGCCATCCTATGCTCAGAGAAGCTTCCAGGGATTGATGCTGGTCCCCTATGCTCCAGGGTGTCAACTGGCAAGTCTAGAGTTTCAAGTGACAGCCCAGGTTTCTGAAAACACAGGGGCTCTCCAGAGCCTGAGCCCAGGGCAGGGACGAAGCAGACATGACATCTGGGAATAGGAATGGAAAGTCTGAAAGGGAGAAAATCGTGAGCTCAAAACAAAAATATAAAGGACAACACTCCCCTTTCCCTAAAATGCATTCTGTAGGCTTTAATTCCTTCATTTGGAGAGAAGAGAAGTCCTGACAGCTCAGTCGTCTGAACTGGAGCCAGAGCAGGGGGAGTCTAGGCCTCGGGAAGCCAATGGAAGAAGAAGAAAAAGCACGTGGATGGGGTTCTGTTCACTGTACCTTAGACACCCTGCTCACTGGACTGACGGCAGCCCTGGAGACAGGGATTGTCCTCATGGTGAGAGATGAGTAAACTGGGGCTCAGAGAGGTGAGGGGACTTGTCCTATGTAACACGTCAGCTTCTCTGACTTTGGGTTCATGCGTTTACTTATCACAGGACCACAACCCCGCTTGGGCTCCCCAGGTTTCCGGCATCTGGATCCCTGAGCTCGAGCCAGGCCTGGGTGGTTGCCCAGAACCTCACGTCATACGTAGACATGGGGGGAAGAAAGATGGGGAGAGAGGTGGGCGGGGAGGAAACTGGGAGTGGATAAGGGGTAACAATGGTGGATGAGGGAGGCAAGAGGGCATTGAGGATGTTGGCCAAAGACCAGTTTCCTCCGCAGGGGTCAGCAGAGTTGGAGAGCTGGCCCAGACAAATGAGGCTGGGCATCTGCACTTTGTCCTCCATCCTCTCCAGCCAGCGGTCAGCACCCCCAGCGCCCCGCCCACGGAAGCAGGCAGTCACCAGCTCCGGTGCTGACTCTGCAGACCGGGAGGGCCCTGAGCCGGGTCTAGCTGGAACTGCTCCTAGAGAATTGCCACCTCAGTGCATCACTGGGTCTGGAATGGACCCCCGCTCCAGACACTTTGCTCCCTGCAAACTTGGGCATTAAGGAACACTTAGGCTTCCGAGGAGGGTCTAACAGTTGGGATTAAGAAAGTCCCAAGACTGGGACTTCCCCGGTGGTCCAGTGGTAGAGAATTTGCCTGCCAACGCAGGGGACCTGGGTTCGATCCCTGGTGGGGGAACTAAGATCCCACATGCCGCAAGGCAGCTAAGCCCGCAGGCCACAACTACTGAGCTCGTGCGCCTCAACGAGAGAGCCCATGTGCTGCAAACTACAGAGCCCATGCGCCCTGGAACCCATGCGCCACAACTAGAGAGAGAAAACCGGCATGCCACAACTAGAAAGAAGCCCGTGCGCCACAAAAAAGAGCCCACACACTGCACCGAAAAGATCCCTCATGCCTCAGCGAAGATCCCGAGTGCTGCAACGAAGACCCGACGCAGCAAAAAAAAAAAAAAAAAAAAGAAAGAAAATTAATTAAATAAATAAATAAATAAATATTAAAAGGAAAAAGAAGTCCCAGGACTAACATGGTCTCTCCACCCCTATCTCTTACAAAATCCTCCTAGAGCAGGCCTAAGACAGGGACCAGAGTACAGCACCTCAGGGTTGGAAGGGACCCTGACGATGACCCAGACCAAGCACCATCTTACAGATGTGGGAACAGATGCACAGAGAGGTGACTCAACCCGCAGTGGTCACACAGCAAGTTAGCAGCAGAACGTCCACAAGAGCCTAGGCCTCCTGGCTCAGGGCAGCATCCTCCAGCCCACTATACAGCTTCCCCAGCCAAGCCTGAGAGATGTAGATGGATGCTCCAGACATCTGAGGACAATCAAATGAAGTTCTCAGTCTCCCCACTACCTAGGCCATGAAAGGCAGACTGTTCCCGTTAGAATGATAATGGGAAAGATCCCACTACCTTCTTTATACCAGAATATGAAAGGGTAAAGGGGGGAATGTTCGAATGTGAAGAACACCTTTGGTTATGCACTTGACCTTCCTGGGGCTCAGTTTCTCATCAGTGAAATGGGAATAATCACACTCACCTAACTGCTGGCTGCAAGGGATTACTAGATAAAAGGGATTACAAGATACAATGGGCTCGAAAGCACTGTATAAGCAGTATGTGATGGACCATTCGGGCATTTTAGTGGGAGAAGGGGTGAGAAAGAGATGCTCAAATCCTGAGCCCCTTGACACTGTGGGTGGTGGCCATGCATCCCGAAGGGGACAGCCTGACCCACTTTTTGGAGGCTGCCTTGCCAGGGGTGAGGCCATAACGCCCAGACTCCCCAGGAGAAAGCTTTTGGTTTCCCACTGAGGTCCCCAACCCCAAATCTCAAGGTCTTTCCTGCAAACAAACTGAGGCTGGCCTCTGAGTGTCTTCGAGGTCAGCAGACAAGAAACAAAGGAGACGGCAGAGAGGAGATGTGGAAGTTGGGGTCCACATTTAGCTCACCTCAGGCTCCGGGAGCTCAGGAAAGGCCATTTTTAGGTATTGGAGACGGGCTGCACGGAGGGTATTGAACCAGTCCACTATCTCCTGCAGAGAGAAATACAAAGCACAGATGGACAGCCAATGAGACAGAGTAGTGGGGGAGCTGAGGCTGGAGGCAAGAAGCCAGCTGGACCTTCAGGTCTGGCCACATGCACGCACCCTCAGTCCCACTCAGGAGCCTGCGCGCTGTTCACAGGCATCTGGGAGGACAGTGCCCGAGCCCAGGGGCGTCACCTGAGCAAGTGGGAAGCCACTGACAGGGAGATCCCCAGAGCCATGGGAAAGGACCAAGGCGGACCACATAGGAGTTATGCAATGGCCTAGGACAGTGCTTGGCTCTTTCTAATGTGTGTATGAATCACCTGAGGATCTCATTAAAACGCAGATTTGTATTCCGTGGGTTTGGGGTGGGGCCTGAGATTCTGCATTCCTAACGAGCTCTCAGGTGATATGACGCTGGTCATTGGGACACACTTTGAGAAGCAAGGGTCCTCAGAGGCCAAAGACTGGCTTTCAGGTGGGGGCAGGTGCACCTGGGGATGCTCCTCCAACGCGGATGCTCATCACCTGGAGTGCAACTTGGGCTAAAGCTGGCTTGGACCTTCTGTGTCCCTCTGGGAGAACACCTCCCTCGGCAGTGTCCACCATCGTCTCTCACTTTATCCAGCTGGCTCTGCCTCTGCTCTGCCACTCTCCTTTCAGGCCTCCTTATGGCAGCCAGAGTGATTTTCGAGTTGCAAATCTAATGGAGTCTAGCTTAGAGTCCTCTCCACTACCCTCAGGAAGAGAGTCTAAATTCTTTGCCCTCTGAGCTCCTTCCATACAAAACCATTGCAATCCCTGCCCCACCTCCCCCCCACCCCATCCCAACACATGCTATTACCTTTTCCTGAAACACTCAGCCTCACCCAACTCTCTGCCCTCACCCCCGACACACCTTTTACCTAGAACATTCTACTCATCCTGAGGGTGAGTTTAGATATTGCAATAGATTTCTGCTCCACGCAAGCCCTGATTCTATGAGAATTGCCCCACCCATTCTCAGCCACACACCACTCACCCACAGTTGCAGCCACGCTTGCTGCTATGATTCTACCCACTCTTGACCACAGCAACTGGACAAATGCAGAGGCTGGACAGGGCTTATCAGATTCTTTCTCTCAGGAATTTGGAATTGGGGGAGCTAGCTGAAAGACTTGTTCAAATAGCTACTGTGCTGCACTTAGATGTAATACGGTGATTGAGAAATTCATTTGAATTTGGTTTCAAAGGTATGAAACATCATTACCCTTTCTCTCTTGCAGGTCAAACTTGCTGGCCCCGTATTCCTGAGTTCGGAGCTCTCCTGTCCTGGGTGTTAAGAAACTTCTAGAGGCTCAGGCACTAAGGGAATGGGACCATCCCATGAAAGACCCACCTAGGCCTCCACTTTGGAAGGGCTCTTTGGTCACAAACTGGTGGCTCCGGGGCAGAATCCAACCTGCATACAGGTTTGTTTGGCTCCTGAAGTTTTGTCTGTTTCAGTCCTCTATACAGGTGTTCCTGTTTGCCACAGCCTTAAGGCTGTCCACTTTACTTTTCAATTGCCCACCTGGCTCCTGTGGGCATGAGTTTGAGCATCCCCCACCCCCACCCCCGCCACACTCCCATTTATGCCCATCTAAGGGAGAAGCTGAGGCATCAAGGGAAAGAGGAGACCAGCCAGAACCAGGTTGCCGGTAGCTCTACAACTGGGTCAGTGGTAGGGAGCCAGGTACCGTAATTGTCTGAGACCTTGGGCACTGCAGCAAAAGTCCTCGTAGCTTTCGCGCGGGTGGAGGGGTAGCCACTGGTATCCAGCCAGTCTGGACATGGGACTACAGCAGTGAGCCCAATGTGGACTGAAAACCAGGCATCTCCTCCATGTCTCCCACACTGCATAAGTCCCAAGATTCTAGTAAAGCCAAGGGAGGGAGCCGAGAAAGATGACTGATAATAGATTTCTTGGCAATTTGGGGAATGAGATCGTTGAATTTAGAGAAACAAACAAGAGAGACATTACTCGCACTCCTGGTTTTACAGAACAATGTGTTGCTGTTAGAGTGTTCTCTCTCTCCCTCTCTCTCTCTCTCTCTCTCTCTCTCTCTCTCTTAAACACACACACACACCACAGCTCCTGATTCTAATCTCTCAGGAGGCCAAGCCATACTACTGGCCCTTGAAATAAATAAACACTCCTATATCTTTCCTATTCATGTCCTGTTTAAGCTGGTTTGAGTGTTCTCCTTTTCAGCATATTCACACAATTCTTAAATAGATGCTCCTTCCTCTGGAAAGCCTTTTTTGACTGCCTCCTTCCAGCGCACCCACCCCCCAGACTAGGCTACTTATACGTCTCCTGTGTGTCCCTAGCACAGCCTCCAGCCCATCCTCACACAGCATCATCAGTGCCTATTTCCCCATCTGCCTCCCGAGACTCTGAGATCCCAGAACCCCACTCATGGCTCTGCCCCACTCACTACACACCCCAGTGCTGTGCACATTGCGGGGAGGAGTGTGATAAGGATTTACCGAAAGAGTGAACTCATGAATGCATAAATGACACAGATGTGAAATGACTCACAAGAGTTTGTCCCCTTCTGCAGCCGCCACAATCGTGAACGAATTACAGTAGCAACTAACGTTTACAGTGCACCGTGATGAGATGCTTTCACGTTCGTGGTTCATGGTCACTCAACTCTCAAAACCCCTCTGGGAGGTGGACGTTATCAACCATAAACAAGCAGACTTAGGGAGGGAAGGAACCTGCCCTAACAACACAGCTGGGAGTGGCAGAACCAGAGCCCCAGCTTCTGACTCCAAACCCAGCTCTTCAGACCACACCAGGAAGTCAGCCCAGAATATGGGGGGAGCGTGAAGCCTGCTGGGAGGGTGATCCATGGTCACCATCCCAGCGCTAGGGCCTTATGGGAAGATCGAGTCCCTGTATCTGGCTCCTGGCTCCTGCTGCCAAGGGTCCTTCCTCCAGCAGAGGCACTTGGGGAGGGGAAATGGGTGCAGGGCTCAGGAACCATTGGCTACGTGACTTTGAGCAAATTATTTAACATGCCCATGCCTCTGTAACACGGGGATAAAACATTTCCAGGGTTGATCTGAAGATTAAGAAATGAGGTATAGTGACCGCCAAGAAAAGCACCTGGCACAGAATTAAAAAGAAACTCACAAAATGTCAGCCCCCACCTTTGCCCCTCCTCACCTCGACTTAGCATCTCTGACCCTTGCCCCGTCACATGACCCTGCTCATTCTGACCCAGCTTATTCTCTTGAACCTGTACTATTGGCCTGCTCTTCTCTGATGGAGCTGATTTCCTGGACCTTTAAGTGGTGTTTTCCCCAAACTTCAGTGTGCATAAGGATCACCTGGGGATCCTGTTAAAATGCAGCTTCTAATTCGGTAGGTCCGGGGTGGGCCCGAGACTCTAGCTCTAAGAAGCTCGCAGGTGATGGCTAATGCTGTTGGTGCCAGACCAAACGCTGAGAAGCAAGGCCGTGGAGTGCGCCGCTGCCCAGGCTTTGATCCATTCCTCCTCCCATATTTGGAATCTCCGGCCCCACCTGACTTGCCATCCCTGGGCATAGTCCCTTCTGCTAAGTGGATGTCCCTTGACAGCTGTGCACCATCCAGATGCACCCCTGGTACCCACCAGGTTGCTCTCCCTGATCTCGCTCTGCTTTACTTGTACGTCTGTCTCCAACTAGAGAGCGACAATAGGGAATTCCCTGGCATTCCAGTGGTTAGGACTCGGTGCTTTCACTGCCGTGGGCCCTGGTTGGGGAACGAAGATCCCACAAGCCACGTGGTGTGGAAAAAAAAAAAAAGTGACAATAGGTTAAGGTGAAGAGCAGC
The DNA here is from genome assembly GCF_059928025.1 of Delphinapterus leucas. NCBI lineage: Eukaryota > Metazoa > Chordata > Mammalia > Artiodactyla > Monodontidae > Delphinapterus > Delphinapterus leucas. Next base: position 24,782,355 of record NC_143147.1, on the reverse strand, counting down.
AGCAGATCTCAGGAGGCTGCTGCGCAAGGGGGTCAGCGAGCTGGAGGCTCTCACCTTCCCACTCTCGTGATACACAAACAGGTTCCTGACGTGGCCCTCTCTTCGGTAGGTGATCTGCAGCCCGTGGGGGTTCCCTATCTTCTCTGTCTGGAAGGTGGCATTCAAGTCCTTGATGCTGATGACAGCTTTGGGCTCTTTACCCTAAAAGAGAGGAAGCAGATACTTAAGATGTTGACAGCCAGCGGGGTGACTTCTCATCACGTTCGCCAGGGAGACTTAACTGCAAACAGATGACCCGTGTGGAACTCTGCTTGATCAGATTGGCCTCTCTGAGCTGAAAGGGGGCTTGGAAAGACCTTAACTTAGAACTTTTCAAAATGTTTAGCCACAGAACTTTTTCTGAAACGAATCATCAGGAATTCCCTGGAGGTCCAGTGGTTAAGACTTGGTGCTTCCACTGCAAGGGGCACAGGTCTGATCCCTGGTTGGGGAACTAAGATCCCGCATGCCGTGTAGCCAAAAAAAAAAAAAAAAGAATTTGAAACAAATATCCGTGGAAAGCAAACAAATAAAATAGATTAAACAAACAGATAAAAGCAGCTGCGGGGGGCCTCAGGGCACGCCCTCCCACCCTCCACTCTGTTCTCAGGGTCTGAACACAATTCGAGCACTCACTGATGCTAAGAAGGCAAAGGGGAAACAAGTGCTTCCTTTCATAACTGATAAGAGAAAAAATGATACCAACGCTCTAGTCCCATAATAGCTGTTACCCACATGCAGCTATTAAAATTAAAACTAAATAAAATTAAGACTTTAGTTCCTTAGTCACATGCAGTCCCATTTCAAGTGCTCAGCGACCACCTGTGGCTAGTGGCTAGGGTACTGGACAGGTGCAAACAGAGAAAATTTCCGTCACTGAAGAAAGTTCTAGTGGACAGTCTTCTCTAGAGGGAAATTTGGTCATATTTACTAAAATGTTGAGTGTTTTGCTTTGACCCACAATTTCACATCTAAGAATCTATCCGAGGAAGTAATTGCATTACTATGCAAACACGTATGTCAAAAGATGTTTACTGCCATGTTGCTTATAACAGTAAAAAAATAAAAAAGAAGAAATTATTGAAATGTCCATCAATGATAATGGGTTAAATAAATAAATCATGGCAAATCCACACAATCAAATATCACAGAATTTTTTAAAGGAAAATTTAAATCAATATTACTAATATGAAACAATGTCCATGATATCCATGTGTGAGAAATACCAAGTCCCAGAACTGGATGTATAGTAGGAACCTATTAATGCAAAAATTATATACACACATATATGCATATACTATATGCATATAGTATATATATAATGTACATAAACTATATGTATATACTATATGTTTATTTGCACATACATAAGAAGTATGAACAGATTTACACCAACACTTCACAGTGGTTTTCTTGAAAGGTTAATGGATGACATTCCTTTGAAAATATTTACTATGAAAAATACTAAAAATACAAAAAAGGTGTATTTAATTTTGTCAATATCGTTCCCCAAAAGGAAATTTGTTTAAAAAATACAACATTACTAATAAAGCCAAAATCCCTTTAATTACTACTTACCCTGTCCCTTTCCCCTCCTCCACTCCCCACAGTCAATCACTGTCATGAGTTTGATGTTCATCTTTCTAGTTCACTTTTTACACTTTTATACACACATACACATACCCATGAACAATACATAGTGTTGTTTTATGTGGCTTTAATTTACATAAATGGTATCACATTATATGGATCATTCTACAACTTGCTTTTGTCACTCAACGTTTTATCTCTGTCCATGTTGAGATATACCAATCTACTTGGCTCTTGTAAATGACTACACCAAAAGTTATCAATCTATGTTCCTGTTGACAGATACTGAGATTGTTTCTGATTTTTTGCTGCTGTCAGCTTGTATCCCTGGTATACCCCCGTGAGAGTGTCTCTAGGTCACGACTAGGAATGGAATTGCTAGCTCACAAGTGTGTACATCTTTGACTTACTGAAAACTGCCAAATTATTTTGCTAATGGCTCTCCACAGTGGTTGCACCAATGTACATACTGGAAGTAAATTTCCATCAATAACATAGAAGGTTTCCCCTTTCCCCATATCCTCACCAACACTCAATGCTGCCAGTTTGTTTTAACATTTTTGCCAATATGAAGGGTTTGAAATGGAATCTCATTGTTAATTTCTCTTATTCAACTTAATTGAGGTATAATTTATAAGCAATAAATGGGACTCAGTTTAAGAGTGCAGTTTTTTTGACAAGCGTATATACCCATGTAACCACCACCACAATCAAGATCTAGAACATCACTATTACCCTAAAAGAGTTCCTTTTGCTCCTTTGCATCAATCCCCACCCCACCCCAATCCCAATCACTTATCTGCTTTCTATTGGTATAGTTTTGTCTGTTCTGAAATTGCATATAAATGGAATTATACAGTACATACTCCCGTATAAGTCTTCTTTGGCTCAGAATAATATTTTTTAGATTGATCCACATTGTTGCATTTATTAGTAGCTTGTCCCTTTTTATTGCTGGGTATATTCCATTCTATGGATATACTACAATTTTTTAATTCATTTATTTGTGGATGAACATTTGGATACCTTCCAGGTTTTGGCTATTACAAATAAAACTTCTGTGAACAAGATTTGTGGACAAATTTTGTTGTGGACATATGTTTTTGTAAATACCTAGGAGTGGAAAAGCTGGGTTATATGGTTAAGTGTACACTTAACTTTATTAGGAATTGCCAAATTGTTTTCCAAAGAGGTTGTATCATTTTATGTCCCACCAGCAATAAGAGTTCCAGTTTCTCCATATCCTTGTCAACACTTGGTGTTGTCAACCTTTTTAATTTTAGCCATTCTGGTGGATACATAGTATATCTCATTGTGATTTTAACTTTCATTTCCTTGACTGCCAGAGAGATTGGGCTTCTTTTCCTGTATTTATCAGGCATTTTGGTTTCCTTTTCTGTGAACTACCAAACCATTTCCTTAGCCTCTTCTGCCAATGGATTGTTTTTTTCTTCTTGATTTTTAGGGTTTTAAAAAAGTGTGATCTGGGTATTAATATTTTGCTATGTTGAAATATCTTCTGAGTTTTGCTTTCTTTAAACTTCACTTTTTTGTATTACCCAAAATTTTCACATAAAAATGAGTTACCTTTATAATTTAAAACTTTTCCATTTGGGTAAAGAAATAAAAAAAGAACAAAGGCAACTTGTTCTATTTTTAGACCGCTTTAGACTGAACAGGCTTAGGACTGAGAAACAGATCAACTTTTTCCAACCAAGGATGAGACTCACATCCTAACTCACAACAGCTACTGGGGTTCGATGGCTGCTCCTAACTCTGTAGCAGCACTTTTTCTTCCTGCCTTTAGTACTTGCAATATTTTTCAGTGATTTAAACTGAAGACTGAGAAGAAATCCGTACTCTCTCTTGGAGGGTTAATACTCTTCATCCCCCATCATTTTTCATCTGGCCCCAGACTGTGGCCACACTGGACAGATCTTCTGGCATTGCTCTGGTCCATCCAGGAAAGCAACAGGGGACATAAATAGTAATTTCTGCATGTAGGAAATGGAGTAAGAGGAAGGCTAAAGTGCTCAGAGCTTGTCCTTCTCTTACTTTCTTGGCCATTCCTTCACATTCTCTTTGCTGGAAACTTCTTCTCTTTCCTCTAAATATTGGAATATCCCAGGGCTCAGTGTGTTAGATAATCTCCAAAGATGGGCTTCTCCAATTCCTTCCCTCCTAGTTTGCACATGCCACTCTACCCATAAAGAGGTGGAATCTATATCCCCTCCTCTTGAATTGGAGCTGGTTGCATGACTTGCTTTGACCAACAGAAGGCAGTTCCTGGCCTAACCTTTGAGAGGCCTGGCAGCATTCTCATTTGCTCGGGGAAAGCCGGCTGCCATGCTGCAACAAAGCTTGAGCTGGACTCCCGAATGAGGAACAATCACAGAGAAGGCACAAGGAGGATGCCAAAGCACCTGACATGTGAGTGAAGGCTTCCTGGGTCTCCTAGCGCAGCCCAACCACTCCACTGATGTACAATGGAGCAGCCGCTGCCTGCTCAAATTCCTGACCCACAGGATTGTGAGACACGATAGACTGATGTTTTGAGCGACTAAGTTTTAGGGTGGTGTGTCTGTCACTCAGCAACAAACAACGAAAATACTCAGTCCTCCGACATCTTTTCTCATCCACCCCCACCCCCCTGCTTAGGTGGCTCCAGCCAGTCCGGCTGCTAAACCGGTTTACATGCTGATGACTCCAGCTCCAAACTCTCCCCAAATCTCTAGGCTCAGAGCTTCTGAGAACTTCTTTCTCAGTCTCTATTTGTATGACTAATAAGCATCTCAAACGGGAAAGGAACTCTTGATCATCCCCGTAAGGAGCTAAGTCTTTGCCATCTCAGCAAATGACAAATCTAGACTTCTAGTTGCATAAGGCAAAAATCTGGGAATCATTCCTGATTCTGCTGACTTTCACAGTCCGTGTCCAATCCTTCAGTAGATGCCATTGGCTCTATTTCCAAAATACACGTAGAATCTGACCACTCTAACCAGCTCCGTCACGATTATCCTGATCGAACCCATTATTCCTCGCTTGGATTATTGCAATAGCTTCCTAGCTGGCCTCTCTGCTTCCACCGTCGCCTCCCCACTGCTCCATTCTCACCTCCACCCCCCACTCCATTCTCGCCGCGGTAGCAGCCAGAGTGCCCCTTTCCAAAAGTTTTAGTCAAAGCAGATCACTTCTGTGCTCAAAACCCTCCTGTAGCTTCCCAACAGCAGAGTAAAATCCAAACGCCTAAATGTTTTGTAAAAATATTCTGTGATAAACCATAGTAGAAAAGAATATTAAAAAAAGAATGTAAATGTTTTGTAAATCATATATCCCACAAGGGTCTTGTGTATAGAATATATAAAGAACTACTATGGGCTCCCCTGGTGGTGCAGTGGTTAAGAACGTGCCTGCCAATTCAGGGGACACGGGTTCGAGCCTTGGTCAGGGAAGATCCCACATGCCGTGGAGCAACTAAGCCCATGCGCCCATGAGCCGCAATTACGGAAGCCCATGTGCCTAGAGCCCGTGCTCCACAACAAGAGAAGTCACCGCAATGAGAAGGCCGTGTACCGCGACAAAGAGTAGCCCCTGCTCACCGCAGCTACAGAAAGCCCAGACACAGCAACGAACACCCAACACAGCCAAAAATAAATAAACAAAAATTTTTTTTAAAAAGACCACGTATTGTATGATTCCATTTGTATGAAATGTCCAGAATATGCAAATCTACAGAGTTAGAAAGTAGATCAGTGGTTGCCTAGGGCCGGGGGCGGGGAGTGGAGTGGAGAACTAGAGCTAACACATGTGGGGGTTCTTTTTTTAGGGTAATGAAAATGTTCTCCATGAATATACTGAAAGCTATTAATTATACAATTTAAATGGGTGAATCCAATGGTGTGTGAATTTATATTTCAATAAAGCTGTTTCCAAAGAAAACTCCCAAGTCTTCCTATGGCCTCTGAAGTCTTCCATTATGTGAGCTCATCTCGCCCCATTTTTTCCTTGCTCACGCTGCACCAGGCACTCTGGCCTCCTTCATGTCCTCTAGACTCACCAAATACATTCCCAGCTCAAGCCAGGGCTACGGCTCATGGTTGGGCAGTTTGTGCACTGAACAAAAAGCCCCCGGCTGAAGGTACAAGTGAGAACCGCCATGCAGGCTTCTGCTTGCCTAGACAGGGACCAGGGCTGCACCCTCTCAGAGGGGTCATCTTTTCTAATCAGCACACGTGACCATGCTCAGGGCTTCTGTACATACTGTTCCCTCTACTTCTTCTACCCTTCGCCCACAAATCCACAGAACTCACATTTATTCAGTTCTCTGCTCAAATGTCATCAGAGAGGCCTCCCCTGACCACCTGTGGTAGCACCTCCCTCTACCCCACGCTCTAACTCTTCACCCTCTTTTATTTTACTTCATATAACTTATTGCCACTGGATAGATTATGTATTGATGTATGTTTTGGTTACACCTGTCTCCATCCACTAGAATGGAAGCCCCAGGAGGACAGGAACTTCGCTTAGTTTATTGCTGTATCCCCAGTTCCTGGACTAAGGTCTAGCATAGTAGGTGCTCAATAAATATTTCTTAAGTACATAAATAAATGAAGTAAAAATCAAGTGATCATCAAAGGCTTAATCATGGACCAGTCTAAGCCCATTCTAGGTGAAGAGAAGGTGTGCTTTTTAGTGGACTGGATGGATTGTATAACAAGGAAAAGTAGCCGCGTGTGGTACCTAAGTCTCAGTGGCTGAGCTCATACACAAGACCAGGCACTATTGATCAAAATGTAGACCTGGGACTTCCCTGGTGGTGCAGTGGATAAGAATCCGCCTGCCGGTGCAGGAGACACGGGTTCAAGCCCTGGTCTGGGAAGACCACACATGCCGCGGAGCAACTAAGCCCGTGCACAGCAACTACTGAGCCTGCACTCTACAGCCCAAAAGCCACAACTACTGAAGCCCACACGCCACAACTACTGAAGCCCACGTGCCACAACTACTGAAGCCCACGCATCCAGAGCCCGTGCTCCGCAAAAAGAGAACCCACCGCAATGAGAAGCCCGCGCACCACAACAAAGTGTAGCCCCCCTTCACCGCAACTAGAGAAAGCCCGCGTGCGGCAACGAAGACCCAACGCAGCCAAAAATAAAATAAATAAATAAAAATGTAGACCTGAGTGGGGTGAGAGCCAGCGCTCTGGGAGGAGTAAGAGAAGACTTACCTCTTCTTTAGTGTAGTACTTCAGGAGGCCTTCTCTTGCCAGGAGCACAAACCTCCTTTTCAGGAACTGTGCGTTGTCCCTTCCCCGCTTCCATAGGAACCCTTCTCGGTTACCTTCCACCAAGGATGAGAAAGAGTGAACACTCACGGCTTCAAGACAAACAAGCAACTCATGAACCCCGTATCGTATGGTCTCAGGGGTGGAATGAACCTCTCACCTGCTGCTAAAATGTCTAGGATCTAATTTAGCTATTTCAGCTGCAGGACACGGGGGTCCTGTCTGGGGCCAACTTTGCAATGTTGTATGATTTCAATTGGGCTACCCTCAACTTTCTTCCTTGGCTGTTTCCTAAGAAGACATAGTAAACTCTAAGTAGGCTAAATCCTGGGCTTCCCTGGTGGCGCAGTTGTTGAGAGTCCGCCTGCCGATGCAGGGGACACGGGTTTGTGCCCCGGTCCGGGAAGATCCCACATGCCACGGAGCGGCTGGGCCCGTGAGCCATGGCCGCTGGGCCTGTGCGTCCAGAGCCTGTGCTCCGCAACAGGAGAGGCCACAACAGTGAGAGGCCCGCGTATCACAAAAAAATAAAAATAAAATAAGTAGGCTAAATCCTAAGAAACTGGATTGATTCTGAAGGAGGCCCAACTTCACGTTGACATCAGCCTAATGAAACTCTCCAGAGTGTGGGAATAATGAGTGCCCTCCGTGCTCCTGGCCACTAGGAGAGCTGAGCACTGGCTGCCTCTGGTCCTCAAAGAGCAGCTTTGTATACTTTGCTCTCTGGGTCAGTGTCAGCTTGGACTCAGAGTAGCAGGGCAGAAACTGCCACAGGTTCAGGGCCACCGATGAGGTTGTGCCCTGCACAAAGGCGGGAAGGGAGGCGAAATCCAGTCCATGCACCTTCCCGAGGCTTGTGCCACACCAGGGCTTACATTAGCCAGAAGCAGGGTGTCTTATTTCTTCCCGGTCTGCCCGGTGGGTGAGTCTTTTTGCAATTTATACTGAAGACTCTGTACACCCTGTGGCCCTGCAAGGACCTGAGACGAATGTGTTTCTCGGCCAGTCAGACCATAAAACCCCACCAGCCGATGTGTTGCTATTTCAGAGACAGAGGAACCCACAACTTGGCCTCTGTGGCCAGAGCAAGGGTGGCAGGTATATCTCTGCTGACCTTGTTCCTAATACTCAGGCACTTTGTTTTCTAGAACTCATCAGAACTAGCCCTCAAAAGATGATGAAAATAACTTTACCTGGGGGTGAGATTGTTTTCCCCTCAGCCATAAACTCCTGTCTCTCATACTTTGCTCGAATCCATTGTTCCTTTAAGACCCTAAAAAGAGAGACTCTTTAGTCAGCTGTGTCTGATGCATCCTCTTCCCACGGCAACTTTCTGAGACCCCGCAGCTGCCTGCTCAGGCTAGCCAGGGATTCTCTGCCTGGGTACTATTAACATTTGCGCCCGGGTAATTCTTAGTGGCGGGGGGACGTCTCGTGCTTTGTAGGATGTTTAGCAGTATCTCTGCTCATCCTCCACCCCCTTGATGCCAGTGGCACCCCCTCCCCGGTTGTGAAACCCCAAAATGTCTTCAGACATTGCCAGTGTCTCCCCAGGGGGAAATATCTCCCCCAGTGGGCTATATGCACACCGCTATACTATTCCAACCTCAGCCTCAGCCCTCTAGGTCAATGAGACAGCTAACAGCTCCCCTGGACCATCTACTCTGCCACATCCCACTGCGTGTTCATGAGCTTAAGCCAGGACAGTCCAAGGGCCTCTTCCTGTGGCCCACCCATGAGATCTGAGCATGCTACACTGGACAGAGCAGTGGTCTTAGGGTCTGACCACCTGGGACCCGGTCCCACTCTACCATTTATCCACTGTGTGACCAAGGGCAAGTTACTTAACTCCTCTGAACTTGGGGAGTATGCCAATAATATTACACCTACCTACCCGTGAGGGTTGTTGAGAGGTTTAAACGCATACAAAGTGCAGAGCACATGGTAAGTGCTTAGGTGGGGCCTAAGCATTGGAGCAACACTGAGCTCAGGTGGGACAGCTCAGGTGGGACAGCCCAGGTGGGACAGCTCAGGTGGGACAGCTCAGGTGGGGCAGCTCAGGTGGGACAGCTCAGGTGGGGCAGCTCAGGTGGGACAGCTCAGGTGGGACAGCCCAGGTGGGACAGCTCAGGTGGGGCTCCGTAGAAAGTATAATAACTGAAACACATTTGTTCTGCTAAAATACCGGCGGCTTCTTAATCAAGTTAGTTATCACCTGTAGGCTATGAGAACATCAAGTCAAAGGGACAGATCCTAAAGAAAATGCCCCATTTCACAGCTGTGGAAACTGAGTCCCAGAGGGGGCAAGTGACAACCCAAGCTATGAAGGTGGAGAGGGGCTTTCATCAGGTGTGTGTGTTCTCCATGACAGTACCAAATGTTTTCCCGGCGCCACCTGCTGGGCATGTCTGTAGAAGAGACCGCCACACAGGAGACGGGGTAGTGGTGGGAGCGGGGGCGGGGGGGAACCAGGAAATCACCCACTCACATGCAGTCGTTGGCCTGGGGGATATAGTAGAAAGCAGGGACTCTGGCTTCATACTTGGCCTTCACTCGGAGGTTCCCATTGTGGGTCATAAACTGCAAGACAACAGCAACTTGGGGTAATGTTAGAACTTGAAAAAACGTGAAATGAAACCACGGTCTACTCTGAAGGCCACTGTGCTCACTGGCTCCTGGGCTGAGTCAGGAGACACTCCTCCCGGAGTTTGACACATTTCCCCTCCTCCCCGCCACCCCACCCAGCTTGGTCATCTGTGCTGCTGGGAAGCCCCAACTTGGAGCAATGAGGTGCTGTAACAACCATGCTTCATACAGGCAGAGCACTTTACAGCTCTCCTGCATTAGTTCGTTCGATCCGCTCAGCCATTGTAATATTACCACCCCCGTTTTAGAGGTGAGGACACTGAGGCTCAGAGAGGTTAGGTGACTTACCCAAGGTGACACAGCTAGTCAGTGGAGAGCTGGGATTTGAACCCAGACCTGTCTAACTCCAAAGCTTATGTTCTTTCTCCCACCCCCTCCACAGATGGCCAGGACCACCAGCAGCAGCCCCTGCAAGTCCGCAGGAGACAGATGGAGCTGGAGGATGGAAGAAGTTCAGTGCTCGCCCCATAGAGTATGTAGGTCAGGAAGATCACTGGGGGCCTTTGGCACCCAAGAGACCCAGAGGCAGATGTGCCAGGAGTGGCCCTGGCCAACAGCACTCAGTAACAGCAGTGGCATATCTGGGGTGAGGGCACGTGTGGAAAAAACATCAGGGTTTTAATCCATGTCCCTTGGGCAGTGTGAACCCTATTCTCCCCTTCCCCAGTGGCCACTTGGCTGTGTCGCGGGATTTGCATGCGCTTTGGATCTCAGAAGAGCAGGGTGTGCATCCCAGCCGCGCCATTTATTCACTGAGTGACGCCTGGGCAATACTTAAGCCCCTGAGCTTCAGGGATCTCACCCATGAAGATGAAGAAGATATAACAGGGGAGTGATAAGGTACAAAGAAACGACCCTCAGGTTTAGGTGCTGGTTTCCAGTAGAACTTTCTCCTGCACTAGAATGTAAGCTCCATGTGAGCAGAGACTTTATCTTGTTCACTGCTCTCTCCTATACCCAGCATATGTAGGCTTACAGTAACGTGTGGAATGAATGAGTAAAGTATCTAGCCCAGTGGTCTAGCACAGTGCATGGCACAGATGGGTACTCAGTAAATATGGGTCTGCTTCCCCAGTAGTCCCGGAAATCCTCAGCTAGCCAGCCCAGTTTAGTACCGCCTGCTCTCTGAAGGTTTCCTGGCCAGAATGGTGTTATCTGGGCTGCAGGTGTCCTCCATCTTTGTAGGTCAGGAGAGAAAAGTGGTCCCCTCCCTGGCTAGGGGGACTGGAGGGGGACTGTGTCCCATGAATCAGGATACTTCTGTTATAGTCCAGGATTTCAGCAAATGAGAGCAGCAGCTGTTAATCGACTATTTACTTTGTACCTGCCTTGAGCCTGCATTTAATCCTTACAGCAGCCCTATGAAGGGCTATCTTTATAACACAGATGTGGAAAGGGTTCACAACCAGCGTTAAATAGCGGGCTCAGGGCCTCATAGCTAGTAAGTAAGCAAGTGATGGAGCTCGGATTTGAACTCAGGGCCTCGTCTAAGGCAAGTCTAATTGGCTCCTTATTGCCCCTCTCTTGGCCTCAGTTTCCTTCCCTGTAGAATGGGAGCGCCCTGCCCACTGCCTCCACCCCAGTTCTGCTGTTCCAGTGCTCTCCACCTGCGCCCCTTGCTACCTCCACAATACTGTCGTCCCAGAAGTCAAGTCTCACAGATTTCACTTTGCTGATGTCTGGGAAGTTGCGGTGGACTCCGGAGCAGTTCAGACAGATGAAGATGCCCAGCTTGTAAGAGGCCCAGTCGGGATCTGCGGGACAAGAGGACAGGAGGGGAGCTGGGTGAAGAAACCAGGGTTGGGCAGGGGGCGCCGGGAGAGGCAGGGCTTGGCAGTTAGCCTGGGGAGGTGTCCAGCTCAGCCCATGACTCCTCTCTTAGCCTCTCCGCCTTGGATGAACTAAGATCAGCATGAAACCCTCTGGTCAGCCCACTGGCCCTGGCGCGGCAGCGGCCAGGATGAAGATCTTGGAAGGAGTCCCGAGGAGGATGGGGGCGAGAGGCTGAGGCGGGCGCGATGTGGAAGTGTCAGGACTCCGAGGAACCTAGAGGAGGGCGCGGAGGAAGGGACCGGCACCGAGGCGCCTGGCTGGGGAGCTGCGGATGGGGAAGTCGGAGTCAGGGACGTTCGGGGTCCACAGGTCGGAGTGCTGTGGAGCAGGAACGTGGGAGGACCCTGGGGACGTCCGGGGCGGGTGGGGAAGGGGCACTGGACCATCAGGGCAGAACTGGGTCCGGGGTCTGGGATCCCTGGTGTGTAGGATGTTTGGATCCGAGGGTGTGGGAAGTGGCTGGGTCCGGAATGAAGACGTCGAGGACCGTGGTCCGGGTGGGTAGGGTGTCTGGCAGGGGAGGTGAGTAGAATGGTCAGGGCACCCGGGGCCGGGATCTAGTGTCGAGGTCCAGAGTGGGGAGAACAGGCGGCCCGGCCGGGTTCGAGTGGGAGCGGTACTGGCCGAGGAGAGGGCTGCCGGGGGCCCGGGTCCGAAGGTGATATAAGGGTCACACGCGGATCCAGCGGGAGTCCTGGACCGGCCCGGGCCTGAAGGGAGAGGAGGGGGCCGGCGGGCCGGGGGCCGGTCCCACGTTCCGGACTGCACGCGCCGCCGCGCCCTTACCTGCCGCCCCGCAGTCGGCGCAGTGCGCGTTGCCAGTGCCTGCCGCCCGCAGCAGCTCCAGCAGCCGCTTCTTGTTGCGCTCGCGGTCACCCATGGCCGGCCCCGCGGGCTCAGCAGGGCTCAGTCCGGCCGCCCCCCTGCCTGCGGCCGCCCATGGTCAGCGCCTTCGCCCGCAGGTGGAGCGGGACGCAAACCCGGCGCCTCTAGCCCGCTCGCGCCTCCTGTCCCGCCCCCCAGGACTTTAAGCCCCGCCCCTCCTGAACTTTCTGTCCCGCCCCCGGCGCGTCCTGTTTGCGGGCTGCGTTCCTCTCTAAGGCGCACGCCCGCCCGGCAGAGACCCAGAGCAGGGCTTGGAGTCGGTCACCCTGGACCGAGGTCAAATCCTGGACCGCCACTGGCTAGCGTTGTGACTGTGGACAACCTGGTCAACCTCTCTGGGTCTCAGTTTACACCTCTGTAAAAGAGGAATAAGGGCATATGTCCTTGGCAAATTAAAAAGGATCTAACTTCTGTTAAAGCGTTCTCCTGAGGTATTACAGATCCTACATCTACTCGGAGACTTTGAGACATTCATATGCCACCTCCTCAGGAAGCCCTCCTTGATCCCTAGCCTGGAGTAATCTCTCCAGCTTCTGGTCTTGCTAGAATACCAACCGTTATTGGATCCATTTCGCCCTTTGGCCCTGAGCATTTTCTACCGATCTTGCATTACAGTTATTTATATATTTATGTTAATTCCTCCTCCCCTCCCAACACACACACATGCGCACACTAGATACTTTGATGTCAGAAGATTTACTTCTGTATCCCACCACAGCTCCTAGAAAAAGCACCTGCACATTTTTAGAAGTCTAATAAAGTCGCATGACTGTGTCCCCCAGGAAGTGTGGCTTCACCAATAGGGACACTGCTGGGCATTTCTATCTGTGAAGTTCCATCACCATGAGGTGTGGGCAGGGCTTAGGTGGTCTTGAATCTGGGCATTTCGTGAATCCCCCTCCCCCATCTCTGTCCCTCTTTGACACCATCCTCAGTGATCCACAGACTCCTGGTAAGGCACACACTGTGCACACTTGCCATCCCCTCTGTAGGCAAATATCTGTCATATGCATAAGGCTTAATGCACATCATCTTAGGTTTCCATTCTGGTGGGTTGCACCTGATCTGCCAGCATCCCCAATTCAACACACATGCATATACACATGCGAACACACAGGGCAGCATGGTATAATGGAATGAATTCAGGAATCCAGACTTTGAATCTTGGCTTCATCACTGACCAGCTGTGTGGCCTTGGGCAAGTTCCTTCACTTCTCTGAGCCTTGGACACCTCATCTGTAAAACGAGGGTCGAGAGATCACCTAATAGGGTCATTGAGATGAGCCAGTACGTGGCACACAAAGCCCTCAAAACACAGTGGCTCCCTTGCTTCCCCTGCCCCTCTGGTCAGCTCATGGGATCATCCGTTGGAATGCTCTGTGTCATTTCCCATCTTCCCCAGGGTGGAGGAAGTCAAGCCTCCAGGCCCTGGGGGAAGGGGACATTACCAAGAGTAAGCACCCAGGAGGGTCTTGACTGTGGGGGTGAGGACTAGCCTAGGAACCTCTCCAGAGGGACCAGGGAGACAGCCCGGAGAGGGGTCAGAGGGCATGGGTTTGTTTACCAAACAGGCCGAAAGATGATTCATTTCCGCTGCTTTAGATGAAAAAAGGGACAGAAATAAATCTCCCAGGAGAAATCTGGGAAAGGCAACCTAAGGTATGAAGGCAAGGCGAGGGGAGAAGTGGGGGACGAAGAGGGGACAGGCAAAGGACATCATTTCTCCGCTGCCAGGACAGAACAGTGATGTTGGGGAGCTTCTTGGGTGCCTTTGTCCCGCTGAGCTGCTCTCTTTACACCTTGAGATTCAGCGTCCCCTCCCTGGAGGTCCCAAAAAAGCCAACCCAAGGGAAAATATATCATCTCCTTCACAGTGAGAAGCAAGAGATTGAGAGGTTCCTTTAGTTTCTTCTCTTCCCGTCCTTATTTCTGGAAGTTTCTATTTAACAGAATTTCAAGGGACTTCCCTGGCGGTCCGGTGGTTAAAACTCTGCACTTCCACTGCAGGGGGCGCGGGTTCGATCCCTGGTTGGAGAACTATTATCCAACATGCCGCGGTGTGGCCAAAAAAATAACTAAAACTAAAGACAAAACAAACAAACAAAAAACACCAGAATCTCAAGCCTCAAGGTTTGCCAAAAACAAACAAAAGAAACAAAAACAAACAAAAAGCGGTACTGTTAAACTTTGTTGGTGATGGGTTTCTTTTTTTGTTTTTAATTTATTTATTATTTTATTTTTGGCTGTGTTGGGTCTTTGTTGCTGCACGCAGGCTTTCTCTAGTTAAAATTGTATCCAAGTCCCCATGGTGATGGGTTTCTTTCTTTCCTTCTTTCTTTCTTTGAGGAGAGGGGAGAGGGAGAGGGATAATGCTAATTAACAAATATTGAGTGTTTTTACAGAGACTTTCACACCATTTGATCACACTTGAGTTCCATGACAGCCCTCTGAGAGCAGCCTGTTATCCTCATGCAGTATGAGAGGTTAAGGTACCCTAATCATAGCCAAGCAAAGGTGGGAACAGGGGCTTACATCCAGGTCTTCTATTGTGGTGTCTGGCAAACCCCACAGGACAAGGCTGCTCTCCCTTTAGTCCTCTTCCCATAACTGGATTTTTTTTTTCACTTTTAAAAATATTGTGGCAAAATCTCTATAACATAAAATTGGCCATTTAGGGACTTCCCTGGGAGCTCAGTGGTTAAGAATCCACCTGCCAATACAGGGGTCACGGGTTCAAGCCCTGGTCCGGGAAGATCCCACATGCTGCGGAGCAGCTAAGCCCGTGCGCCACAACTACTGAGCCTGCGCTCTAGAGCCCTCGAGCCACTACTACCGAAGCCCGCGTGCCTAGAGCCCGTGCTCCGCAACAAGAGAAGCCACTGCAATGAGAAGCCCGCGCACAGCAACGAAGACCCAATGCAGCCAATAAATAAATAAATAAATAAATAATTTTTTAAAATAAATAAAATTGGCCGTTCTAACCATTTTAAAGTGTACAATTCAGTGGCATTCATTACACTCACAGTGCTGTGCAACCATCACCACTATTTATTTCCAAACCTTTTTCATTGCCACAAAGAGAGACTCTGTAGCCCCCTCGTGGGGACTGGACATGATCAAAGTCTAGCTCAGCTCTGTATTCGGGAACCAGGAGCCGCGTCTAAGGGAAGAACTCTGTGCCAAAGGATGTCTTGACCCAGCGGACACCGAGTACTGGGATCGGGCAGAGGCAGCCTCCCTCGAGGGCTCAGTCCATACAGCAGCTGCTGGGTGAGGGGGCAGTCGGGCCCTGGGACAGAGTGTCCTCTGTAAATAAAGCTCCCAGGATCCCTCAGAGCACAAACATCAGCCCTGCTCCCGGGGTCACTGTCTCTGTCGAGCTGAGCCCAGCCACAGCAGGACTAGAAGAAAACCTTCAACCACATTCCCAGCTCTGGACTGGGCTCAAGATCCCCACAGATTAGACCACAACCCCTTGGAAATTTTAAATAATTATGTTTATTAGTTACAGAATTTTAAAAACTATAATTATAGGAAATTTGGAAAATACAATAAAGAAGAAAGAAAACGCCACCCACTGTTATGGCTACCATTTATTCAGGGATTGCTGTATGTCAGGCCCCTTATGGGCATTATTCCATTTGCTCTTCAATAAAACCCTGAGGTGTAGATTATTTTTATGCCCATTTTATAGATGAGGCAACTGAGGCCCCGAGAGAGAATCTAAGTGAATTTGTCCACAGTTACACAACTGAGATGATACATACTGGATGACAAAGTACTGGAGCTGGGATTCAAATCCAAGTTCATCTTGAGCCCTTTTCAACAAAATATTATGTTGAAATGTATAAAGTTGACTTACAAAAGTAGTAATGTCATGCAGTTCAACCTAGTGGTATTTTTTTAATGGTCCTACCACTAATATTGATTAATATTTCATAAATTTCCTTCTGGTCTTTTATACATCTTTTGATCATTGGGACCATATTTTTCATACAATTTTATATCCTTTTAAAAATTTCTTTACATTATATCTCTTATCATATTACTATAGATGCTTCATGACATCATTTTTTTAACATCTTTATTGGAGTATAATTGCTTTACAATGTTGTGTTAGTTTCTGCTATGTAGCAAAGTGAATCAGCTATATGTATACCTATATCCTCATATCCCCTCCCTCTTGCATCTCCCTCCCACCCTCCCTATCCCACCCCTCTGGGTGGTCACAAGCACCGAGCTGATCTCCCTGTGCTACGTAGCTGCTTCCCACTAGCTATCTATTTTACATTTGGTAGTGTATATATGTCAATGCTACTCTCTCACTTCATCCCAGCCTCCCCTTCCCCTTCCCCGTGTCCTCAAGTCCATTCTCTATGCATGACATCATTTTAATAGCTATGTAATCGTCCATGGGGTATATATATTTCTTTGTTGTTGGATACATAGATGGTGACTGATTTTTCGCTGTTATACATAACACCGTAGTGAGTAACTTTGTGCCCAAAGCCTTTTCCCTCTTTAACGCTGTATTTTCCCTCTTTAACACTGTATTTTCAAGCACCACAATCTACTGTAGTTGGTCTCCCTCACTCATCTAAGCTTCGTGAAGACAGGGCCAGGTCAGTGTGCCCTCCGTTTTATCCCTGGCAACTGTCTGCAACAACATAGGGATTCGATAAATACTTGTGAAATAAATGAAGAAATGAGTGGGGGCAAAAAATAATAAACAATAAAGTGAGAGGACTTGAGGTCACAAAAGTGTTTTCCTTTCTTTAAAAAAAATTTTTTTTAAATTTTTAGTGGAGTATAGCTGATTTACAATGTTATGTTAGTTTCAGTTGTACAGCAAAGTGAATCAGTTATATGTATACATATATCCACTCATTTTTTAGATTCTTTTCTCATATAGGTCATTACAGAGTATTGAGTTCCCTGTGCTATACAGTAGGTGCTTATTAGTTATCTATTTTATATATGTAGTGTGTACGTCAATCCCAATCTCCAGTTTATCCCTCCCCCCGCTTATCCCCTGGTAACCATAAGTCTGTCTTCTACATCTGTGACTCTACTTCTGTTTTGTAAATAAGTTCATTTATATGATTTTTTTAGATTCCACATATAAGCGATATCATATGATATTTGTCTTTCAGTGTCTATGTCTTACTTCACTCAGTATGACAATCTCTAAGCCCATCCATGTTCCTGCAAATGGCATTATTTCATTCTTTTTACGTCTGAGTAATATTCCACTGTATATATGTACCACATCTTCTTTATCCATTCCTCTGTTGATGGACATTTAGGTTGCTCTTTTTTTTTTTTTAAAGGATGTTTGCAGATGTAATTATTATTTTATTTATTTATTTTTGCTGTGTTGGGTCTTCGTTTCTGTGTGAGGGCTTTCTCTAGTTGTGGCAAGCAGGGGCCACTCTTCATCACGGTGCATGGGCCTCTCACTATCGTGGCCTCTCTCGTTGCGGAGCACAGGCTCCAGACGCGCGGGCTCAGTAGTTGTGGCTCACGGGCCTAGTTGCTCCACGGCATGTGGGATCCTCCCAGACTAGGGCTCGAACCCGTGTCCCCTGCATTAGCAGGCAGATTCTCAACCACTGCGCCACCAGGGAAGCCCTAGGTTGCTCTTTTTAACAAAATTTTTAAAAATTGAAGTACAGTTGGTTTACAATATTGTGTTAGTTTCAGGTGTACAGCACAGCAATTCATTTATACATATGTGTAAGTAAATATATATATGTTCTTTTTCAGATTCTTTTCCCTTATAGGTTATTACAAAATATTGAATATAGTTCCCGTGCTATGCAGTAGGTCCTTGTTGGAAGTGTTTTCCTTTCTGAAGGAAAGAAATAACAGGCAGGCATGTGTAACAGGGGAAACTCAAATAGTCATGCAGAAGAATCTGATGGAATTCACCTATTTGTCTATTTATTTATTTAAAAGTTTTATTATTTTTTAATTTTTGGCCCCTTTGGGTCTTTGTTGCTGCATGCGGGTTTCTCTAGTTGCGTCAAGCGGGGGCTACTCTTTGTTGAGGTGCGCAGGCTTCTCATTGAGGTGGCTTCTCTTGTTGCGGAGCACAGGCTCTAGGTGTGCAGGCTTCAGTAGTTGCGGCATGTGGGCTCGGTAGTTGTGGCTCACAGGCTCTAGAGCACAGGCTCGGTAGTTGTGGCGCACGGGCTTGGTTGCTCCGCGGCATGTGGGATCTTCCCAGACCAGGGATCAAACCCGTGTCTCCTGCATTGGCAGGCAGGTTCTTAACCACGGTGCCACTAGGGAAGTCCCCCACTGGTGTCTTTTAGTGAGTAGATGTTCTTAACTTAAATGAGATCCAATTAATTCATTTTTTTTCCTTTACGGTTAATGCTTTTCATTTCTTATTTTAGAAATATTTACCTATGTCAAGATCATGAAGTTATGGAGCATGAATTTTTAATATTTTTCCTAAAGAAAATTAACCTTTGGAATATATTATATGTGATCATTCATTAATTTTTTTAACAATCACTTAATGAATCCCCATGTGTGCCAGGCAATGTGCTGGGTATTATAAGGGATATAATTATGGCTTGAATCCCTCTTGCACTCTAGACGGATCTAAAGCGGCTCAGAGAGGTGATGTCACTTGCCCCAGTTCACACCGCTGCTTTGCTGGGTTAAAACACGGGACTGACTGATTCCAGAGTCTGAGCATACCATGAGCTCCTCTGTCTCCAGGACTGTTGAGCCACCAGAAATGGATTTTTGATATATTCTAGTTGGTAGTTTCCAGGTCACCTTGGGAAAATGTAGAGTCAAACAAGGAGACAAAAACACACGGTCAAAAGCCAACCCCCCCCCCCCAAAAAGCTTATGGTTCATGTTTGCCTGTACTATGAGGGAGATATGAGTCACATGCTTGAGAGAAGAGAGAGGATGCTTTTGGCTCAGGATAATGGAAGACTTCTCAGTGTACCCTTGTTGGCCCTGAAAAGGTGAGCAGAATTCAGATCATTTTAGGGAAAAAGCATCCTAGGGAAAGGGACCAGCAGGCACAAAGGCGCAGAGGAGAGATGCCCAGAACATCTCCTGAGTGGGTATCTTAATCAGGAAGCGATCAGCTCCAAGTAACAGAATACTGATCGAAAGTGCCTTAAACAAGGTCAGTTATTCCCTCACTGAACCATAAGTCTGCAGGTAGGTGGTTTCCAGGGTTTGTCCCACAGCTAAACAATGTTATCAAGGCCTGTTCTTCTAGCCCTTGTCAGCATTGCCTGTCCACGAAGAGATGGCTGCTCCTCTGATTTCATCCTCCCACCACCAGAGCCACAAGAAGAAAAGGGAGGTGGCCGCTTCCCCTCCCACTCTTTATCAGGGTATAAAATCTTTCCCACTTAGGTCCCAAACAGAACCACACCTACTTTTTTTTTTTCTTTTTCTTTTTTTTTTTTGGCAGTGCTCGGCTTGCAGGATCTTAGTTTCCCGACCAGGGATCGAACCCGTTCCCCCTGCAGTGGAAGCGCGGAGTCCTAACCACCAGACCGCCAGGGAATTCCCACACACCCACTCTTTTTTTTTTGCGGTACGCGGGCCTCTCACTGTTGTGGCCTCTCCCGTTGTGGAGCACAGGCTCCGGACGCGCAGGCTCAGCGGCCATGGCTCACGGGCCCAGCCGCTCCGCGGCATGTGGGATCTTCCCGGACTGGGGCACGAACCCGTATCTCCTGCATCGGCAGGCAGACTCTCAACCACTGCGCCACCAGGGAAGCCCTCCCACACACCCATTCTTATCTTAATCTTTAGTAAAGGGAAATAGGATTCCCATAACTGGTTCACCTTCCCGGACATGGACACCGGCAGGGATCTTTTAGGAAGGAGGAGAGGCAGCATGTGGGCGCCTGGCGGCGAGCAGACAGGAAGAGCTGGAAGAGGAAGGTGAGGCGGGAGTTGGAAGCTTGGTCGGCACTGGGCCAGGACAGGGAGGGTATGTGTAAGGACAGGGACGGGGTGAGGCTGACAGGAAGCTGAGAAATCAGGTGGTGCGGGGTTATTGCAGGAGCCCGATGGAGACAATGAGGCTCCGATTCAAGTGGCCACAGGGAGAGGTAAAAAGACGTTTTGCAGGTAAGGCTGATAGAATTTCATGTGTTTTAAACTGAAGATGCCACACAGTAGTGAGTCATGAAATGAATATCAATTTAGTGGTTCCAATTAACCCACTTTTTTTTTTTTTTAAATCTTGTCCCTCCTCAAAATTCGACATGTCTTTTGTCTCTTTTTTAACTTGACTTTGTCCTGTTTCCTTTTAAATCTCTCTGAACATTGCTTCCCCATCTTTTGGGGAATCCTCTACTCACACCCAATGCTTAGTGCTCCCAGGGTTCTCTCCTGGACTCCCTGTGCTTTCCTCACACCGTCCCTCTCCCTGGCTCAGCCAGGCATTCTCCCGGGATAAAGTGCCATTTCTTTATGGCACAGCCTAGTCCTCTCCCTTACCTATCTAACCATCTACTAGACATCTCCACCCAATGTCCTGTGGGTTAAAGACAGATCAGTGTTAAAAAAAACAAAACAAAACAGATCAGTGTATTTTAAAAATTGAAATACACACAAACTGAAATACAGTAGAAAATGTCAAGGTGCATCCTATGTAAAAGCACAAATATTTTCTTTCTCGCTCTCATTTTTAAAATGTATTTATTTGTGTTGTTTTGTTTTGGCCGTGTTGGGTCTTCGTTGCTGTGCGTGGGCTTTCTCTAGTTGCGGCGAGCGGGGGCTACTCTTCCTTGCAGTGCACAGACTTCTCATTGCGGTGGCTTCTTCTGTTGCAGAGCACGGGCTCTAGGCACGCGGGCTTCAGTAGTTGCAGTACGTGGGCTCCAGAGTTGTGGCTCGTGGGCTCTAGAGCACAGGCTCAGTAGTTATGGCGCGTGGGCTTAGTTGCTCCGCGGCATGCAGGATCTTCCTGGGCCAGGGCTCGAGCCCGTGTCCCATTGGCAGGCAGATTCTTAACCACTGCACCACCAGGGAAGTCCCTCTCTCTTTTTTTAAATTGACGTATAGTTGGTTTACCATGCTGTGTTAGTTTCAGGCGTACAGCAAAGTGATTCAGTTAAAAAAAAATATATATATATATATATGTTCTTCTTCAGATTCTTTTCCATTATAGGTTATTACAAAATACTTAGTATAGTTCCCTGTGCTATACAGTAGGTCCTTGTTGGTACAAGTATTTTTAAATAAAGCTTTTGTTTCACACGTACATCATCAATGTGTCCTGGGTCACGTTCAAAAAAGTTTTGAAAACACAGGAACTAGACAACGGGCTAGACACAGGCATGGGAAGGGCCAGGGCCATCCGTATCTGGGCAACAAAAACAGGGAAGTGAGGGGCTGGTTTCTGGGGAAGATGATGACTTTCATTTTGAACCCACTGATTCTGATTTACAGTAAATCATGCATAGTGGTTGCCTCTTACTACTTCCAGGCTCTTGTCAAAGTAATTCTGAATGAATGCTCTGAGGAATGAGGGAGTTTCCCCTCAAGGTCATTAATAATCAGCTCCAAAGAAGAGATGAAAGTTTAATAGGGGAAGGAATATTTACCGAACACTTATTCTATGCCAGGCTCTCTGCATCCAGTCTCTAATGAGAAATCCTCTCAGCAGGATTTCCTGGCGGTGTGAGGCAGGTACCATTACCTCCATTTCACAAATGAGGAAGCTGAGGTTCAGAGGGGATGAGAAACTGTCTAAGGTTGTGCAGATAGCAAGTCATTTGTTGTATCTTGCCAGTGAACCACAGCATCTCAGAAAGCATCAATCACCAGCGTTCCGTATGGCCTCGTGTATTGGTTTTCTAGAGCTGCTGTAATAAATCAGCACAAACTGGGTGGCTTAAAACAACAAAAATGTATTCTCTCACAGTTCTGGAGCCCAGAAGCCTGAAATCAAGATGCAAGCAGGGTTGGTTCCTTCTGCAGGCAAATCTGTACCAGGCCTGTCTCCCAGCTTGTGGTGTGTGTGACCTGCTGATGATCCTTGGCCTTGGCCTGTAGATGCATCATTCTAAGCTCCGCCCCCATTTTCACCTGCATTCACAGGGTCCTCTTCTTATAAGGACACCAGTCATATCAGATCAGCTGCCCCCCACCCCCTGTAGTGTGATGGCATTTTAATCTTAACTGATTGTTTGCAATGACCCTCTTTCCAAATAAGGCCACAATCTTTTTTGAGGGATACATTTCAACTCATTAACACCTCATTAAGTGGAATAAGCCTTGGAGTTAAAAGGAAATTATTTCCCATTGATTTGGAGAATTTTGCACAAAAAGTTGGCTTTATTTTGTGTTGGATTCCTAAGTTCCGCAGAAATTGGCAAGAATCCTAGAATTCTCATGAGTACTTATAACTGGCCACATCTCCACCACCTCCTGGACAGTAGCTCCACAGACACTGCTGCCTCATAAAAACGCAAACACACCATCTTTCCCTCCCAAAGCCACCGCCCTCCTGCCTTCCCCGTTTTTCACAAAATTAGCTAAAGTCGTCCCATCTTTCCTGAAAGAACCCAGAGTTAGCAACAGAGACATCAATGGTTTAATGGATAAGGGATCTTACACATCTGAAGCAAAAGGGTTCTGGAGCAGCCCCACATGGTGGAGGGCAGGACACGGTAGCAGTCTTCATTGGGTGCGGGGGGAGAGGTTACCAGTTATAGAGGGAAATGACGTCAGGTGGGTACATTGGTTACCAGGGAAACCAGCAGAGGAGCACAGCCCCTCACTGCCCCTTTGATAAACTATCCCAGTGGAGATGTTTTGGGCTATAGATTAGAAAAATCACTAGCTGGGGCCGGGGGCAAGTACAAAGGCATTTATTGATTAGGCTCCATGATTAGGAGCGAAGGTCAGCCACCTGAGTAGGGTGTAGGAGAAGCAGGGACTGTTCCAGCAGGGGATGTACAGAGAGCAAGAGAACAGCCATCCTGAGTGGTCTGATCACACAACCTCCCAGGTTCAATTCCTTATGGTTGCCTGTCCCTTGAGAAGATACACTAGCTTCCAAATACACTTTGCTACTAGGCTCTTTACCTCCAATCCAGCCTCACACTTCGACATATGCCCAAATTTTTAGAAACACACCTCAAATCTGACTCTACAAAAGCCCCGGTTTCGAGTTACCTCGTGGAACTATTCAGCTGCTCCATTCTGCATTCGAGGCCCAGCCAAATTTGGAGCCAGCCTCGGCTCCCTCCATCTCTTCCAAATAGGATACTTTCGAGGCCCAGTGTCAAAGCCACCTCTTCCTACCTCTCCCTTCCTTGAAGGCTGTCTTCACACAGTTCCCCCCTTGAGCTCCTGAAACACCACCTCGCCCCTGTCCCAGTTATTCCATTTTGCCTGGTGATTTGGTTATGTATGTTCCTGCCCACGCTCCCCCATCAGACTCTAGGCGGGGCCCCAATAGGAGCTCATCAATCTGTATGCCTAGATAATAAACCCAGAGAGTCTCCCCAAAGGAGGGATCTTGCCAACTACAGGCTAAAACCCGCCCAGGCGTTCTCTTCCCAGACATTCTGCTCACCGGCAGTCACGGGCCGGAGAGGGCGAGGCCGTTTCCCGGATGCAGTGGAAGGAGCCTGCGGCGCACCCGGGGGCTCCGGATCCCGGCACAATCCCGGCCGGCGTCTGCCCAGAGGCGCAGCGGAGCGGCTGCCAACAGCCCAGCGGGAACAACCTCGGGCCGGCCGGCACGCTGCTTCCGCTGGAACCTTTCTACTGAAAGGCCGGGCGCTTTTGGGCGAAGCACGCAGGAACCGGAAGTTAGTGGAGGAAGACGGGCGCGGGACCCTACTGCTTTAACGTGGAGGATGAACGTCCCTAGTCTCCTCTTGGCGGGAGGTAGGGTGCCTGCAATACTGGGTGAATCTCCCGTCTGACATTAGCCCCTGGTCCTGGAGTATATCCCCCTTGGGTCCCGTGTCCAGGTCTCCCTCTTGGAGTCCCCGCTGAGTTGACGGGGCGGTTCTGGTCGCCGAGCCTAGGAGCGATTGTGCTTTCTTCCCTGGGTTAGGGGTCCACGAGCGACTCCTCGGACTGCGCCGAGGGCGGAGGGTTCAGAGTCCAACGGCTGCTTGCTTGCTTCTGGATGCGTTATTGTTCTGTGGCCGCAATGTCAGAGTTTCCATTGGTTTTACAAAGTTGCTCCTTATATGGTTTTTCTTCTTTGTAGAAGTATAGTCATGGTAGAAATCTTGAAAAGTGTACAAAAGAAATAAAAACCGTCCTTAAACCTACCACTCAGCTAAAACATTTATTATAAACGTATAAAATTTGGTTTTTCTCTTTATTTTTGGCTGCGCCATGTGGCTTGCGGGATCTTAGTTCCCCCACCAGGGATTGAACCCTGGCCCTGGCAGTGAAAGCACCAAGTCCTAAACCACTGGACCGCCAGAGAATTCCCTAAAATTTAGTTTTATTTGGTTCCACTGGATGAGAAAGAAACTATTGAAGATAAGTATTGTTAAAAAGATCTATTAATTGGAAAAAGATTTCTCTAAGGTTAAAAATTTCAAAAACGTTAAGCAGTTGAAATCATTTTTTAAATACATGCTTCTTGGACATAAAATAAGATTTCTAGGTAGTAAAACCTAGGCGTTATCCATAAAAATCAGAAGATATCTCTTATGGATATGATCCACTAGTTCTTTCTTTCTATTTGGCTGCGTTGGGTCTTCGTTGCTGCGCACGGACTTTCTCTAGCTGTGGTGAGCGGGGGGGGGCACTCTTTGTTGTGGTGGGCGGGCTTCTCATTGCGGTGGCTTCTCTTGTTCTGGAGCACGGGCTCTAGGCACGCGGGCTTCAGTAGTTGTGGCTCGCGGGCTGTAGAGCACAGGCTCAGTAGCTGTGGCGCACGGGCTTAGTTGCTCCGCGGCATGTGGGGTCTTCCCGGACCAGGGCTCGAACCCGTGTTCCCTGCATTGGCAGGCGGATTCTTAACCACTGCGCCACCAGGGAAACCCCACTAGTTGTTAAATTATAGGAAAGTCATTGTCACTTTGCAAAGGCTCTGGTTAGGCCACAACTAACGCTAAAAGGAACTAAGACGTCTCAACTTACATTTTGCTAAAATTTCCTTTCAGGGAGGTGGAGATGTTTTCCAGTTCCGTTAGGGTTCTCCTTATTCCAGGGCCTACATAATTCCTGCTGTCGGAAAAAATCCACTGCACCAAAGAAAATTATTCCCCATGTTGATTTTTCTGATGAAAACGCAAAGGAGTCTGGAAAGGCACTTGACAAGCTCTTCTCTTCAGAACAGCAGGCTTCCATCTTGCATGTGTTGAATACAGCGTCTAATAAAGAACTTGAAGCTTTCACATTGCTTCGTGGAAAAAAGTCCCTCAGTATTGTAGAGCACAGAGAAAAGTTTGGGCCATTTCAGAATTTGGAGAGTTTAATGAATGTGCCCTTGTTCCAGTATAAAACCACCATTCAAGTTTGTAACTCCATTCTTAATCCAGAGACTGGAGGGAAAAAAAGGAAGTTACAGGAAAATCGGCTCTTGAGAAAGCTCATCAAACCAGAAATAGGAAGAGAGAGACTTAAGGTATACTCTTTTTTTCTTACTGCGTCTTAATACTGCCTAAATATTTGAGAACCAAAGCACTATTCTGGGCACCAAGACGGGATCCTTCAGGCAGATTATAGTTTAGTTGGTGGGCCCAGAGATACACATATAAATAGATAATCTATTATATGGATATTCTCAAAGAATGAGATGTACAGGTAGTAAATTGGCAATTTAGAGGAGAGAACTGTGGGTTGGGGAATCTTTACTAGAAGAACTCAGCCTCGATCATGGAGAGCTAACTAGGCTAGCAGGAAGAGGAAGGCATTCTAGGAAGAAAGGACAGTGGATGTAGAGAAGTAGGTCTGGGCAAGACTTACTTAGGAGGAATGTTGAGAAGATATATGGCTGTTTTCCTAGGCTCCTCCTTCATCTCACATATTAATTCTACTCCTATTACTTCTGATCTGTTTCTTGTGCTTCTTCACTGTGACCTAGATTCTTAGTACTTTGTCGTGCAACAGGTACCTAACACAAATCCCCACCTCTAGTCTAGACGCCTCCCGTCCATCTTCCACACAGCTGTCCACGTTCTTTCTGAAATGTATATCTCGTGTTACACCTGAATGTTGTATGCTTTGGTGGCTCCCTGTAGCTCTCAGGATAAAGGAAGTTACTTTTTGCAGAAATTTGCCTACCCCTCTGCCCTTTTCCCACTTGCACTCTTTATTCCACTGCCTGAGTGAGAGGTGTCAGCCTGTATTTGCAGACATCTGGGTGAAATAACTCCCCGTTTACCATTTTACTCATTCTCCTAGTCCTCCAATAAGTCTTCCTGACAATTCCTCCTCTCTACAGTGTAACTTGTATGGTAGCATTTCTTATAATATATGGTTATGTCCCTTGTTTCCCAGTATCTAGCACATTCCCCAGCAACATCTGAATATTTGAATGCCTACTTTGAGCTAGTTGCTGAGAACAAGTAAAAGTTCTGTTCAACAAGTAAAAGACTGCTACTGGTTACCTTTTAATAATAATTACTCTTTAACAATTCTTAGTTCATAAACTGTAAATATATTTCTATTAATAAACTAATTTGGATTTCTGAGTTTGTATCTTAAATTTTACATCTGTTAATATGTTTACACTTGTAATTAAACCAGCCTTTTTTGTTTTAGGCAATTAATAGTATTGTATCCATTGTTTCTGGTACTCGAAGAATTGCCTGGGCTCACCTTGATCGTAAACTGGCAGTGCTGGACTGGCAGCAAACTGAATACTGCCGATTGATGAAAGGAACATACCTATCGTCGGTCTATTTAGAAGAGGTAAGCCAGTTACACCTCCAAATCCCTACCTGCTAGAGCTCCTTGTGTAGTCTTTTAGTCCTAAAAGGAATGAAATAAGATAGTAAGGATGGATTTTCTTTTGGTACTTATTATTCACCCATTCCTGTGTTTTCCATCACTTATGATTTTTTAAAAATTGCATCATTTATTTTAAGAAATGCCTTATGAATCAAAGGCAGATCCTGAGAAAATCAGTGGTAAAGTATATTACTCTAAATGTTAAGAAACTTCATTACCATATTTATAAAGCTTATTCTTTTTTTTATTTTTATTTTTATAAAGCTTATTCTCCAAACACTATTACTTATTGTCTCATTTAGTCTTCAAAACCTGGTGAGATGGGCAGTAAGTAATGATCATCCTGATTATATCTATGAAAACTGGTTCAATCAAGTATATGATGTGATTAGTCAGTTGCAGAGGTGATTGATTCTAGGCTAGTTATTCCAACCCTATACTCTACCCTAGAATTTTTTAAAAGCTAAATAAGACAATCGTGTCTAATCTTAAAGCCAATATAGTTTTTAGGAATTATGAAGCCCGTTGTACAGATGAAGAAACTAGTAATTAGGAGGATTAACTGACTTGTCTTAGCTCAGCTTGTTCCTACTAGAAAGAACTTGGCTGTCCTGACCCCTTCATAGAATGCTTTTTCAATTACTTCAAAATTGTCAATAGCAATATTATGTAAGTTATATATTTAAAAAGTAGAAGTGGGACAGAGAGGGGGCCCAAACAATAAACCTTAATGAATGATTTCTGTTCACTTATTTTATCTTCCCTCCTACCCCCCCCCCAAAAAAAAAAAAAAAAGATTTCTTCAGTTATTTCAAAGATGCCTAAAGCCGACTTCTATGTCCTGGAGAAAACAGGACCTTCATTTCAGAACTCATCTCTGTTTCCTGTACTATTACACTTCCATATCACGGAAGCCATGCTGTGTGCCTTGCTGAATACAACTTTTACCCAGGATGGCCATCATCAGGTGCTGAGCATGAACCGAAACGCAGTGGGGAGGCACTTTGAACTGATGATTGGCGACACACGGACTAGTGGAAAAGAGGTAGTGAAGCAGCTCCTCTCAGAGTCTGTACTGAAAGAAGAGCCTCGGGTATTCTTCCCACTAGATAAGATAGTCCACTACAGACAGATGTTTTCATCTACTGAACAATACAGGGTAGAAGAGTTATATGATTCATTATTACAAGCTATTGCCTTTTATGAATTGGCGGTTTTTAATACTGAATCTTAAAATTCTGAGGTTAGGATGTTACATGTTCTTAATGTCATATTAATTTATATTTATGAGGTCTGAAGTTTTAAAACCAACTGTTTTGAACATCCGTGTTAATGGAGAAGAAAACATAAGTTTGAGTGTATTTAGATGTTTCAAGTCAGACTTTTGGCTACTGAGTGGTTTACACAATAATAAACCAAGGCTAAATCAATAAATATGAGATTCTGTGCCTTTTGGGTTTAAGCGTTAAAAAATAAGATGTTCCCTAAACATCCAAAACAAGAAACAAAGTTATCTTCCTTGAAAGGTAAATGCCATCTCTACTAAAGGATTTGCATTATTTTCATACTGTTAAAATAGGGAATAATGATTTTTCTGGATGGTGCTCATCATGGGAATAAAGCTATATATAACTGATAACACAGCTTGTAGAATCCTCTTCTTACTCTGAAAGTACAATGTGGTTTGATGCACTGCCTCCAGAAGGGAGTTTTCATCAGCTCAATCTATTAAGCCCAAAATAAATAAGCTTTGTTTAATAGGCTTTTTTTTTTTTTTTTTTTGGCTGCACCATGCAGCATGCAGGATCTTAGTTCCCCAACCAGGGATTGAACCTGTACCCCCTACAGTGGAAGCGTGGAGTCTTAACCACTGGAATGCCAGGGAAGCCCAATAGGCTCATTTTTAAACTTTGAAATTTTTTTTTTTTTTGGTCTGCATTGAGTATTCGTTACTGTGCGCGGGCCTTTCTCTAGTTGCAGCGAGCAGGGGCTACTCTTCGTTGTGGTGTGTGGGCTTCTCATTGCGGTGGCTTCTCTTGTTGCAGAGCACGGGCTCTAGGTGTGCGGCCTTCAGTAGTTGTGGCACACGGGCTCAGTTGTTGTGGCTCGTGGGCTCTAGAGAGCAGGTTCTGTAGCTGTGGCGTACGGGCTTAGCTGCTCCGTGGCATGTGGGATCTTCCCGGACCAGGGCTCGAACCCGTGTCCCCTGCATTGGCAGGCGGATTCTTAACCACTGCGCCACCAGGGAAGCCCTAAACTTTGAAATATTTTACTTAACAGACCATCTTTTGAGAAAAGTAGCACTTTTCCCCCCACATCTCTCCATTTCCATTAGATTTGCCATAGTTCAGGCCCTCATTGTATCTCACCTATACTGAACCCAAGTCTCCCTGATGTCAAAGCATTAAGTCTTTTCTTTCCTTTAATCTAAAAGTGAAGTATACTTGTTGGGAAAAAAAAAATTCAAATAATCAGAAATCTATAAAATACATGGAAGTCCTCCCTTCCAGCACCTCCAACTCCCTAGGCAGTCTGATGTACACTGTAGACTGTGGCCGTGCACATGTAAATCTCTACATATGTGACTGTATACGTGAGCATCTCCACCTTGTAACTGTTGTAGATACCTCCAAGTACACAGCTGAAATCATTCTCTTTCCTCCAGACCACATCATTTGCCATTGTTTCATACTTTAGTAAACAGTTTCACCAACCATTCAATTGTTCATGCCAGATGTGTGGCATTCTACTTCTCAACATTTCTAGAAATAGCTGTAGTGAAATGTGTCCAAATTAGACATTTATAGGATAAGATGCTAAGTACTGAAGAGTCATCAAAATTTGGTTACTTTTATCACAAAAGTAAATTTTAAGTCTTACAGGAACCTTTAAGAATTGAGAAAATATTTCCCAAAATTATGCTTAACCTTAAAAAAAAAAGATATCAAATGTGTCCCTATTAGGGAGGAAAATACCCCCATTATTTCTTGGTTTTTGATCATTTAAATACAATTCTATGGAGTTATTTTACTTTGGTTCCTCAACTGATGAGGATTATCCGAATTTTCTAATAATTAAAGACCAAATTAACTGGTAAATGCTCTACAGGTAGTGGACTTTTGCATTCAGTAGAAAATAATAAATCCATATACTTAAAAAAATGCCTTAGATGTTATTCTCTTTTGTACAGGGACCAAACCTGTAAGATATAGACTATATCCAAGCCTGTACAATATCCATATTTACCCAGATGATTACATCTGGACTCTCTAAACATTGCAGTCTTTTAGCTTTACCCTTTAATTAAATCAGTGTACTATCAATACAAGAAAAGGCAGGTTATACAAATAAGAGGTAAAAACATTTTGTACACAGGTATACATCTATTTTTCAACTGTACAAAATTAGGATCCTTATTTTTGAAGTGAAAATTAATTCACCAGATAATGTAACTGAATATTAAGCTAATATATAATATAAACACTTGAAATAGGAAACTATTTTCAGATACATCTGATTGCAAAAATGATTTTAAGTGAAATGTGGTATTTTAAAATCTTGTAATTAAAAATATATACTTTCTCCAAAAATATAACCTTAAGTCGAAATGGCTATCATGTAGAAATCCTAGGGTAGAATCCTTTGTTACAGTTTCAGTGAATAGCAGTTTGTCCAAAATATTTATATTATCATTAATATCTTTATGAAATAAAACACCAATGATATAAAAATACAAGAAAAATGTACAAATGATTTGAATTGTCAAAATATACAAGATATCACATTTGTATGGTTGCTAAAAAAGATTTACGAAAACTACAGTTCATAATCTTGATTTTACCTTGTCAGCGTTCAGTGATTCACATGGTAAAATATACTGGATGAGTACGCTAAAAATAATTTTATCAGGAAGATCTTACTTTTTGAAATTTCTTTCCTAGGAAGTTTGCTTATGTATTATACATGCTATTTTGTATTTTGGATTGTATAAACTTATTTTATTTATTTATTTATTTATTTTGGCTGTGTTGGGTCTTCATTTCTGTGCGAGGGCTTTCTCTAGTTGCGGTGAGTAGGGGCCACTCTTCATCGCGGTGCGCGGGCCTCTCACTGTTGCGGCCTCTCTTGTTGCGGAGCACAGTCTCCAGACGCGCAGGCTCAGTAGCTGTGGCTCACGGGCCCAGTTGCTCCGCGGCATGTGGGATCTTCCCAGACCAGGGCTTGAACCCGTGTCCCCTGCATTCGCAGGCAGACTCTCAACCACCGCACCACCAGGGAAGCCCTGTGTAAACTTATTTTTAAAAAAGATTATCACCTAGGTGATTCACATTCACAGCGTGGATTAAGGGTCACCAGAAGGGGAAAAATTATGGATTAGTTTAGCACTGAAGCACCTTTAGAAATATTCAGTGAACTCTACCTTCTAGAAACAGCTCACACACATACAAAAATAGTCCAACAACGCTAAATCAGATAATACAAAAAAATTCAAAAAACCCCACCACTACCACAATTATAAATACAATTTGTAACTCAAATCTTTTCATTTTAAATATTTACACACTAATAAGAAATATACAAATAGTATGTTTTAAATGTACATTAAGAGAAGTAAACTCTTCCATGAAAATCACTATAAAAAGGTCTCTTGGGCTTCCCTGGTGGCGCAGTGGTTGAGAGTCCGCCTGCCGATTCAGGGGACACGGGTTCATGCTCTGGTCCGGGAAGATCCCACATGCTGCGGAGCGGCTGGGCCCGTGAGCCATGGCCGCTGAGCCTGTGCGTCCGGAGCCTGTGCTCCGCAACGGGAGAGGCCACAACAGTGAGAGACCCGCGTACTGCAAAAAAAAAAAAAAAAATGTCTCTTAAGGACCATGTAAGAATCTGTCCAAGGCACTGTAAATGTAGGATATTAAGGGAAGCCAGCTGCCAAAGTGTTCATAGTCTCTTTTGAAATGTTAAGATGAATTCCTTCAAGATAGTGCAGGAATCTGTCAAAATTACAAGGAAAAACATAGTTTAATATTAATAGTTCCATCAGATGAGAATATTTATCAATCTTGAAATAGTTACGTAAAACGTTTTTATAGAAACTACCTCCTTTTACTTTTTCCTTGTTCTTTTAGCTTCTCAGTCTTACAAATGTTTCGCAGAGTTGGCAAGTATTCTATTATACTAGCTTGTCTATTACCCAGGTTCGGAAGAGATCGGCTAGAAAACACACTTTTGATGACTGCTATCCTCTTCCAAGCACTGCTGTAAATTAAAAGTAATGCATTATTTTTTGATTTTTAATGCCCGATAAAAATGCAACAATCCCAAAACGAGCTGCTGGTGTCTGCTTCTCCCTGCTTCTGGTCTAGACTAGATTAACTGTATTCCAGATTCACTTTCTATATCATTTTCAACACATCAATCACTCCCACACTGAAAAGACTTTAATGGCTACCTGCTGTCTGCACAGCAAATCCAGACCTCTTCCCTGTTATCCAAGAGTCTCCCAAATCTACCCCCCACCCCAATCTCTCACTTTTTCTTCCCAGCAATCAGGCTGGTCTCCTTAACTGTCTCATTAGAAGCTACATTATTAATATGAAGGGCTTACCATGATCAATAAAGCCCAGCATTTCAAAATTAGTAAGAGAAAGAAACTAGTAATTTCCGCTTTATCATTTATTATTGAAAAATAAAAAGTAAACAGAAGTCAAGACTTACTCTAAATTAGCTGCTGACTGACTGAAGTGTACATTGTTGCGCTTTTGTGAAACATAAAAAGTAAGTTCTTTTGTTGGATCTCTTCCTACTTTCTTGCAAGAATTCAGGGAGGTTTCCAATGCTTTTGAAATAGTAGAAGAACATTTAGTAAAGCTGAGAGCTTCTACAGCTGCCTTTAATTCTCCAGAGCTTTGAGAAGTCCATCCATCACTACTCTCGAGACTAAACTCATCACAAAGTCCACTTTTAACCTTTCCATTTGTCCAGCCAAAATCATTTTTACGAAATTCCCTATGTTCCCTTACATCAGTTAAAAGGGCATCTAAGAAGGACATGTTGTCCATGAATTCAGTGAGAGAATTTAAACAGTGAGAAACAAGGACAGAATATTTCTTTTCTGCTGGTGTTTTAGGAGAACGAGGAATAGATTCAACGTTTGACTCTAGACAGGTGTCTAGTTTCTTTGTCTCTGGATTGCTTTCTTTATCTCTAGCTTTGCTTTCTTCTGAATTTGGAGAAGATGCAGAGGAAAGCCTAATAAATTCATCAGAAAAGTCCAATTCGGTGTCAAATAAGTCACTATCATCTAAAATTACCATCTTTTTCTTATGTTTCTTTTTTTGTGACTTTTTCAATGGCTTCTCTCCTTCAGAAAGTTTCCTAGCAAGACATTTCATATTTTTTGTTGCTGCATTGGTGTCCACACTTACTGATGAACCAGAAAAGTTTTCTGTTTCTGGGATGATATTAACAGGTAATGGTAGAATGAACTCAAGATTACTATATAAGAAATCTACATTCCTCATTTGGAATTCTGTAAGAAGCTGGATGAGCTTATGCCATTCTTCCTTTGTTCTGATTTTGTGCTGAAAAACAATATTGAGTAAAGAAATGTCATAACAGTACATAGTCTGAACATTTTTCTACCCATATGAATATAGTGTCACTCCTATCTATTTTCAAAGTAATGAGTTGCTAACCCTCATAATTTTATTAACCTACACTTCCCTAATACATCAAATAGTATCATGAGTCTAAAAGATTAATTTAGACTGTTAATTTAAACAATTAAATTCTCTAATAGTCAGTATATACCCTAATTCAATAATTAGAAGCTCATTTGCTTAAAAACTACTGTTATGAAATTGTCTTTTTTTATCTGAAATATTTCTAAGTTCTATTCTAAATTCTATAATATACATCTAGAGCAAGGCCTATGCACCATTTGTCAAAGTGGTACAATGTGTTAAAATCAGAAATCTGAAGCCTGTAAAAATTACTGGTAAATTTGAGTTAACCTTAAGATTCAAAAGACAGAAGTGAGTGTTGGGAAGATGAAAAAGAACATAAATTTACTAGACATTGAAAATACCTTCAAAAATGAAAATAAGTCTTCAGATGGGGAAAAAATGTTCTTAAGGCCAAACAAGGTCTCAGCACAGCCAATGTCACATTTGGGAAGGTCTGTTGGATTCCTTTTAGTATTTTTAGCATTATTTTTGGAATCAGGGTCATCTTCAGAGCAAACAAGTTGTACATTTCTGCTATTTCCTCCTACAAAATTAGTAAAAGAAAACCTTAGCTATCCATATTTTTATCAAATTGTAGCAAGCAATTATTTAAGCAGTTATTTAAAATCCAAGATCCTTTGGCATTAAAAAAAAATTATTTATTTATCTATTTATTTTTGACTGTGTTGGGTCTTTGCTGTGGGAACGCCCTCTCTAGTTGCAGCCAGCGGGGGCCACTCTTAGTTGCAATGCGCAGGCCTCTCACCGTCGTGGCCTCTCCTATTGCAGAGCACGGGCTCCAGAGCACAGGCACAGGCTTAGTGGCTATGCAGCATGAGGGATCTTCCAGGGCCAGGGACTGAACCCACATCCCCTGCATTGGCAGGAGGATTCTTAACCACTGTGCCACCAGGGAAGTCCCCTTTGGCATTTTTTGGACCTAATCCTCATTTTGTTATTCTCCCCATATGTATCTAATTCATAAAACGTACAATACAAACATGATTTCTACATAGGTTAAGTGGGGCTGGGGTGTGGGGTGGGCTTACAAAACAATCCAACAGAAAAAAGAGCAAGGACTGGACAGGCAAGTCACAGAAGAAACACAAATATCGAATAAACTCATAAAAAGATGTACAATTTTACCAGTGATCATGGAAATGGAAATTAAAATAAGATACCATTCATTTTTCACCTTCTAAATTAGCAAAATTAAAAAAGATATTCACTGCATACTTTAACAACAAACTGAAGATGACTTAAATGTCACCTAGTAGGTAATGGTTAATTAAATTACGTTACATCCACTTTATATTATGGAATGGCACACAGCTGTGAAAAAGAGAGGGCTAGAACTATACGTACTGACAATAAATTGTGAGGTAAGAACAAGCAAATTGTTTAACAATACATATAGTATTGGTTAATTTTGCTAAATAAGTAGGTAGCAATATTTGTATATGCATAGATAAAGGTCTAACAGTAGCTACCTTTAAGAAGTGGGGCAAGATCTTTTTTTACATTATATACTTCTGTATTGTCTGATTTCCAATGAGTGTGTATCTGTGTCTTTTTAAGACAGGAATGAAATGCATTTAAGATCTTCAAGAAAAGAAATAATGCTAAAGTTCTTGGTATTGCATTTTATAACCAGTAATATGGTGATAGTTATTAACTTTTGTTTAAAATAGGATATTTTCCATGTCTTATTTATCATATTTACTTCTAAGAAATAGTTAAAACTGCCAGCTTAAATTGAATTAAATACTTTGAAAAAGAATAAGATATTAGGGCTTCCCTGGTGGCGCAGTGGTTGAGAATCTGCCTGCCAATGCAAGGGACACGGGTTCGAGCCCTGGTCTGGGAAGATCCCACATGCCGCGGAGCAACTGTGCCCGTGAGCCACAACTACTGAACCTGCGCGTCTGGAGCCCGTGCTCTGCAACAAGAGAGGCCGCGATAGTGAGAGGCCTGCGCACAGCGATGAAGAGTGGCCCCCGCTCGCCGCAACTAGAGAAAGCCCTCGCACAGAAATGAAGACCCAACGCAGCCAAATAAATAAATAAATTAATTAAAAAAATAAGATATTAAATTTTGAACTAATCAGAAAACCAGTAAGGGATTAATATTACAGAACTTCA
The DNA here is from genome assembly GCF_059928025.1 of Delphinapterus leucas. Taxonomy (NCBI): domain Eukaryota; kingdom Metazoa; phylum Chordata; class Mammalia; order Artiodactyla; family Monodontidae; genus Delphinapterus; species Delphinapterus leucas. Next base: position 24,746,284 of record NC_143147.1, on the reverse strand, counting down.
CCTTTTTTAAAATTAAATATTTGTATATTTCCCAGAGCAGGATCTGTAACTACAGAACTGTGACTGTGGAGCATGGAAACCACAAACTATGAACTTCTTCAGGGAAGGAACCATGTCTTATTCATATAAACACAGGACCTGGCATGGAGAAAGTCCTCAGTAAATGTCTGGGACTTGAATTAGGTAACAATGACTGAAGATTGGTAAGAAATAAAGCATTTCTGAAATAATAGAGTTCTTAGGAAAGACAGAATTATAGGCTATTAAGGAAGCTGAAAAGGAACTTACAATACAGTCATCTAAAAATAATTTACATATGGAAAAATTACCAATACTTATTTTTTTAATAAGTGAAAAAAGGAAGTTGCTAAATAATATAATTCTATTTGTTTATAAGCAACTATGTTTATAAATGTACAAGTAACCATTTGTTCCAGGTTCAGTTTAATTGTATTTACCCACATTTAATGCTTACAAAACTTTTCATCAACTAAGTTGATGTATGTATGTTTCTTTTAATATTAACATGATGCCTCAATGCTCAAAATTTTTATAATCTTTCAAATGTTTTGGTACAGCATATATTTTAATATAGGATCCCATTACAGAAATTTCTTTTACAACAAATCAACTTACGACAAAAAGATAATGGCCTTTCTTCTAAAAATCCACCTCCACTTCTAATCCAGAATTGTAAGTAAAGGATACTTTTTCTGATGTCACAAGTATTTGCAGTTAGCAATGTTACAAAATCTTTCACATCGGTTCTAAAATTCTCAGTCAAGCAGATCATCTGTAGGTAGCTGGCAACATTTAGCTGAGAGAGAGTGAGAGAGAGAGAGACAGGAGGGGAGAGGTGGGGGTAGGAGGGAGAGAGACACAGGAAAGAAACATGGTCAACTGCAGAGTTAACAGAAATACATCAATAATATCAAAAAGCAAGCCAAATTTTGCTAAGATTCACAATATTTTAAACTCTTATTGAGAATGATTGATCTAGAAAAATATAAAGGAATATGGTACCAAATTAAAAGCATTTACGTAAACTTCTTTTATTAACTGTATATAGTCTGAGACAGCAAGGAAAATTTTATGGGAGATTCTCCAACCTGAATCCTGAAGGCAATTTTATTAAACCTTAAGAAAATCCCTTAGGGGGCTTCCCTGGTGGTGCAGTGATTGAGAATCTGCCTGCCAATGCAGGGGACACGGGTTCGAGCCCCGGTCTGGGAAGATCTCGCATGTCGCGGAGCAACTAGGCCCGTGAGCCACAACTACTGAGGCTGTGCTCTAGAGTCCGCGAGCCACAACTACTGAGCCTGCATGCCACAACTACTGAAGCCCGCGACTAGAGTCCGTGCTCCGCAACAAGAGAAGCCACCACATTGAGAAGCCCACGCATCACAACAAAGAGTAGCCCCCGCTCACCGCAGCTAGAGAAAGCCCCTTTGCAGCAACGAAAACCCAACGCAGCCAAAAATAAAAAATATATAAATGGGGCTTCCCTGGTGGCGCAGTGGTTGAGAGTCCGCCTGCCTATGCAGGGGACACGGATTCGTGCCCTGGTCTGGGAAGATCCCACATGCCGCGGAGCGGCTGGGCCCGTGAGCCATGGCCGCTAAGCCTGCGCGTCCGGAGCCTGTGCTCCGCAACAGGAGAGGCCACAACAGTGAGAGGCCTGCATACCGCAAAAAAAAAAAAAAAAAAAAAAGAAAAAAAAATATAAATGTATAAATAAACTTATTTTAAAAAAAGGAAAGAAACTACTGGCACAGGTAATATGAGCAAATCTGAAAAAGCATTATGGTGTGTGAAAGAAACTAAATAAAAAATACTACATATTATAAGATTCTATTGACATGAAATTCTACAATTGGCAAAATTACAGTGACAGAAAACAGACTGGTAGTCAGTCGGCAGGGCCGAGGGGTTAGGACAAAGGACAGAACACAACGGCACACAAAGGAACTTTTGGTAGTAATAAAGATGTTCTCTATCTTGATGGACATGTTCTGTAACTACATTTGTCAAAATTCATTGAACCATACACTTGAAGTGGGTGTATTTTACTGTAAATAAACTATACTTCAAAGCTAATTAACAGAAAGCAAACATGCACACACACAGATGGATACCACTACCATGGCCAAAGTTAAAAAGACTGACAACAGTTGCCAGAATTCTCATGCACTGGAAACCTATCTGGCAGAGTCTTAAAAAGCTAAACAAATAAAAATAACATAATGCATATGATTCAACAATTCCACTGACAGAACAGCATGGATAAATCTAAAAAACATAATGTTAAATGAAAGAAACCAGATATAAAAGGACACATAATGTTTCCTATTATTTGAAATTTCAGAATAGACAAAACTAATCTGTTAATACACATTAGAGTAGTGGTTATCAGGCCTCCCTGGTGGCGCAGTGGTTGAGAATCTGCCTGCCAATGCAGGGGACATGGGTTCGAGCCCTGGTCTGGGAAGATCCCACATGCCGCGGAGCAACTGGGCCCGTGAGCCACAACTACTGAACCTGCGCGTCTGGAGCCTGTGCTCCGCAACGAGAGAGGCCACGATAGTGAGAGGCCTGCGCACAGCGATGAAGAGTGGCCCCTGCTCGCCGCAACTAGAGAAAGCCCCCGCACAGAAACGAAGACCCAACACAGCCAAAAATAAATAAATAAAATTAAAAAAAAAAAAAAAAGTGGTTATCTCCGGTGGAGAGGGGAGTGCTGACTAAAAAGGACCCAAGGGAACTTTTGGAGGTGATGGAAATGTTCTATATTTTGATCTGGGTGATGGTTACATGGATGTTTATCTCTGTTCACATTTTTCAATTTGTGTACTTAAGTGCATTTTTTTTTTTTTTTTGCGGTATGCGGGCCTCTCACTGTCGTGGCCTCTCCTGTTGAGGAGCACAGGCTCCGGACGCGCAGGCTCAGCGGCCATGGCTCACGGGCCTAGCCACTCCGCAGCATGTGGGATCTTCCCGAACCGGGGCACGAACCCGTGTCCCCTGCATCGGCAGGCGGATTCTCAACCACTGCGCCACCAGGGAAGCCCCTTAAGTGCATTTTTAACTATATGCAAATTTCACCTCAGTAAAGCACTGGTTACTATGAAAAAGACCTAATGAACACTGGAGTCTAGTAAAAATTTGAATACATGAATTTTGAAAAAGATATTTTTTAAAGTAGAAAAAAGATAATCAGAAGTCTCCTAAAATGCAGAAATTTTAACATACCCCTTAGTAACCACATTTAAAAATTATAACTAAATTTTATAATAAACCACCTTCTATATAATTGTGATATATAATTTATGCTGATCAAAATTCAAAACTTACCAGTGAAGGAGTGTTAAAATTAATTTCTTCAAAGCAGCCATCAAACATTAAACTAAATGTTGGATCTATGCGGAAAAAACATATTTTTAAACATTAAGACCACGAAGGTACTTTCTCTAGTCATACTTTTCTATGAAAGTATTCTATATTTCATCAGTAATGAAAATAAAATATGCAAATTATAAATCATTAAGGAATTGAACTTACATCTTGACGTTTTAATTAAACTACCATCTCACTTGGGATTAATATGATTTTTATCGATATTTTTAGAGTATAATCATTAACTATCAAACGGCTATTAATTTCTAAGTAGAGTCTAACAAACATTTTCCAACAGAAATCCATAGCAGAGATATTCTACTGAATATGTGTAATGACAAATATTAGAAAAGAATGTTATAAAACAATTTATAGGGAATTCCCTGGTGGTCCAGTGGTTAAGACTCCACGCTCCCAATGCCCAGGTTTGATCCCTGGTCAGGGAACTAGATCCCGCATGCCGCAACTAAAGATCCCGCACTTGGCAATGAAGATCCCGCATGCAGCAACAAAGACCCCATGCAGCCAAAAATAATTAATTAAAAAAAGAAAAAGATTTAGAAGCCTCCTCGTTTTAGGGAAAAAAACAGACTTAATTTACCAGCAGACTTCTAAAGGAACATATCTAACTAAAATTAGAAGCTTTCCCCAAATATTTTAACCAAAAGTAATTAATTGTAAAATCACTGGGTACTTACCACTTGTTGTAAGGATTACAGGTCTTTTCGTGGTTGCCATGAATGTTTTGATTGCATTCAAAAAGCCAGCATCTTCTTCGAAAATGACATCAACCTAAGAACAAATGGTTATTAGAATATTAATGTAGTAACAATACACTTATTGGATATCAGTTATGTTATCATAACTGTTATGTTATCAGTTAGAGTAGATACACTATATGTCTATTAGAGCCAGAATTTATGAATTTGTGAACAGTGTGACTTCACACCATGCCAAAAGCTTACAACGTCTTATACTATTAAAAGGGTAAAAAAATTATCAAACGTTAAAAACAAAAAAATGCAGTCACCTATAATTGGATAAGTATGGGTCAGAATAATTTCTACAAACACTAAACAGTAACTGAATTGCATTCATCATGTTCCCAAAAAATTCTTCTATGGCTGACAGTTTCATTCACTTTAATTTCAAATAGATACAATTATTCCTGACCTTCTTGGCTATTTTACAGTCCTTTATAGTAAAACATACAGTAATCTTTAGAATAAGTTTTTATCAGGAGGTATCACAAATGTATACCTCTGTAAGCCTACCTCCTCAAACAGAATGAGAGATGTTGCATTTTTCCTGTTGGGCTCCTCAGCCCCAAACTCTTTGACATTTTTATTAGTTGTGTTTGTAGATTTAGTCTGAATAATTGGTTTCTGTTCAAAAGAATTTTTGATTCCTGCATAAATAAAACATTAATATTTTAGATAAAATCAACTTTTAACAGAACACTGGATATTTCCACAGAATAAACTCAAACTGAAATCCATTATCAAAACTGAAACAAAGTATCAACACTCCTATATATATGACCTTCAGTGTAACTGAGTTTTAATAAATAGCAATAGGAACTCATGAACTGTGATCATCTTTTTATGTTATCAGGGCCTCTGTCAATTTAGTATCTTACCTTTATTATTTTCCAGAAGTGCTCCTATTTGTTCATTATTTTTTGGCTTAGAAGACACTTTAAAATAATTTGCCAAAGTTTTAGGTGGAAGTACTCGCTTTGGTCCACTACTTTGTGGTGATGGTGAAGGAAGTTTTCTTGGTGATGTAACAACCTTCTTGGGGGAGCTTAATTTTTCTGCCAAAAACAAATTTCACTTAAAGACAAATATTCTAAAAATTAAACAGATGGCAAGATTGAGTTATCCACAGTATATTTCTACCCTTACCAGTTAAAAAGCAAAGGTATAAAAATTCTTTTTCTTTCTTACATTCTCTTTACAGTCAAATATTACTGTATTGTTAGTTATTCAACCAGTAGAGAAGGCAAAACCAATCATTTGGAAAAGATACTCTTTTCCAAGAAACATATATTCTTGAAGCAAAAATCTTCGTAATTCCTTAATTCACTGTCTACATCTGCTTGAGGTCAGAAGAGGCTGGAGAAAAAGTGATATCGGTACATACTAAGCACATTACAGACTTTCCTGTGCAACTTCAATTTAACCCACAGTAAACTGATATTGCAAGCAAACGATATGTTTTTCTAGATATGCTATGAAAGATGGATACAAAGTTAAAAAACAAATGGCTGATGTCTACCCTTCAGAAGCCCAACAGTGGCCTGGCATTTATTCCAGAGCGTGTCCTTTGCTCCTCTCTAAGTACCCTCATTCAGCCTTTACAAGTGCTAGTTATTATCATATGGACTCAGAGCAGGATCTTCTTTATGTACCAGCATATGTGCACCATTCCATGACTGTGTCCTATTCTTTTCTTGTACCCTCATAGACATTGCATATCATAGGTGTTCAGAAAACTTAGTGAAAATTTTGAGCTTGAAAAAATTTATCATAGATATCACAATCATGTCATAAAATAGGGCATTTTAGGGACTTCCCTGGTGGTGCAGTGGTTAAGACTCCACGCTCCCAACGCAGGGGGCCAGGGTTCAATCCCTGGTCTGGGAACTAGATCCCACATGCATGCCACAACTAAGAGATTACATGCCACAACTAAGGAGCCTGCAAGCCGCAACTAAGACCCAACGCAACCAAATAAATAATTTTTTTTTTTTTAAATAGGGCATTTTAACACCACAAGGAAAGAGGTGTAATCTTAAAAATATTTAGGGCTTCCCTAGTGGCGCAGTGGTTGAGAGTCCGCCTGCTGATGCAGGGGAAACGGGTTCGTGCCCCGGTCCGGGAAGATCCCATATGCCGCGGAGCCTGTGCATCCAGAGCCTGTGCTCCGCAACGGGAGAGGCCACAACAGTGAGAGGCCCGCGTACCGAAAAAAAAAAAAATTTAAATATCACTAAAAGTGGGATAACCAGTCGTTATGTATCTCTTGGCATGTATGCCAGCACCAAAATGGAAATGAATCTAATCAACCCCACAGATCTAACTGCCAGTTTATAAGAAATACAAGGAAGAGGAATGTGTTAACTAATACCATGAAGATATAATCAGCCAAATCTAGAATGTGAGAAATTTTATGACAAATGACCCATGTTCTTCAACAAATAAATGACATGAAAAGAAAGGGTGAGGGAGCTGTTAGATTAAAAGAAACTTAAGTGACATTAATCAAATGTAAACTGTGGACCTTGTTTGGATCCTGATTTGAACAAACCATTTGAAACAGAAAACTGAAATTAAACTACATATTACATCAAATTAAGGTATATAGTTAATTTTGTTAGGTCTGATTATGATATAGTGGTTATGCTTTTAAAAAAGTCCTTATCAGTTAGAGCTACATATTGAAATATATATACATGAGTAAAATTATGTGATGGTCCTGAGATTTGTTTTAAAACATAAAGTCCAAGAAAAATGAAAAAGGCATGTATATATATAGGAAAAGATTAAAAATGAATGGCAAAATTCCAATTATTGGGACTTCACTGGTGGCGCAGTGGTTAAGAATCAGCCTGCCAAGTCAGGGGACATGGGATCGAGCCCTGGTCGGGGAAGATCCCACATGCCACAGAGCAACTAAGCCCGTTCGCCACAACTACTGAGCCTTCGCTCTAGAGCCTGCGAGCCACAACTACTGAAGCCCATGGGCCTAGAGCCCGTGCTCCACAACAAGAGAAGCCACCACAATGAGAAGCCCGCGCACCATGATGAAGAGTAGCCCCTACGCACCGCAACTAGAGAAAGCCTGCATGCAGCAACGAAGACCCAATGCAGCCAAAAATAAATAAATAAACTTATCTTTTAAAAATGCTAATTATTAAAATTATTTTCTTAGATTTTAAGTTTTTAAACATTACAACTTCAGGAAAATAATTTACTTACTTGGTGACTTGCTTATGTTGTAGCTATTAAAAAAACAGGGTTTTTGTGAGTTTACACCTTGCTTGTCTACTTGATGGGACTGAGTAGCTTCCTTCAGCTGAGACAGAATTTGTCTACCACTGCGCTGAGAAGAGGCATTCACTTCAAATATCTAAAAGAATATATGAAAAAATGGCAGAATGGTTGATGTTTCCTTTTGTTTCAAGGGTAATTATTACATTAACATTTGTCCACTAACCTTAAATCCAAGCTCCTGAGCACAAGCATATACCGCAGCAGTTTTCCCCACTCCTGTTGGCCCTGTTATAAGAACAGTATTGCAAAGACGATTCTCTTCTTCATCATCTGAACTGCCTTTAAAGTCTATGCCGTCCAATGGATCTGAAAAATCATTCAAATGCACGTAAAACAATTGCTTAGGCATCAATTCTGTCTCACCAAACCCAATGACCAAATCCCACAAACTTCTTGCCAATAAACGTTGGAAATTCAACGTACAAAAACTAAAAAACCAAATATAAAATATCAAACAAGCAGCTTTATGAAAATTTTCAGCTAATCTAATTCTAAAAATGTTCAATGAAATGGAAAAAAATGACTCAAAATACCTTCCTGTTTCTCATCTCTTTTTCCCTTCAAATTCTGTCCTTCTTCCAATTCAGCTCTTCTTTTCCAGTCTTTCAACCAGCTACCATAAGAAAATGTATGTTAATAAAAAAATTCACAGAATATAGATATCTCTTAGATGATACGTTAAAATGATTGTCGGGGGAAGTGTTAGTTTTTAAGAACTCCATAACATTTTTGAATCAACTATATAGTAAAATAATTTTACATGGACATGAATATTTTAAAATGAAGTATTTTTTGCCTAAATCCTCAAGACAATATGTGCAAGGATATTCACTGCAACACTGTTTATATTAGCCTCCAAAAGGAAAAACCTAAAAATACATCAGTAAGGGAAAAGATACCTTATGGTATGTATGCTCACATAAGAAATCAGTACAGAGAAACTATGAAGAACTGAGTAGACTGTATGGTGACATGAAAGATGTCTAATATATTGATACAATGCTAAGTATGAGTAGAAAGATTAAGTTCTAGTCTGGAGCTAGACTGAGTTTAAATTCTAGCTCCACCACTTTCTAGCTGTGTGACCTTGGACAAATAACTCAACCTCTCTGGGCCACATTCCTCATGAGGAACAGTATTTACCCTCATAGGATTGTTCTAAGGATCAAATGAGCTAAGCATGATCAAGTGCTTAGAACAATGCCAATCTCAAAGGTTTTATTATTATGAGTCCCAATTCCTTGTATGAAATCCTTTGGGCCAGATGAGTTTTAGAATTCAGGATTTTTCAGATATTAGAAATGTAATTTGGTACATATACTACATAAAACATAATACCCCTAGTGGGTCTGTGGCAGTACATCCATAATCACTGAATATTTCTAGTTAAAAAAATATGAACTCCTACTAAGTGGGACTGATAAAGACTATAATAAACTTTATGTATATAATAAAGTTAATAAACTTTAAATTTCCAGAACTCTTTGGAGGTGGGAATTATAGACAAAGGATTATTACCTGAATTAGTAGTAATATGATCCTATTTGTTAGGAAGAAAGGAGCAAATATATGCATTAAAATTTTTCTGGAAGGTTTTACAAGACAATTTTAATAGTCATTTACCTCTAGGGAGTAGAAACAGGAGAAAAGAGGTACGTTTACTTTTCACTGAAAATTCTTCTTCCTTTTTCTTTTTTTTTTAAGATTTTACCTTGTGATGTATTACTTTATAATTTCTAGATTTTAGCACAAATAAAATAAATACTAACACTAGATTCAAAAACTATTTCTCAATTCCTTTACAAATTTTACCAACCTATGTAACTTTCTAATAGCTAGCTCATTGCCTATGAGTTCACCGGAGTTCTGAGGTTGATACTTTTCTGTCCAAAGCATGTCTTCAGTTCCAGAATCTAAAGCAAAAAATATATATTAAAGTATTTTGTTTCTTGGCATAAACATATATTCTTAGGCATTTACATTATTGTTTCATGTAACAATAAGTATTTGTACAAATATTTTTATTTACAAATTGCCAAAAAGGCAATTTCAAAACTTAACATTACATTAAAAATTTTTCACATCAAAACCCTTCCCTCTTAAAAGCTAACCACCATAAAGTCTTATGACAATAAGATTTAAAAGTATACATTAAAAATTTTAATAATCGCTCAAGAAACACAAAATATGAAAAATAATTTGTACTGTAAGAAATAATCTAAAGAACAAATGCAGCATAATTTTCATGGAGCCTCTTCTTGACAACTAAAAAGATACATTAAAACATTCTAGGAGGTCAGCCTGAGTAAACGGAGAGATGCTACACTCCCAGTTGAGAAGAGTTAGGAAGATGCCAGTCCCCTCCAAATTAATCTACGTTGTGGTATGCATCTCCCTCTCTTTTTTTTTTTGGCCGCACCACGTGGCATTAATCTACATTCTAATGCAAAATCAAAACCCAACCCCAGTGGAATCTGTGGGGTAAGGGAATCTATAGTTTATTTAGCGGAGTCAATGCATGAAAATAGTTTTAAAAAATGACGGATGGATCTAGAGATTGTCATACTGAGGGAAGTAAGTCAGACACAGAAAGATAAATATAATATGATATTGCTTATATGTAGAATCTAAAAGGGTACAAATGAACTTATTTACAAAACAGAGGTAGAGTCACAGATGTAGAAAACAAACTTATGGTTACCAGGGGTAAGGACAGGGAGGGATAAATTGGGAGATTGGGACTGACATATACACACTACCACATATAAAATAGATAACTAATAAGAGCCTACTGTATAGCACAGGGAACTCTACTCAATACTGTGTAATGGCCTATCTGGGAAAAGAATCTAAAAAAAGAGTGGATGTAGGTATATGTATAACTGATTCACTTTGCTGTACACCTGAAACTAACACAACATTGTAAATGAACCATGCTCCAAGAAAAATTTTAAAAAGGGCTGCCCTGGTGGTGCAGTGGTTAAGAATCTGCCTGCCAATGCAGGGGACAGGGGTTTGATCCCTGGCCCGGGAAGATCCCATATGCCGCGGAGCAACTAAGCCTGGCCACCCAACTACTGAGTCTGCGCTCTAGAGCCCACGTGCCACAACTACTGAAGCCTGTGTGCCTAGAGCCTGTGCGCCACAGCAAGAGAAGCCACCGCAATGAGAAGCCCGTGCACCACAACAAGGAGTAGCCCCCGCTCGCCGCAACTAGAGAAAGCCTGTGCTCAGCAACGAAGACCCAACACAGCCAAAAATAAAAACAAATAAATTAATTAATTAAAAAAATTTTTTTTAATATAGAGAGGCTTCCCTGGTGGCGCAGTGGTTAAGAATCCACCTGCCAATGCGGGAGACACGGGTTCAAGCCCTGGTCTGGGAAGATCCCACATGCTGCAGAGCAAATAAGCCCATGTGCCACAACTACTGAGCCTGCGCTCTAGAGCCCATGAGCCACAACTACTGAGCCTGTGCCACAACTACTGAAGCCCGTGCGCCTAGAGCCCATGCTCCGCAACAAGAGAAGCCACTGCAATGAGAAGCCTGCGCACCACAACGAAGGGTAGTCCCCGCTCGCCCCAACTAGAGAAAGCCCGTGCACACCAACGAAGACCCAACACAGCCAAAAATAAATAAATAAATAAATAAATAAATTTTTAAAAATACAGAGACTTGCTGTACAAATTATCAAAACATAATCTAAATGGATGAACTAATTCAATAGAATGTTTCAGAAAAGCTACGTAACCAAATGGGAATATGTCAAACACATGTGAAACAGGTGTAAAATAATAGGTAGAGTGTGATTCCAGGTTGTTGTTTTTTTTTTTTTTTGTGGTACGCGGGCCTCTCACTGCTGTGGCCTCTCCCGTTGGGGAGCACAGGCTCCGGACGCGCAGGCTCAGCGGCCATGGCTCACGGGCCCAGCCGCTCCGCAGCATGTGGGATCCTGCCAGACCGGGGCACGAGCCCGCATCCCCTGCATCAGCAGGCAGACTCTCAACCACTGTGCCACCAGGGAAGCCCCTGGTTTTTGTTTGTTTGTTTGTTTTTTAAATTTATTTGGCTGCACCGGGTCTTAGTTGCAGCACTCAGGATCTTCATTGCCGTGTGCGAGATCTTCATTGCGGCATGTGGGATCTTTTTTGTAGTTGCAGCATGCAGGATCTTTAGTTGGGGCATGCGGGAGTTTTAGTTGCAGCATGCGGGATCTTTAGTTGCAGAAGGCAGGATCTAGTTCCCTGACCAGGGACTGAACCCGGGCCCCCTGCATTGCGAGCGTGGAGTCTTAACCACTGGACCACCAGGGAAGTCTCCAGGTTTTTAAAAAAGCATATGTATTTAGGGAAGCACAGAAAAATCAAAGACCAAACAGCAATCTGTTAAACGTGGTTATCTGGAAGACTCTAATCAGTGAGGCTTCCACTTCTTATTTTGTTTGAATGTTACAGTGAGCATATATTAAGAGACAGGGGAAAAATGAGAAGTTAAAAACAAACAAAAAAACCTCTAGGACCAGAGGGAGAAAGTCTAATTTACCCGGAATAGAAGATACTTCTGATGTAGACTTGTCACCATCTATTATCAGAATATCAGAATCTTCTACAGCTTCTGTTTCCACTTTACACCTTGTACTCAAAGCTGTTCGTTTCTTCCTGGATGTTTTAGGAAATAAACCTTTGGAAGAATCTAGCTTTATCCCACTGGAGTTGTTTCTTTTGTCAAGTTCTTCTAGTTTCCCACTTATCTTTTTTGGACTTTCTGAATACTCATTTGGTTTCTTTCTTTTGGATTTATGATTTTCCATTTCCACTCGTTTCCTTTTGGTTTCTTTTCGACTGACGTCAGGCTCTAGTTTTGGACTTTCTATTTGGGGAATTATTGAAATGCATGTGCTTATTAATCAACAAAAAACAAATTTTAATACCCAATAATCTTAATACCACTTCAAAATATCCAATAGCCTTATCTATAAAGTGGAAACGCAAGAATCAAATGTGGCATACTGAAAGCAGGCTGGATAACTTGTTATTTAGATTGCCTTTTGTACGGGCTATATAAACTACCTCATCTAAGGCTTTCCTTAAATAAATTATTAGTATTTTAACATAATTAAAGCTGTCTTTGTGTTGCCAACTCTGGAAGCTGTCAGGGGCTAACACTGTATCACACAAGTTGCTTTACTTTAATTGAACAGCTCTCCCTATCAACCATAAGCAATGTTCTCTCGGTGGTGACCACTTCCAAGAGTCAATGGCTAAGCTTAGTGTTTTCAAAACGGAAATGTTAACAGAAATAATAATTATCACTAACCTTGTTTACGATGACACTTGGAAAGTACCTGGTGCTCAGTTCGCTTTTTTAGAAGCAAAGGGAAGTATTTCCTCAAAGAAAACTCGGGATTTGACCACCTAATTTCCTCCAGCAAAAGATTTCGTACTTCTTCAGTCAAATCCTTCCTTCTCCCAACAAACTGCAATAAAGAATAAAATGCTCAATTAAACCCACATTGTCCGTTAATATTAATCAGAATACTACCAACTACTTTCTGTCTATAAGTCTATGTCATTGTAGGATTAGCTTTAGTCACTAAATACAATCTTGATGGCAAAGCTGCATTTGCACAGCTTCAGAAGGACTTGGTTCATTTTTTTAAAAAATATTTATTTGTTTATTTATTTGGTTGCACCAGGTCTTAGTTGCTGCAGGAGGACTCCTTAGTTGCGGCTCATGGCCTCCTTAGTTGCGGCTTGAGGGCTCCTTAGTTGTGGCATGTGAACTCTTAGCTGCAGCATGCATGTGGGATCCAGTTCCCTGACCAGGGATCGAACCCAGGCCCCCTGCATTGGAAGCGCAGAGTCTTATCCACTGTGCCACCAGGGAAGTTCCTTAGTTCATATTTTTATTGTTCTTTCTTTTCAACTAATTGTATTTTACTCATTTATGAGATTATAATTCTGACTGATAAAGTATCTAAATGTGCTATGTAATCTAATATTCTTTTAAAACTGGCTATCATTAATTCTTAGTATGTTTTTAAAGCTCTAGGAGTATTTAAAACAGATATGTACTTCAACTGGGATTTATTTTTTAAAATTGGACTCTAGGAAGAGATGAATTTTAGGCCACAACAGTAAATATCCAAAATTTTTTCCCTCTGAAAGATATGAAGGAAACTGCCTACAATGGATGACCACTCTCATACTTACCACAACAGCAGAATTATTACTTTTTGAATTTGAATTCAATGTTGAAAATTCACCAAGAGCCATGACACATTTTGAGAGATCTATTACTTTAGTATTCAGTTCTTTAAGTTTAGTTAAGAGAGGACAAGTGGGTGGTTTCAAATGCCACAAATGGCACCCTAAAGAAAAATAGAAAAATTATGTTAATTACCTTCATTCATATCCTTACCCACTTATCAAATACCAACTAAATAAACATGAGAAGACTTGACAACAACTACATAGTTAACACAAATGTACCAAAACTCAAATGAGTATACAGGAAACAATACCCTCACCTCCAACAAATACAATTCATAAAAATTACCCAGTCTTCCCTCCCAATTGTTAAAAATAAGCAAATATTAGCATATTTTCTTTCCTTTTTAAATCAACCTTGCTAATCAGGTTAAAAATTTCAGGGGCAGTTAGCATCCTGAAATCCAGATTCTGTTACTAGGTGAGCGTGGGCATGATCCTAAGGAAAAGCATAGCTAACTTCTATAATTGAACGTACTATTAGAAAATGCTTTATAAAACTGAACTAGGGACTTCCCTGGTGGTCCAGTGGTTAAGAATCCACCTTCCAATGCAGGGGATGCAGGTTCGATCCCTGGTCGGGGAACTAAGATCCCACATGCTGCAGGGCAAGTAAGCCCACGCACCACAACTACTGAGCTTGCACGCCTCAACTAGAGAGTCTGCATGCACAAACTACAGAGCCCACACACTCGGGAGCCCACTGCACCACAACTACAGAGCCCATGTGCTCTGGAGCCCGCGCGCCACAACTAGAGGGAAGCCCGCGCGCCACAATGAAGATCCTGCGTGCCGCAACTAAGACCCGACGCAGCCATAAAGAAAATTAAATAAATCTGTAAAAAGAAAAATAAACTAGTAACAGTAACAAGAAAGCCTTCATCAACAGAATGGCCAGTGAAAGAACTGGGAAAAAAAGAAAAGTGGAATATTACTAGAAAGACTGACTGGGAAGTTCCCCATAAAAGAGAGGCTAAACAAAACTCAAAAACTATCAAAGTCATGGGCTCTCCTAGTGGCACGGTGGTTGAGAATCTGCCTGCTAATGCAGGGGACATGGGTTTGAGCCCTGGTCTGGGAAGATCCCACATGCCACGGAGCAACTAGGCCCGTGAGCCACAACTACTGAGCCTGCGCGTCTGGAGCCTGTGCACCGCAACAAGAGAGGCCGCGATAGTGAGAGGCCCGCGCACCGCGATGAAGACTGGCCCCCGCTTGCCACAACTAGAGAAAGCCCTCTCACAGAAACGAAGACCCAACACAGCCATAAATAAATAAATAAATAAATAAATAAATAAATGTGGGTTTAAAAAAAAAAACTATCAAGGTCAGAAACATAAAAGGAAAAGAAAGGAGAACAGAACATAGTGAACATTTCATGAGTAGAGGGAATAGACCAAACCAAACCACAAAGCCAGCTGAGAAGAATATAACTGTTTTTGTGCTGACAAAAAAACTCTAGGTAGGAACAACAACAAAGTAAAGATAGAACGCTTTGTACATTATCAGTAATTAAAAACTACATAAGTAAAGTAGGACTGTGGTTGCCATAGCACTTGGATCCAAAGAGAATTAGCTCAGGATCAAGCTAACACCACCTTACAAGGCTTGGGCAAACTGCTCGCTCTCGTGCACAGTGCATGTGAGAAAAGAGCGAACTAGAGCAATGGAGTACTGTTGCTCCATTGTTGGTCCAATGGAGCTCCCTGTTACCAATTCCAGGATATAGCCCACAAGATACTTTTGTGGTACTAAACAGCACAAGCTGTTCTGGAAAGGAGGCAAACAGATTTCCCTTGAACAGTGAACAGCAGACTGGACAAAGACAGGCTGGAGCTCCTCTGAGAAATTCTTAAAGATGATCTGTTCACACACAGGCTATGATTTCAGAAGGGAACTGCCTTCCTTTTAGAACACAGCGCCCGTCTGGGCAGCATTCACTTAAGGGCCCACACATATGCCTGCCCTCCCCTGGCATCAGGGGTAAGGGCTGAGGATGCCTTTGGCTTTCTTGCCCCACCCCCTTCCTCAGTCCAAGGCTGAAGAAGAGAGGATAAAACACTAAATTCCCACAAAAATCCCCATAAGAATTATACCTAAACCTTTGTCTCACCTTAAACCAACTTACATAGTTTCATATTACTACTAACATTTAAAAATATTTCATAGTAATAAACTCACCATCATCTTTTTGCTGAACATGAACGACGCTCTGGAAACTGGTACTCACTGCATTGTACACATCTAACACAGCAGCTTTCTTTGCAATTTGTCGTTTCAACAAATCTGGCAAACCACTCATTAGAAAGTCACGCTTTGCTTTAAACTGCACGTCACAAGCCTGAGGCTTCTCAGTTGCATCTTGACTTTTAAGAAAATGATGTAAGAAAAGGAGAGCTAAGGTTATAAACACTTAAAAAAATAAACTAACTATACAATAAATACTTCTTAATTTTATTTGAAAAAATTTAATCAGCTACCTGAGATGTTAGCTGGTCAAATTCTTTTTCTGCTTATCGTAAAAACGAAAGTCTTTCAGTGTTAAAAAAAATTTAAATAAAAATAAGTATATACAGAAAATAATGTCTTGAAGGACATCCACCAAAATGTCTGTCTTCCTTTTTTTTTTAATTTAAACATACATTTATATTATAATCAGAAAACAAAATCAGTGCCACATTTCTAAAAGTTAATACAAAAACTTCTAAGGTAATATTGTTTCCAATACAATAGCAGGAACCTTAAGGCCCTTATTATTGATGTCTCAGTTTCACCTGGCTTATCCTGTATTGCTAATCATAAGAATCTTGACTTTAGCGGGAAGTTGGTGAAAGGGTAGACGAGGATGGGATGATGGAGTGGCAGAGGGGAGAGAGAGCATGGTGCTGGTGTGTCACGGCTTATACACCCTTCCTAGCCTGCCATATATAGAGTGAGGACTGTAATATTCTCTGCAAACTGAAATTTGGGTTGGTAATTAAGAAGAGGCTTCAAAAATTTCTATTCCTTTCCCATTTGAGAGAAATGAAGAAAAGATGAGATCTAAAGCCAGACTGAAGAGATTAATCTCAGAAAAGAGGAGGTGTACCTTTTTGACTATTAATTGGAGGGAAGGATGAAAAGATGGGTGAAGTAGCTATATTAGTATGTGCCTATAGCGGAAGGTAGACTTTAAGGAGGGGGTACAAGGTACTAATAAAAAATATACACACATATATTATATACAGTTAGAAACAGTTTTGATGTGTGTGTGTGTGTGTGTGTGTATGTGTGTATTTCCTAGCTTTATCTGCTGAGAAAGCCTAGAAGCACTGATACCTCAGGAGCAAAATAAGCACCTCCACTAAAAGGAACCAGGGCTCCTTGCAGACGAGGCTAATTACAGAGCTGGGGCAGGGCAAATAAAAGATGAGCCTGGAATATCTTTGTGTTCAAAAAAGTAAGAAATGCTCTATAAATGATGAGTATGTGTCAAAGGGGCATAGAAACCAAGCTGAAGGGCTTCCAATGGCCAAATTAGAATCGATTTGAGCATTAAAATTATTAATGGATTAAAACCCAGAGAATAAAACAGGAATCCATGAGTAAATGGGTAAATACTGGAAACAACCCAAATGGCCACCAATAAAAGAATAAATTGTGGTAAATATATTCGTATAAGGAATACTATTCGGCAATAAAAAAGAATAGACTACTGATATTCTTTGACTGAAAGAAGCCAGAGACAAAAGTGTACCTCCTGTATGATTTCATTTCTATGAAATTCTAGAAAAGGCAAACTAATCTATACCAACAGAAAGCAGATCACAGGTTGCATGGCACTGGGAGTGGAAGGCAGGGATGAACTGCAAAGAGGCAAAAGGGAATTTTTGAGTGATGAAATGTTCTCTATTGTGGTGACGATCACACAGATGTGTACATTTGTTAAACCTCAAACTGTTTACTTAATATGGGTGCATATGATTGTATGTACATTATGCCTGAATAAAGTTGATTTTAAAAAATATATGTGTACTGAACAAGAGCAGTTAGGCACAAAACAATATATACAAAGTTTACATGAAGTTCTAAAACAGACAAGACTAACCCATGGCAACTGAAGTCAAACTAACTGATGGTAATAGAAATCAGAAGAGTGGTAACCTTTTGTTGTGGTGGTGATGGTGGTGATACAGAAAAAGAGTAAGTAACCGTTACGGAGTAAGAGAGAGATGTTATATCTTGACATCTTGATACACTTTGATAAGTGTACTTATCAAAACTGTATGCTTAAGATTTGTGCGTTTAACAATATGTAGTTATTCCTCAATAAAACTGAAACAGGAAAAAAAAACAAATAACCTGAACTCATGTCCCTAAACCTGGTCTTCTTCCATCATGCCATCTACTGGCACAGACCAGAACTTAAGTGTCATCCTTCTACCTTCATCTCTCCCACCCCCAGCCCCCGTGTCTAATTAATCATCAAGGGTTCTTAAATTTATCTCCTAAAATCTTTTCATACATCATCTCCAGCACCTGAGTCCACACCTCCATCATCTCACACCCAAACCCTTGCATCCACTCTAATCCCTCCTCCATCCCACTCTCTGTACAAGAGCCAAATTAATCCAGCAGTCAAATTAAACTTTCAAAATCCAAATGTTTATGTCCATACTTCTGTTTAAAACCCTCTGATCGCGGGCTTCCCTGGTGGCGCAGTGGTTGCGAGTCCGCCTGCCGATACAAGGAACACGGGTTCGTGCCCCGGTCTGGGAAGATCCCACATGCCGTGGAGCGGCTGGGCCCGTGAGCCATGGCTGCCGAGCCTGCGCGTCCGGAGCCTGTGCCTCGCAACGGGAGAAGCCACAACAGTGAGAGGCCCCGCATACCGCAAAAAAAAAAAAAAAGAAAATCCTTGCTTGACCAGACCAGATCGACTGAACAAACTTTTCTTTTTTTTGCGGTACGCAGGCCTCTCACGGTTGTGGCCTCTCCCGTTTCAGAGCACAGGCTCCGGACGCGCAGGCTCAGCGGCCATGGCTCACGGGCCCAGCCGCTCCGCGGCATGTGGGATCTTCCCGGTCCGGGGCACGAACCCGTGTCCCCTGCATCAGGCAGGTGGACTCGCAACCACTGCGCCACCAAGGAAGCCCTCAACAAACTTTTAATAGACCTTTGTACCTCTCCTTCTTAGCACACTGCAATTTTTCATTTGTTGGCCCAATTAATGTTTAATCAGAGATTGTCTTTCCTCTAGGGTATAAGCCTCCTGAGGACAGGGAATGTGTCTTATTCCCCATGATATTCCTAGTACCAAAAACAGCACCTGCTACATAGTAGGTATTTAAATGTTTACTGAACAAGTTCATAAATCAGCTTTTTGGTTTGCTTGTTTATTTTCCCACTGTTTTGTCTAGAGATGGACACAAAATGTTTGCAAAAGACCAAGATATTCAAATTGCAGTTGTAGCATTGTCAATATTGTCATCTGTTAAAATGGATTTATCAAAGCTTCAAATGATAACTTAAATGCTTTCTCATCAAAGTAAATGAATGCAAAATACATTCCATGAAATATTTTGACATTTTAAAATTTGTATCAGACTGACCTGCTTTCATCAAAACCAAGGACAGGATCAGCTGTTTTCTGAGCCTTTCTAGCAAGAAATAAAGGCGCGACTTTCACTTTTCCTTAGAAAAATAAATGCTTAGGTTAGTATCAAGGTTCATCATCTCCACTTACCTCTAGCTACTTTTAAAACTTAAAAAAATTTTTTTTAATTAAAAAATTTTCTATAATGAGCTGATCTCTCAACTTGGCAAAATGAATATCAGAATCTCTTGGGGAGCTTCTTTTTAAACTACAGATTCCCACAACCCACCTCTGGAGATTCTCAGTCAGTATGTCTAGCGAAGGACCTAAGGATTTAAAAATTTTTTTAGTTTACCAGATGATTTTGATAATCAGTCAGCTTTGGGAACCACTAAGTTAACTGAGGCTAAATAGATACAAAGAAATGCAATCACTTAAAATACACTGTTACGTTTTGTAAAACTCTTCACTACATTATAACTTTACTCATTAAAATAGAAATATCTAATATAATTAAAAGGTTATATTTTATAAGACAAGAGATTAAATCAAAATGAGATAAAGTTAAAATTCAGAACAATATAATCCCCCCAAAACATTCTAATGTTCATCATCAAGTTATCAAATCTGATTACCAGGGACATTTTTAGGAGTCTTGTTAAGTTTTTTTCCTAACACATCATTCAGACACTGAAGTTTCTTCTGATTTTTCTCAGGATGCTTTAAAGGAGTAGGACTTGAACCTGTTATTACAGAGTCCTAAGACAGAATAAGAAAAAAAATTTTAATAACATACAATTAATGTTATTAAAATTTCAAAAGGATTACAGTGCCAGAAGCCATGACAAGATAATCACATTAGCAACTCCATACATCTCCCTGTCAGAAACTAACACAGAAAACACAGGATATGAATGGCAATAGTCTGTGCTTATATCATAGAAGTTCACATGATCAAAGAGTGGATTTATTATGACCATGGGTTTTCTTTTTTAAAGAAGCAACGAACAGACTATATTGCAGATAAAAGAATCAATACAACCAAGCTATAAAAATTATGGCTATTCCCTTTCAGAACTATACATCCTAGATATGTATTAACGTCTGGTAAGTTCTCATGTGGTCAGCATACATCTATTGAGCATCTACTATGTGTTAGGCAATACAGCAGGCACTGGGAACGCACACAAAAATGAAACTCTAGAGTTGGTGTCAAGTTTCCACCAGGGTTTAGGGGACAGAGGGAGAGCTAATCTATGAGTAAATCGTTTAACTAGTGAGCTTCCCTGGTGGCGCAGTGGTTAAGGATCTGCCTGCCAGTGAAGGGGACACAGGTTCAAGCCCTGGTCCAGTAAGATCCCACATGCCCGCAGAGCAGCTAAGCCCGTGCACCACAACTACTGAGCCTGTGCTCTAGAGCCCGCGAGCCGCAACTGCTGAGCCCACATGCCACAACTACTGAAGCCCGCATGCCTGGAGCCTCTGCTCCGCAACAAGAGAAGTCACCGCAATAAGAAGCCCGCGCACCGCAACGAAGAGTAGCCCCCACTCACCACAACTAAAGAAAGCCTGTGTGCAGCATCGAAGACCCAAAACAACCAAAAATAAATGAATAAATAAATTTATTTTAAAACATAGTTTAACTAGTTATAATACAGTATAGTGAAAGTAATACTGACTAAATGCAAAAAAAAAACCCCATGAAAGTAAATTAAAGTACATATAGGGAAGGAAACTATTTGTCTTGAAGGCATCAGCAAAGCTTTCAAGAGTAGGTAGTCGATTATTCACAGCATTTTTCATAGCCGAAAAGTGGAAACAACCCAAATGTCCATCAACTGATGAATGGGTAAATCAAATGTGGTATTTCCATATAATGGGGTGTTATTTGGTAATAAAAAGAAAGAAAATACTTATTCTACCACATGGAAGAACCTTTAAAACATTATGCTAAATGACAGAAGCCAGGTACAAAGGACACATATGGTAGGATACCATTTATATTAAATGTCCAGAATAGGCAAATCTATAGAGACAGAAAGTAGATTAGTGTTTGGCTAGGGCTGGGGGAGGGGAGATAGGAAGGTGACAGCTAAGGAGAATGAGGGTTCGTTCTTTTGGGGGTAATGAAATATTCTAAAACTGACTGTGGTGATGAATGCACAACTCTGTGAATGAATGCACACTCTTTAAAAGTGACTGAATTGCACACTTTAAATAAATCATGTTATTATATTTTTTTTAAAAAGAGAGAGAGATGGTGGCATAATTTAGCAAGATCTTAAACTCTGAGTAGGAATTCCTCAGGTGGAAGAGAGTACCTAATATACATTTTACGCTGAAACTACAAACTGAAAAAAGTAAAAATTGCAGCCTTTGGGGCAAAATGAATAATTTAGCATGACAGAGCAAAAAGAGTGTGTTTGAGGAAGGGGGGTTGTTTTGAGGAAAAGGAGGAGCTAGTTCAGCCTAAGAAGGATCTTGAATGACTTGATAAGGATTCAGAGTGTATTCTGTAGGCAAAAGAGAGCCAAAGCCTTTGAAAAGAGAATGGAAAATGATATTTTTTCTACCACCTCAGGGCTTCCTACAATTCTACCTTATAATTTTATAAGTTTCCTTCTCCCATTTCAAACAGAAGAACAGAACAGAATTTATATCAATAAATATTTGTATTACTTACTTCTGTTTCTGACCTTTCAGGGAGTGTCTGATGTCTGGACGAACGCCTTAAAGGTGTCACTATTTCTTCAGTAGCTTTTGACCTACTAATGTGTAAAGCTTTTGCTTTTTCAATCAATTGTTTTGCTTTGGATACATTTTTTGAAGCACTGCTTACCTAAACACAAATGTGAAATAATAATTTAGGTTACTGGCAAATATTTTATATTTAATAATAGAAAAAAATAGAAAAGGCAAACCTTTAAAGACAGTAAAAAGATCAGTAGTTTCCAGGGAGGAAGGGACGAATAGGCAGAGCACAGAGGATTTTTAAGGCAGTGAAACTACTCTGTATGCTACTGGTGGATACATGTCATTTTACATTTGTCTAAACCCACAGAATGTACAATACCAAGAGTGAACCTTAATTTAAACTACAGACACTGGGTGATAATGATGTGTCAATGTAAGTCCATCAATTATAACAAATATACTATTTTGATATTGATTATGGGGAGGCTATGCATGTGTGACAGCACTGGGTATATGGGAAATCTATACCTTTTGCTCAATTTTGCTGTGAACCTAAAACTGCTCTAAAAAAATGAAGTCCACTAAGTACATATATAATAGAAAAATATAATCACAGATCACACTAAATAAAAGACCAAAAAAATGGTTATTCAAATCTTACCAAGGAAATGAAATTAAAATGTGTCTAATTATACTTGGTTTGCCTTTATTTCTTGCTTGAAATCTATTCAGATAAATATAATTACATTTGTGAAAAATACCCAAAAAGATATCCACATTAAATGTCTGTATATAAAACATTTTTTAAAAATAGATGTCTGGCGGGCTTCCCTGGTGGCGCAGTGGTTGGGAGTCCGCCTGCCGATGCAGGGGGCACGGGTTTGTGCCCCGGTCCGGGAGGATCCCGCGTGCCGCGGAGCGGCTGGGCCCGTGAGCCGTGGCCGCTGATCCTGCGTGTCCGGAGCCTGTGCTCCGCGACGGGAGAGGCCGCAGCGGTGAGAGGCCCGCGTACCGCAAAAAAAAAAAAAAAAAAAAAAGATGTCTGGGGACTTTCCCGGTGGTCCAGTGGTTAAGACTCTGCGCTTCCAGTGCAGGGGCCATGGGTTCAATCCCTAGTCAGGGAAATTCCACATGCTGCCGTGGTGCAGCCAAAACAAACAAACAAACAAATAGATGTCTGTACAGATAAGAATTATTGGTTATTTCCCCATTATCTTCATGGCACCTATTCTTTGATTTTAGTCACTTTTAGGCTGAGCCCTTTGAAGAGAGGTTGAAAAGGCAGTAGGTATGCAAAAGAGCACTGATAAGAATAAAGTCTGGCCTTCAGGCCTGGCTCTGCCACTGATGTACTAAGCAATCTTGTGCATTTAAATATTATCTTCCAGATAATGTATTTTCCATATTCTGAGTTCTACAGGTTTTTACATTTGAGTTAAAAACACATAGCAAGCAAAGAGCACAGGGTTTGGAAGATGGCGGACGACGTGGACCAGCAACAAACTACCAACACTGTAGAAGAGCCTCTGGATCTCATCAGGCTCAGTCTGGATGAACGAATCTATGTGAAAATGAGAAATGACAGAGAGCTTCGAGGCAGGTTACATGCTTATGATCAGCATTTAAATATGATATCGGGAGATGTGGAAGAAACTGTGACAACCATAGAAATTGATGAAGAGACATATGAAGAGATATATAAATCAACCAAACGGAATACCCCGATGCTCTTTGTCCGGGGAGATGGTGTTGTGCTAGTTGCCCCACCATTGAGAGTTGGTTGAAACAAAGAATTTATCCTGTGTGGAAAATAGGAGATTTTGTATGATTGCCTCTTTAAATGTAGAAGATATTCAAAAGAGAAACCGGCATATGTTTTGATTTTAAGAAATAACCAAGAATTCTTCCACTTCTGAAATAAGTTGATTTGTAGATAACTCACAAATTCTTAAGCTAAATGGCATTTTTATTTTTCTCCAACCCTTCCAATAAATGTGATCACCAAGATGCAAAAAAAAACCCAAAAGAAAACACATAGCAAGCAAGCTGCAAAACAGCTCACATTATATGATCCCTTTTAAAAATGACATATAAATATTTAAGGATAGGAAAAAGTCTGGACAGATGAACTTGTAACTATTAAAAGTGGGTTCCCCCTGGGGACCTCCCTGGTGGCACAGTGCTTAAGAATCCGCCTGTTAATGCAGGGGACACAGGTTCAATCCCTGGTCCGGGAAGATCCCACATGCCGTGGAGCAACTATGCCAATGCGCCACAACTACTGAGCCTGCGCTCTAGAGCCTGCGTGCCACAATTACTAAAGCCGGAACACCTAGAGCCCATGCTCCGCAACAAGAGAAGCCATCGCAATGAGAAGCCCGCACGCTGCAATAAAGAGCAGACCCTGCTCGCCACAACTAGAGAAAGCCCACGCACAGCAACGAAGACCCAAGGCAGTCAAATAAATTAATTAATTAAATAAAATCCAAATAAATAAATACTATTAGCAGCATTTAAAAGTTCAATAGAATCTTTCTAAAAAGTAAGAGAGATAGCAATTAAGAAAAAGTGGGTTCCCCCTAAACAGTAGGAGAGAGAAAAATTTTTAAGTTTTCACTTTTAAATTTATATACTACTGTGTCTTTTAAACAAATGTTTGCCATTTTTAAAAAGTTAAAAAAAAATTTTTTTTGACTGTGCCTTGTAGGATCTTAGTTCCCACACCAGGGATCGAACCTGTGTCCCCTGCAGTGGAAGCGCGGAGTCCTAACCACTGGATCCCCAGGGAATTCCAAAAACTTTTAAAATGTTTTGTAAAAACATTAAAAAGAATAGGCATGGAAAAAAATATTTTTTAATTAAAACTAAAATATAAAAAAAGAATAGATATGGATATTCAGAACATACATAAGGAGGTTAGGAATGTTAAGGATCTGCTTTATAGTAGTAGAGTGACAGATTTTTGTTGTTCTGCTAGCAAAATTTTTTTTTCTTTTTCATAAGTTTATTTGATTGATTGATTTTTGGCTGGGTTGGATCTTCGTTGCGGTGCATGGGCTTCTCATTGTGGTGGCTTCTCTTGTTGCACAGCACAGGCTCTAGGTGTGTGGGCTCAGTAGTTGTGGCTCGTGGGCTCTAGAGCGCAGGCTCTGTAGTTGTGGCGCACGGGCTTAGTTGCTCCACGGCATGAGGGATCTTCCCGGACCAGGGCTCGAACCCGTGTCCCCTGCATTGGCAGGTGGATTCTTAACCACTGCGCCACCAGGGAAGTCCCTAGCAAAATTTTTGACAGGCTGATGAACCTTAGGATAAGTTAGCATTCAAAATAATCCAGCTAAATTTAAATTAACGACTGAAAAAAAAATAATAAATAAATAAATAAATAAATTAACGACTGAATCATTGAAACAGTTAAGAAAAACAGGGCTTCCCTGGTGGCGCAGTGGTTGAGAGTCCTCCTGCTGATGCAGGGGACATGGGTTCATGCCCCGGTCCGGGAAGATCCCACATGCCGCGGAGCGGCTGGGCCTGTGAGCCGTGGCCGCTGAGCCTGCGCTCCGCAACGGGAGAGGCCACAACAGTGAGAGGACCGTGTACCGAAAAAAAAAAAAAGACATGTTTTAGTGAATGTGTGAAAAAAAAAAAATCCACATGCATTTTGGCATGTAGTTCTGCTATTACCTGAAATCTGTTTTTTTTTCCTAATAGTTATTTTTCTGATAAAAGTTTTTAAAAGTTCATGTTTATAGAAAAACAAAAAACAGAAAAATGAAGAAAATCAAAATCAACCATAGTCCTATCATCTCAAAAACCAGTCATTTCCAACACCCTCCTTTCTGACCTAGCTGCCTGTCCTCCCAGCTCACACTTGGTTACTCCTGACTAAAACAGGAACTTCGGTCCTGACAGCTCTCTACTTTCTCCTTATTTATCAGCCCCTGGTACCCCTTTTCCCTGTCCCCAGCTTAAATTCCATCATATATCATGTCAACTCTCAAAAATATTTTCACCTCCTTTGGCGCCACTGTCCTTCAAAATGGGGTTAAAAAAATAATAATAAAAAAAAATAAAAATAAACAAAAAAACAAAATGGGGTTAAATATTTACTTTATAAGATTAATGATAAGAGTACCAAGCATAGTACCTAGAGTGAGATAAGAAGCCCCCCCCCAACCCCGACGCGGTGGGGGGGGGGAAAGAGAGTTGTTAAATAAAAACAAAAGAGATACCAACTTTCTGTGGCAGTGGCTTTCACCCAAGGATTATATCAGAACCACCCTGGTGGCTTTTTCAACACACACACACACACACACACACACACACACACACACACACACACACGTACCTACTCACCCAGGAGAGAATCCAATTCTCTCATCATAAGGGATAAGCAGTTTACTTTACAAAAGCAGCTAAACTATTCTTATACATACAACCTCTCCCTTTAGGAAAATGGTTTTCAACTGGGGGTGATTTTTCCCTCCAGGGGATATTTAGCAATGACTGGAGATATTTTGGTTGTCATAGCTAGGGCAGTTGGGGTGCTATTGGCATCTCACGGGTAGAGGCCAGGATTACTGCTAAACATCCTATAATGTACAAGACATTTCCCCACAACAAAGAATTATCCAGCGCACAATGTCAACAGTACCAGGGTTGAGAGACCCCACTTGTTAGCCTCTAATCTATAGAAATAAACCAAAAATTCAATCATGCTTATTTCCATAAGCAGCCTTAGGGAAAAAGATTGGAATATAACTGTCACTAAGAAAACTTTTTCTAAGTAAACGATACTGTCTTTATCAACTGCTTTCATCTCACAATAAGATATGTTGATCTCTTAATAAGCTAACTAGAGGAATAAAATAACAGGAAAAAATAATATAGGGTTATAGTTAACATAACCAATCTATGAAATATGTGAATCTTCTTTTGGCGTATCACTTTCAATAGTAATAGTTATTATTTTACAAAACAGAATACCACTTACAGGACACCCTAAAATTTCAATTACCTTTCTAGTCTGAGACTCAAAATCTTCATGAGCTGCTTCAGATTTCTTAGACCTTTTCTTAGATTTTTTCTTAGATTTTTTGGGAGTACTAATTCTGGTGAATTTCATTCTGAAAAAAACACAGAAAGATACAAACATTTATGTGATTATAATGTGTAAGAATTTCAGTTGAATATAGAAAGGAACCAACTAGGGCTCTAATTTCTGGACAGTTCTGAAACAGAAAACGAAAGAAGACACCCCCCATCAGTTTCAAACTACTGATTCAAAAGTAAGCCAAACTCAATGTTAAACTCTTAGAAAATATAAAGTTTCATTTTATAAATCATAAGCTTTCCAGAAAATTAGCCCCTAGGATTAGCCAGAACCAACATGCAAGTATATGTTCATTCGGGTTTCCCGAGGCATCTTATGGAAAAACCTGAGCAAACTTTCTGGCCAACACAATACCTCACAGTATATGGCTCAGCTTACCTAAAAATGTTCTATGATTTATTTTTAATCTTACGTTTGTTAAACGCACAGAATTCATATTTGGAGGATATTTCTCCAGGAATTAACAACTATGATAAATAAGAGTTTAAAACTCATCTAAAATACGGCTAGAATTCTTCTGAAATCATGCCTGAGTTTAAATTAAATATGGAAAATAAGCAACATTTTTGAAACCCTGTTTTCTTTTTCTTATAAATCAGCTGTGTTCTAGAACAAAAAAAAACAATTCTTCAGTGCTTGACATATTTTCCTTCACATCTAATAATACATGCAGAATATTTAGAACTTGAGAACAAAACAAAACTTTACCTAATAGGACTCTCTGAATCAGAGGATACTGTTATTAATTCCGCTGTATATAAGCTATGCTTCCCTGATAAGTTCGCTGCTTTTGGAGTGGAAGCTTTTACTGGACTATCGTCTTGTGCGTCTTCAGAATCAGTAGCTCTAATGATTACTGTAGCAGGTGTGCTGCTGCTTCTTACAGATCTTCTGCTTGGTTTCAGTGTAGAAACAGATACCAAGCTGCCTTCAGTCTCAGCTTTAGAGTGTATAACCTTATCCTTAACTGGTATGCCGGCTTTTCTTGAAGACTTATTGTTACACGGAGAGGAAATTTTTAGAGGGTCATCATTTGCTGCACCTTCACAAACAAGGTTTTTGCTGTTAAGTAATGTGCTGTTCTTGAAAACTTCTGTTTTCTTTTGTCTTAAACTCATTCTAAGCCTGTTTTGATTTTGTTTCTCTTTAAAGGAAAAAGTTGATTCTTTCTCTTGAGGATTTCTCTCTCTATTTTCACCGGCAATAGCACCAGTATCTAAGATTTTTTTATTCTTTTTCTTCAGCTTTTTACTTTTCTCCTTAGGAAAACCTCCTTTATCAGCATGTGTCTGTGAATTGCCATTATTTGAAACCATTTGGATATTAGGATTTTCCATGATTTTTTTAGAATTATTGTCTCTTCCTTCCTCATTTAAAGATTTTTCATTGAGCTCTTTCTGCTTATCAGAAGACTTTTTGACTCCATTTTTAAGTGCATCTGACGTTGGCTGCCTAAATGCTTTCATAAACTGCTGTCTTTCTTCTAGAGTGCATTTTGGTTTCACAGCTTCAGAACTCCCAGCTTCCAACACTGCCAATTCTAGTTCTTCCTCATGTATAACGACATTAGATTTTCTTTTCTGACTCGTCTGTTCATTCTCAGGATCAGACAGACTATTTTCCATTTCCACCTGCTTTTGTTTCAAGAAAATTGAGGGTATTTTCCCTGTCTTTTTTGGGGGGATGGGGTGAACTTGTGCAAGAACAGTGACTGTCTTAAAGCGGACCTGTTGGGAAATTTCATAGGCTTCTGGGTCAGTTATACAACCACTTTTGACTGCATTGTCAACAGTTTCAGAAGGAATACAAACAGACACTGTAGAGTCTGGTGCCTCTTCCACTTTACTTTCGTTGTGACTTTTTAAAAATTCCTCATATGAGACAGTTATTGTACTATCATTTAACTGGGCTGTTTTAGTTATATTATCTCTAGATTCTGCATCATTTGCAGTATTTTCCATTTCATTAGTTAGGGAAGGCATTAACTGTTTACTATCATTACCATCTCTTTTAAGGAGATTTAGTTCCTCTGCTAAGGGTAAACTTTCAGATAGATCTATTACCTCTCTGTGCTTCCTTTTCCTCAATTTTCTGCGATCATTTTTTGAGGGGCCTTGTTTAGGACTTACTTTCTTAGAACTTTTTTTGGAGGTCATAGTGCTTGATTGTTTTTTGGTATCTTGAATACTTTCTGCAAGTACCTCGACATGTTTCTTGTAGAGTAAAGCAGAAGTACTACTTTCCACAAAATTGTAACTTAAACTGGAGTCTTCCTTGCTATCATCACTGTTAATTTCAATTGCAGATTCATTTTCAGTTTTAATATGACTTAGTTGATGAGATAAATTAAGTCTCTTTCCTCTCTTCTTATTCTCTGTATTTGAGGACATTTCCAAAGGTGTTTTACAGTCTTTGTCACTGTCGGCAGGCAATGGTGAGGATGACTTTATCTTGTGCTTTTTTGCTGTCTGAGTTTTCTCATTTGTAGGTAAAGTCTTTCTAAAATAATCCAGAATATTACTGGACTTTGGTGGAGAGAAAACCCTGTCTCCAGTCTTCCCCATTGGTGATAAATATTTAGTGATTGTTTTGCAAGTTCTGTCATCATCTTTCCTTCGCTTCTTGCTTGCCTATCAATTTAAAAGAAGAAAAAAAGCACTTATTTCAAGCAACATGAATTTTAAACATGGATCTATTATTTTATGTAACGTGATAAAAAAAGGAAGGCTCCCTTAGTTGATAAACATTACATATTAGGAAGAAAAAGAGCTTTAAAGTTAAACCTACATTCAAATCTCAATGTCACATCAAGTTATACAATTATAATTTGTGTACTTTATATATTATACATCAATAAAGTTTCAAGGCCCCCTATGCTTGTGTACAAATGTGTTAATTACTGTTGGCCTCTGTTTACTCTACAACCTTTGAATAGTACCACCCACCCCACAGAATTTGTAATGAACATATTACATACAAACATGTGAAGTCTGATGCATGCTAGGAACTCTATAAATATTATTTCCATTCCCTTTATACTGTTTTAGGTAAAAATAAACAAATTATTCTAACTATTTCCAAGAAACAGGTACATGGTGAACAAGCCTAGGATCCCAAAATTTACTAATTAAGTAAAAATTATAGTGGACATTTACTACAAATAAAACAAGACTTGTCAGTGTTTTAGTATGCTATTAAGAGTTACCGCCTGCCTCTTATACTATTTAGTACCCTTAAAAAAAAGCTACATCAACTTTATTTTTAACTTCCCTCAGTTCATTTGTTAGAAAAAACTTGCAAGAACAAGAAAACCTTTTTGTTTTTTTGAAGGTAAGTAACAAAGGAATTATAAGTCTAGAAAATTAAAATGGATTATAAGGCTATCATGATTAAAAGCATAGCACTGATGCATGAATAGGCAGGCAACTTAAAAGAACCGATTAGAAAACCAGAAAGAGACATAAGTGTGTATTTAAGAATTTGGGGGTCTTCCCTGGTGGCGCAGTGGTTGGGAGTCCGCCTGCCGATGCAGGGGACACAGGTTCATGACCCGGTCCGGGAATATCCCACATGCCGCGGAGCGGCTGGGCTCGTGAGCCTGCGCGTCCGGAGCCTGTGCTCCGCAGCAGGAAAGGCCACAACAGTGAGAGGCCCGCGTACCGCAAAAAAAAAAAAAAAAAAAAAAAGAATTTGGTATATTATAATAATAGCACTCAAGTTAGTGGGCAAAGAAGTAGTTAATAAATAGTACAGGGAAAAATTTTAACCCTCTGGATAAATATGAGACAAAATAAATTACAGACAGATTAAAATTTTACATCTTAAAATGAAACGATAAATGTACTAGAAGAAAATGCTAATGAGTTGTTAGTATTATTATTATCGTGAGCTCGTATCAGAGGCACAATACCATAGGCTCTGGAGTCAGGCAGATCTAAGTTCAAGTGCTGGCTCTGACATCTACTAGTGTGGGACCTCAAGCAAATTACTGTTAATTTTCTAACTTACTTTTTCTAACCTAACTTACTTTTAATTACTTCTTAACCTTCTCTCATCTGTAGAATACAGATAATAACACCTCATCACAGGGTTGATATTAAGTAAAGCAATGTGTATAAGGTCCTTACCCTTAAAATACTAAACAGTAAGTATCATCACTGTGAAATAACCCTCTAAGCAGGGCACCAAAAGCAGAAAGTGTAATGAAAAGACTGGAAAACTGAGCAAACAAAAAGCAAGAACTGTGTAATTCAAGTATCAAAAGTCCTTCTTCACACCTGAGACAAGCAGAGCAACTGCCTTTTCAGCAAAGAAGTATCAGCATAACATCTATTAGCAAGCAGACAAAAGTACTCAATTCTAAAAAGTAAGAGTCTCAGCGAAATAAGTGAATATACATCTTGGCTCACTTCGAAGACATCTGTTTGCATACTTCAGTTAGAATGCGGGCTTGAAAGGTGTAAAAATATAGCAACCGTCTACTTTTAGATGCTACTCCACTACTTCATGGCATTAGAATCTCTTAACAACAACTGCTTAGTACATTTCACTGAAATTTGATGAACACAGGAGAATAACAGCATGCCAAGCTGGGACTTCTAACTGCAGTATCTTAAGCCCTAGAACAATGAGATAATGATTTTTAAATGAAGTACCTTTTTTGATTCCTGTAGTGACAATCTAAGCGGTATTCCTAGAGCAGGTGATTGGGTGGACAGGTAGAACTTAAAGATTCTTTTCAACGCTAAAGTGATTCCTTATCCTATGATTTCTTATCATGAACCCCAGACTTGACCCTGGGATCCTCCGTAACATTTCACAAGTCCAAAACATCAAGTTCCAGAAACATTTCAGGATCTGGTAACTAGTCCTTTACTAGGCATCTTAAGGTCCCCGCAAACATCTCACAATCCCAATGTTTCTAGGGACCTATCACGTCTTTAAGAAACGACACACCCCAGCAATTGTTCCACAGAATGTCAGACTCAGGGGCGTCACCAGATCCCTCCTTCCCCCTCATAGATCCTAAATCGGGATTACCTTTCCCCCACACCCAACATTCGGAGATATTCAAGCTCACCTCATTCCCGTAGTCTTTCACCGGAGGGGGAGCAGCTGCCGCCGCCATGGCCAAGACCCCCACCATGCTCCTTGCTTCCCGGAATCCCGGTTCCTAGGACCTTCCACGGCCCGGCCCGGCCTGTCGGGAGGCCATGGAGGCGGCCGGCTCCAGCAGGAGCGAGGAGCTGGGCCGCGGGGTCCGCCTCGGACTCCCCCGCGCCCACTGCCCGGGGTGGTCGCAGAGGCTGGGCCCAGCTCAACCAAGTAGAACGCGGGAAGAGGCGGTGAGAAAGCGCGGGCAGCGAAGAACCTCAGGCGCGGTCGGTGAGCGAGGGGTGCCCCTGAGGCTGCCGCTCCAGTTCTGAGTGATAGGGACTGGGGATCCCGCGGGGAAAGCAGGCCGAACACAGATTCTACCCGCAGGATTCGGAGGGAGTTCTTGTCAATTGGGTTTTCGCGCCGTCCAGAGTGCAGGGGGCGGAGTTTAGATTGCTTCCGGAGGCTGCGCGGACAGTGAGCCGAGAGGGCCAAAATGCTTCTTCGGCAAGACTGCAGGAGGTGGGATTGCTTTACCGTGAATCTAAAAGTAGCGGGGACTTCGGAGATTCAAACTTCTTACGCCCAGTTTCACTGATGAGGATATGATTTGACTAAGTCCGTTGGTGGCAGAATTAGAACCCCATACTTTTGACGCCCCAGACTAGCCCCTATTTAAAAGTGGAAATTCGAAAAATACAGAAAAGGGAATAACAATTGATTACACTCCCACACGGAATAAAATGTTATTTTGGCAAGCGTCCTACCTAGAGATACGCCCACTTGGGGTCCGAGATTTCGACTTTTTACCCCTAATTGAGCTCAGGAGGCATTTCTTCCCGTGGATTTCGTCCTCGCGAGCAGCTAAGGAGCCCAAGGTCGTCGCCTCAGCTGGCTGGCGTGTGTTCGAGTTGTTGCTGGGTACCAGTAGTTTGCTAGTTTGTAGTGAAGATAATCTCATACATCATTTGCATTGTTTTCACAGACATGTTTAGCTTTACTTTTTTTTTTTCATTGCACTTGCAATATAGAGAGTGTGTTTATTTTGTCTGAGTGCTAGTTTTAACTACACGGTATGTAAGAGCTGAAACAAGTCATGTAAATACACCTGTCAAATAGTAACGGGAAGCCACCTTGTTCTGTTGGGTTATGCAAACTGATGTTAACTGTTGACGTAATTGTGTCTATCTTTATGGTATTTGCTATTGCCTGGACAACATAAAGGGTACAAATTTCTCCAATGAAATTAGTGGTAATTACTTTCTCCTTGAAAATTATTAACCCTGGATAAGGTTTTTCAGGAAGGGAGACTGCACTTCTAAATATAAACTGTTTTGTTGTTTTGGTTTCGTTTACTTATAACTCATGTAGTGTAAGAACGCTGCGCAAGGAGAATGACGGCGAAGAGGAGGAGAAGATGGAAGAGCAAGAGCGTGGAGGAGGAGCAATCAATTAGAAAATTACAGAAAAAACTGAAAGTCTGTTTGACTTTCACCCCCTAACTCCGTCTCTTCCTCTTAGCCCCAGTGGCAGCCAGTATTACCTATTTGGTGGATAGCTTTGCAGCCTTTCTTAATACTTTTACATACATATACGTATCCGTAGAAAAATCTTTAGTTTTTTCTTTACATAAAAGGTAACAATGTAAATATCACTCAGCAATTTGTTTCTTTCATCATTGTCTTCAAGAGCTATACAGGTCGTCGATCTGACTCGTTCCCTTTCATTCCTGAGCATTCCACCCAATTACGCACAACATTTTATCTATCCATTTCCTTAGTGATGATCATTTAAATTGTCTTCAATTTTCTGTTAGTCAGACAATGAGTCAGCGAACATTCTTGTCTCCTTGAACACGAATGGTGCTTTTCCAGGATACACACCTAAACGTGGAATTGCTGGGTTGTAGGGTATGTCTCTAGCGCTTTTTATTCTTCTAAAAAGCTAAGCATTTAAAATGTATTGAGGGCTTCCCTGGTGGTGCAGTGGTTGAGAATCCGCCTGCCAATGCAGGGGACACGGGTTCGAGCCCTGGTTTTCTGGCACTATAAATATCTGCTTATCTTTAGATATTTCGATATCTTTACACAGCTATGTTTTTAAATAAATTTATTTATTTTATTTATTTATTTTTGGCTGTGTTGGGTCTTCCTTGCTGCGCACCAGCTTTCTCTAATTGCGGCGAGCGGGGGCTACTCTTAGTTACGGTGCGTGGGCTTCTCATTGTGGTGGCTTCTCTTATTGTGGAGCACTAGCTTTAGGCACGTGGGCAGCACGCAGGCTCAGTAGTTGTGGCTCCTGGGCTCTAGAGCACAGGCTCAGTAGTTGTGGTTCACGGGCTTTGTTGCTCCATGGCACGTGGGATCTTCCCGGACCAGGGCTTGAACCCGTGTCCCCTGCATTGGCAGGCGGATTCTCAACCACTGCTCCACCAGGGAAGCCCTAAACAGCTATTTCTTGACTAACAAGCGGCCATGGCTCACGGGCCCAGCCGCTCTGCGGCATGTGGGATCCTCCAGGACCGGGGCACGAACCCGTGTCCCCTGCATCGGCAGGCGGACTACCAACCACTGCACCATCAGGGAAGCCCTGATCTAACAATTTTAAACAGTATTCATTAAAGTCCTGTTATGGTGGTTAATTCTCTTGTAACACCACCCTCCATACTTTCTCTCCTCCCACATTCCCAATATAGTTATATTATAAAGACTTGTACACTTGTACACAAATGTTGATAGCAGCTTTATTTGTAATAGTAAAAAACTTGGAACAACCTATCAACAGGTACATTAAGAAACATATCCATACCATGAAATACTACTCAGCAATAAAAAGAAATGAACTATCAATACATGAAACAACATGGATGAGAAAAGAGTATATATTGCATGATTCCATTTATTTAAAATTTGAGAAAAATGCAAATTAATCTCTAATTACAGAAAGCAGATCATCATTGCCTGTGTTCAGGGGTTGAAGGAGGGATAGATTACAAAGGAATAGGTTACATGGAAACTTTGGGGAGTGATGGAAATGTTCATTATATTAGTTACGGTGATGGTTTCACAGGTATCTACTGATGAAAAAGTTCATCACATCATATACTCTAAATATATGCAGTTTATTGCAAATCAGTTATACTCAATAAAGCTGTTTAAAAAATGGTTCAAGCTGATTGAAGGTTTTTAGCATAGGTGGGACTCACTAGTGGGTTCTACTGTAGGACGATCAGGAGATTTTCATTGGGGGACTTCCTAATGTTAATAGGTGGAGGTCTTTTCTCTGGACCACTTGGTTTCTCCTCCAATCTATTTGGGGGCAGAGGTGTTTATATCTCATGCAGTTTTGTGGAAGCAATAGGGAGGCATCACCTAAATGCATGGAATAGGGCAATGGACCTAAAATATCTAACTCTAATATTAACTGATGTCTCCCCTTTTCAGTTCCATACCTCATTCTCATGTGCTGTGTTCTTCATCCTTCCATCCATTCCATAAATACAAATGAGTGCCAGCTATGAACAAAGCAGCTGTGAACAAAACAGACAAAAATGCCTATCCTTTTAGAATTTATATTCTGGTTGGAAGAGACATGTAATAAAAATGATCCATAAGTAAAGTATATGGTAAGACAGGGCTAAATGCTGAGGAGAAAATAATGCAGGAAGTAGGATAAGGAAAGGAATGTCAGAATAAGGGTTGTGATTTTTTTTAAATGACTAAAATTTTTAAAAGGATATATAGCATGAGTTTCTCAGGAGTCTTTGGGGAGAGTTAGCCCAATTCTGAATGGTTCATCCTCTGCAGTTTAGGTTGTAACTTCCGGCAGTTTTCTTGGGCAATTAATACTACTCCACTTTCCATCTTCCAAAAATTTATGGAACTCTCTAGTGCTCTTTTGTGTTCTCTACTGTTCCATTTGTCCCTAATCCATTTGTTTTCCTAATCCAGTTTTAAATCCCTTAATTGTTGATTTGATGGGGTTTTGGAAGGGAAAGGAGAGAAGCACCTGTGGCCAAGCCAAGAAAAGCCTTAAGACTCAGTTTACGGTTTACCTTGTTCAAGAAACTTCTCCTGATACCTTCTTCCTTCCACTTTACTTTAGGCTGGATTAGGTGGCTGTCTCTGTGCTTCTACTCATTGCACTCAATATATTAGAATATAAATTCCTGCTTATGTGTGAGTGATCCCCCTACTGGACTACGAAGGCAAGTCCTAGGTCTCATTCCTGATTTGATTCCCAGCACCTAAGCACAGAGCCAGACACATACCTTGTACTCTTTAGATATTTTGTAAATAAATGTGTGCTTTTACCTGGCCATACTATTCAGCCTTTGCATGAGTCCTGTGAGGAAGACATTTACATTATTGTCGATTTAGAGAAATGTAGCTCACACATGTTTCCAAAGTTACAATGTTTAGCCAAGTCTCCTAACTTAAACTTCAGTGCTTTTTAAAAAAATTAATTAATTAATTAATTAATTTTTGGCTCCGTTGGGTCTTTGTTGCTGCGTTCAGTCTTTCTTTAGTTGTGGCGAGTGGGGACTACTCTTCGTTGTGGTGCACAGGCTTCTCATTACGGTGGCTTCTCTTGATGTGGAGCATGGGCTCTAGGTGCGCAGGCTTCAGTAGTTGTGGCATGTGGGCTCAGTAGTTGTGGCTCACGGGCTCTAGAGTGCAGGCTCGGTAGTTGTGGCACACGGGCTTAGTTGCTCCGCGGCATGTGGGATCTTCCCGGACCAGGGCTCGAACCTGTGTCCCCTGCATTAGCAGGCGGATTCCCAACCACTGTACCACCAGGGAAGCCTGGCAATTATATTCTTATCGTAAATAAATCAATTAGCAAGTCCTTTTTTTCTTTTTTGCGGTACGCGGGCCTCTCACTGTTGTGGCCTCTCCCGTTGCGGAGCACAGGCTCCGGACGCGCAGGCTCAGCGGCCATGGCTCACGGGCCCAGCCGCTCCGTGGCATGTGGGATCTTCCCGGACTGGGGCACGAACCCGTGTCCCCTGCATCGGCAGGCGGACTCTCAACCACTGCACCACCAGGGAAGCCCAAGTCCTTTGTTTCTTGTAGCATGAGGAGTCTGTGCCTCTGAATCTGCTCACCTCTGGGTACTCTTGAAATTCAAGTCAGTGCTAGACTAATGTGGTGACACGGAGATTAAAAAATCTGTAAAGCCCTGTCTGATGGCCTGCTGGCTTCTGTCATCACCACCTCTAGATCAATCTTCCTCTCTGTTACTGACCAGGGCATTTATTCTTCAGAAACTTGTGCTCTAAAGTTAAAAAAAATAAAAAATAAAAATATTTCGAGCCTGTGGGCACAGTTTTACAGCTTTTCTTCAATTTTCTTCGTGTTATTTTTGTGGGTAGTGTGGGTATATTAGATACACATTTCCTGCCTCCCATCAGTTAGTAGGTCAAGGAAATAAAGTTGAATGAGACTAAGATTGGTAGCTTGTCTTTATGGAAGTTTTCCTTTTAATTTTTTTTTTTTAAATTTCACTTAGTAAAGCTTTCTGGAGTGGGAGCCAATTCTGTTCAATTAGCTTTAGAGAGCACACAGAACATATCATGTTCAAGAACAATTAATAAATCCTGTTTTTTACTGACTCAATGTGTGTCCAAACTCTCCTGTTCCCTTGAACCATTTGCCTATCTTTCCCCCTGCTTTCACTGTCAAAACTCCATACAAGGGCTTCCCTGGTGGCACAGTGGTTAAGAATCCGCCTTCCAATGCAGGGGACACGGGTTCGAGCCCTGGTCTGGGAAGATCCCACATGTCGCGGAGCAACTAAGCCCGTGCGCCACAACTACTGAGCCTGCGCTCTAGAGCCCGCAAGCCACAACTACTGAGCCCACGTGCTGCAACTACTGAAGCCCGGGTGCCTACAGCCCGTGCTCCGCAACAAGAGAAGCCACCGCAATGAGAAGCCCGTGTGCCGCAACGAAGAGTAGTCCCCACTTGCCGCAACTAGAGAAAGCCTGCACGCAGCAACGAAGACTTAACACAGCCAAAAATAAATAAATTAAAAACAAACAAACAAAAACCCAAAAAACTCTGTAAAAGCCAACATCCTAATTCAAGTCTCCATCATATCATAACTAGACTAATGCCATTTAGTTCTGCCTATTTACTCCCCTCTAGTTATCTCATGCATATTCATTTCACTGAACAAATATTTATTGAGAATTTACAGTATGCCAACCCCTGCCTTACCTTAAGACAAACCGAAGTCCCACCTCTCTATCATTTATCTTCCTAAAACATTGTTTTGCAAATGTCACTGCACATGCAAAAATCTTTAATGTCTATTCATTAAAGTCAAAGCTTCTTAACCTGAACTCCAGGGCCCTTACTTTTCTCTTAACTTCATCTCCCAATATATTATTCCGTCCTTACTCTCCAGGCGAAGTGGTCTGCTCCTCCTTCCTTACACAAT
This sequence comes from Delphinapterus leucas, assembly GCF_059928025.1. Lineage (NCBI taxonomy): Eukaryota > Metazoa > Chordata > Mammalia > Artiodactyla > Monodontidae > Delphinapterus > Delphinapterus leucas. The sequence goes on along the minus strand of NC_143147.1, from coordinate 24,707,644 downwards.
CCATTTATATTCCTGTCTGCAAGTCCTTATACCCTTTCCTTAGTTTTATCTTACCTGGGGTGCCTTTACTTACTCCTTTTTGTTTAGTTAATGCCTTGATTCATTCCACAGGTATTTGTTGAGAATCTGAGTGGCTTGCTACTTCAGGACAAAGATAATCTCCCATTTTCTCCAGAAGAGCCTTCATTTTCTAAACTTCTCTAATTTCAAGTGTCATTTACTTAGCACCAAACAATGTGGTAGAAAGAGCTTTAGTCTGGCCCAGGAAAACTGCAATCTAGCCTCTAGCACAGATTAATTGTGTAACCTTGAGACAATCACTGTTCTGTTTTTGTTTCCTGGGGAGGCAACTCTACCATCCTTGGCCAGGGGTCAGCAAACTATGGCCAGAGGGGAGAAGCGGGGAGGGATATACTGGGAGATTGGGATTGACATATACACACTAGGATATATAAAACAGATAACTAGTAAGGACCTACTGGATAGCACAGGGAACTCTACTCAATACACTGTAATGGCCTATATGGAAAAGAATCTAAAAAAGAGTGGATATAGGTATATGTATAACTGATTCACTTTGCTGTACACCTGAAACTAACACAACATTGTAAATCAACTATACTCCAGTAAAAACTTTAAAAAAACAAAAAACTATGGCCAAGGCCACATCTGACCCACCACCTGTTTTTGTATGGCCCCTGAACGAAGAATGGTTTTCACCTTTTTAAGTAGTTGAAAAAAGATGCAAAGAGGGCTTCCCTGGTGGCGCAGTGGTTGAGAGTCCACCTGCCGATGCAGGGGACATGGGTTCGTGCCCCGGTCCAGGAAGATCCCACATGCCGCGGAGCGGGTGGTCCCGTGAGCCATGGTCGCTGAGCCTGCGCGTCCGGACCCTGTGCTCTGCGATGGAAAAGGCCACAACACTGAGAGGCCCGCCTACCAAAAACAAAACAGAAAAAGATGCAAAGAATATTTTGTGACATGTGACAATTATGTGACATTCAAATTTGTGTCCATAAGTTTTATTAGCACACGGTCACGCCCATTTATTCACTATATTGCAACAGAGGCCTTATGGCCCACCGAGCTCCACATTTTCAATTACCTGGCCCACACAGGAAAGTTTGATAACATCCGCCTTGCAGCTCTGCCAGGATTGAGGTACCTACCACTGGCCCACGCTTAGGCCTCTGTCTTGGCTCCCTCATTAGACTACGAGCTTCTGGGTGATGGGGCCTTTGATTCCTGTGAGCGTGGTGCCTGATTCACAGTAACTTCCTAAAACACTAGCCACTGCAGGGATGCTCGTTTACTAGGCAGGTAGGACAATGATGATTCAAGACCCATCCGGGTTGAAATCCCAACGGCTTGAAATCCCGACGGCTTGAGAAAGTTGATTCTCCTCTCTGTCCCACAGTTTTCTCCTCTGTGGGACAGAGGTGCAAGGAGGCCTCGTAGTGAGGCCAGAATAAGATAAGGTGCGGGAAGCACTTCGTGAGGTGTAGTCATTAATCTTTCCCTAGCTCCATGCGTGCCCCGAGGAAGCATCACTGGCAGGTGCTGCTTGGGAGCTGAGCTGAGCCCAGCTGGGCCTGCAGCGCGGGAGGCGCCGGGCCCCGGACGCTCGTTGAGCGCTGCTGTCAATCAAGGCCGCCGTGGGGCGGGGCGGGGCGGTGCTTCCGCCTGCGCGTGGCCGCTCGGGGCCGCTCGGCGGCGCCCGGGACAGTCGGGAACCGCGCCCGCAGCCGCCGGCCGCGCGGCCGGACGAGGGGACGATGGAGCTGGAGCCCGAGCTGCTGCTGCAGGAGGCCCGCGAGAGCGTGGAGGCGGCGCAGAGCTACCGGCGGGAGCTAGGCCAGAGGCTGCAGGGGCTGCGGGAGGCGCGGAGGCAGGTCGGAGGGCCGCGCCCGCAGGGGCGCTGTGGGCCCCGGGGAGGGCGCGGGGTGCCAGGCGATGGGCGAGGGCACGGAGGGCTGCGAGGGGCGGGAGTGTCCGGAAACTCTGAAGGGAGGAGGGAAGCGTCTCTGAAGGTTCGGGAGACCTGGCAGGGTCTGGGAATGGGGAGGTGGGTTCTGCGGGGGGGGTGGGGGTGGGGGAGGGGGACGGGGGGGTCTTAAGAGGAAGGGGCAAATTTGGGGGATCGAGGGAGAGTGTGAGGGGCGTACCCTAAGCTGTGTGGGGCGGTGTCGGGGATGCGATGGGGTCCGAGGTTGGGGGGAGTGAGGGACCAGAGCAAAAACCGAGGGCGTCACAGAGGGTAGTGAAGATTGAGAGAGTTGGGGGAGGTGGAGATTCTTTGGAAAGCCTACCTTGTGGATGGAGAGCGATTTTAGAGAGCGTGAGGAAAATGTGTGGCAGTGACTTGGGGAGAGCTCAAAGTGGAGGCGGAATGGACAGTGGAAGGGATGTACTAAGGAGAGACAGAGGAGTTGAGGAGTAGTAACGTTAACACTAAATGAATGGAAGTGATGTCAAAGTAGTACTTAGTATCTCATATGATCTTGAACGCATTAAAAAATCATGTAGCGGGATCCCATTCTAGAGAGTTTGGATTTTAAGGTGAAGCTATGTTGGAAGGGCAAAAGAAGGAAAATGAAGCCTCTGGGGGATGGGATACAAAAGTGTAGGGAAATGGAAAAACAGATTTAAAGAGAGAAGTGTTGAAAGGAGAAGCTAAATATACTTTTAAGTGACGGCAGTTATCTGCTCCATGGGGACCTGGTTATCAAAGGTAAAGGAACGCCACATGGTTTCTCTACACCCTGGAACATATACAGAAAAAGATATAACCCACTGCCAATGTGCAGGAGGACAGATAATCCTCAAGCTACTATTAATTCAGGTGCTTAATAAGTGCTTTTTGAGTCAGTGGGATTCCGTTTGAGTGGAATCATTTGAGTGAGTGGGATTTTTCAACATCACTTTTGTTATTAATATATATTGTCATCCTAGTAACTCCCATGATGCACAGAATCTGAAAATTACAACTGGTAGAATAGTGCCCTTGGATATTCTCATCATTAAGGATACTCAACATGCTTTAGGTTTTATACATTTAAAAATCCTTGTAGATTTTAAATGTAGGCCAGGCATCTTTTGTAGTTTAGTAGCAAATCTGGGAGCAAGATCTAGATAATGGTGATCCTGATTTGACGAATGCTTTTTAAGGCCTTCCAATATATTCATTTTGATTTCCACTTGAAAATACCTGCATTATTCCTTCTGCTGTTTTGACATAGAGGTTCTAAATCTAGGGCATATTTAAAAAGAGATTAAAGTATCTCTTATTATATGATTAATGTTGCAGCCAATTAAGATGTCATATATGAATGAGACTATTGTTTAACTGCATCAAGGATTAAGAAACAGAGGTGATACTAAATGAATGAGCTTAGCACCTGGGAGAAGTGCTTATTACTTTCTCGTGTGATATTGAACACATTAAAACAATTTAGTATGATCTCATCCTGAATGGTTTAGTATTGTTTCCAAACCTACATTCTTTTAAATTCTATGTCCAAAAATTTAAAGACAGAACATACTTTCCTATAACTTAGTGGAGTTTGGTATGGGGTTTTGTTTTGTTTTTGAGGACCATTGTCTTGTGCTTGAAACAGAAGACACTAAGAGAACATCCATTAGCTTAGGTTCTTAATGACATTGCCTTCGGACTAGACTGAGTAATGTCATACTGTTGTGAACTGAAATGTGTTTTGTGCCGGTGCCAGTTACAACAGCTTCTAGTTCTAAAAGCTTTAATTCTTCCTCAAAGCTAATTCTAGTGGGTTGTACACGTTTGGGTTTGTAGAATCAGTCCTCTGTCAACTTGCATTTTAAGGAAGGTCAGTGTTACAAAAATGTTATCAAAATAAGCAGCTCCTTTTGTTTAGTGGTTAGGATATTTTTAGGGTTCCAGTCATTTTCAGAATAACTGCATAAAATATATGGCTTTTCAGTCAAAGATTTTGTATCAGGGAAGGATGAGAGAGCAGAGAGGAAAGATGCTCCCTTTGTGTATATTTTTTACTTGCCGATTTTGTTTCCTTTTGGCATAGGATTTTTTTAAAAATTGATATGTAATTTACATACCATAAAATTCTTACCTTAAAATGTACAATTCAGCAGTTTTAGTGTATTTGCAAAGTTGTGCAGCCGTCACCACTAATTCCAGAACATTTTCATCACCCCCAAAAGAAATCCCATACCTGTTAGCTGTCACTCTTCCAGCCCCTGATAACCACTAAACTACTTTCTGTCTCTATTTGGATTTGCCAATTTTGGACATGTCATATAAATGGAACCATACTGTCTGTGGCCCCTTGTGGCTCGCTTCTTTGACTTAGGCATAATGTTTTCAAGGTTCATCCATGAAGTAGCATGTAGCTGTACTTTAGTCCTTTCTGTGGCTGCATAATATTTGTTGTGTGGATATGCCACATTTTATTTGTCCATTCATCAACTGATAGGTATTTGGGTTATTTTCACTTTTTGGCTCTTATGAATAATCTTGGTGTGAACATTCATGTACAAGTTTTCGTGTAGACATGTTTTCAGTTCTTTTAGTACTTAGGAATTGCTGGGTCATGTGGTAACTCTTTGTTTAACCTTTTCAAGAACTCTTGGCATACTTTTTATCTTTGCTTTTGTTTCTTACCCTTTAAACATCTCTCATGAAATTTGCCTCCCATTAGGAAATCATGGCTACGAAAATTTAGAAGGAACAAGAGTTTTTTAGTGTGAAAATCTTTTAGTGTGAAAAACAACTGGCAGCGTGTAGCAGTTTCTCTTCTTGTGGTTAAGTTTAAGCCCTACCCTCTGTCTTCAGAGAAAAGGAAGTTCTGTGTAGGAATGAAGGGTAGTCTGTAACTCTTACTGTTTGAATACGTTAAAGACTAGAGAGATGTTCGTTGTCTTCAGGAAATCAGATAGTCTTTACAGTCAGCCTGGAGTAACTGATGTTGAAATCATTAAGAATAGTTCTGTATAGCTCCCTGGAATCCTTGGTATTAAGATGTAAATACCAAAGAAATTAACTTCAACCCTCCTTAAATACTCATTTGTTCATTTACTCAATAAATATGCACTGGGTGCGTTCTGTGGGTCAGAGATACTTCTAGGTCCTAGAAATACTGTGGGTAGGGAAACAGAGCATTGCTCTCACAGATTTACTCTTTCCTTTGGTGGCTAGTCATTAGACTCTTCCACCTAAAAACAAAACGAATAGGAAAAATCTAAATTCTTGTGTATTCATTTTTAGATTTCAGTTCCATTGTGTTGTTCATCCCTTGTTGACTTCTACAGGTTGACTTTCCTGCTTGTTGTAAGTAGAGATAGCTGATCAGGATGTCACGTAGTGTGTCAGCTGGCCAGTCAGATATGCCTCAAAGAGTGACACTAGTTTGATGACATTGCCACTGTCCAGGACCTAGTCTTTAAGCCTTGCAGGTCCAGAAACTCCACGTTTGTACATTATCAAAGGGGGATTAGTTTGAGGTACTGGAGGTGCCAACAGTGAGAAATACCAATATTCTAGTCTGTGTACAGTTATAATTTACTCTAAAATGAACTGTTGGCCTTCATGTGCCTTTAATTAGTGTGATTCAGTGTCTGTAGGGGCGTTGACAAGAGCAAGTCTCTGCTCTTTCAGAGTAAAGGGCCAGATCCTGGTGCCTAATTAAGACACTGGTGAGGACCCTGCCCAGCTCTGGGCAGTGGTGTCCCTTTGATCGTTGCTACTACAAGTGTGGTCCACGGCTGCAGCAGGGTCATCCTGACCTGAGAGCTTGTGAAGAATGCAGGAATCAGGCCCCCCCTAGACCTGGTGAATCATCATCAAGTGTGATGTGTATGCACATTAAAAATAGAGGCACAGTGCCTTAGAGGATACCATTAACTCTTCATCAGCTCTCTACCGACTTCTGTAGTTTATCCTGAACCGTAGGTGTGTTGTTGTAAACTGCTGTGGTTTATCCTCAAGATTAAAACGCTGTTTGAAATAGCATGGGTTTAGATAATTATGCAGTGACAGACAAGTGAATAATTGACAATCTCAAGCCAGCACTTGTCCTAGCGTGTCTTAACATCTGTATTGTGACAATTTGTCTCTCATAGTATTTTTTTTTAATTTATTTATTTTATTTATTTTTATTTTTGGCTGTGTTGAGTCTTCGTTGCTGCACCTGGGCTTTTTCTAGTTGGAGCGAGCGGGGGCTACCCTTCATTGCGGTGCCCGGGTTTCTCATTGCAGTGGTTCTCTTATTGCGGAGCACGGGCTCTAGGCACGCAGGCCTCAGTAGTTGTGGCTCACAGGCTCTAGAGCGCAGGCTCGGTAGTTGTGGAGCATGGGCTTAGTTGCTCCGCAGCATGTGGGATCTTCTCAGACCAGGGCTCGACCCTGTGTCCCCTGCCTTGGCAGGTGGACTCTCAACCACTGCGTCACCAGGGAAGCCCTCTCATAGTATTTTGTTTTCAATTTTTTAATAGCTGATTTCAGATAATTTTTTGAAGATCTTATTAGGAACTTTGATATTCCTAATGTGCAATACCAGGTTCTCCATAGATCATTATTCTCACAGGATTTGAAAACACGTAGCATACTAGTTAAAGACTGGAACAGGTAGAGAACTCAGTGGGGGGAAAAAAGTTATTTCAGAAAACCAGGGCAGGAAGTCTTAGTAGCTCAGCAAAGAAAAGAAAGCTGTTATTGCTTCTTTTATCTCCCACTTCCCCTTCTGTTACCCGTTTTCAAAACAGTCCAAAAAATCTGTTTGAAAATAATCTGTTACTGCAGTAGTACTTAAAATGCCCCTATTATAGTGTCCTAAGAAAAGGTTAAATCTGGAGCTGGGGAAAACCAAGAACAGATGAAATAATCTGAAAATCACCCATAATTCTACTCCTTACAGACAACCACTGTTAACATTTTGGTGTATCCTTCTAGACATATTATTTTGCCAAATTGAAAGACTATTGTATATGCAACTTTATATTTGTTGTTTTCTTTTGGTTAGCATTATATCATAAGCATTATGAAAAATTCCCCACGTACAGTCTAATTTTTTTTTTTTTTTTTTTTTTTACAGTCTAATTTTTAATGCGGAGGTGAATAGTCTACATAGGTACTTACAGAGCATTTGCTGGTGGTAGGCTGAAAATGTATTGACTCAAATATGCCAAAATACTGGAAGCAGAGCTCTAGAAGCAACACTAAATAATCAACTACCAAGGGAAAAAAAAAAGCTGCACATATATTTGTGTGCAAAAGCCACATATTTACATTGGCTTTTCAGTCATCCTTTTTTAAGTCTTTTCACAAATTGTCTTTAAACACGACACTCTGAAAGCTGCTTGTTGAGTCCAAACCTCACTTGAAATGTAGGATATAAATGAGGATTTAAACAAGCACTCAGAATCTATAACGTTAACCTCAAAAAGTGTGTGAGTGTCACAGAGGAACCCAGTTTCTCTCTGTGTAGAATTGTGTTTTTCAATATAGAGTGTAATGTAAATTTAAATTTGATAGAGAAGAACTGTTCTTATTATTTACCAGAAGAACTGGTAAATAATATGGCTAATTTGTGATCTAAAGCCAAACAAATGTAGAACAGACTTTTTTTAATTTTAATTTTTTAATTTTTTGGGCCGCACTGCGTGACTTGTGGGATCTTAGTTCCCCAGCCAGGGATCGAACCCGGGCTCCTGGGCCCTGGCAGTGAAAGCGCCGAGTCCTAACCACTGGACCACCAGGGAATTCCTGGGACAGGCTTTTATTTTTGAGGGGTATCCATGAATCATTTATATTTGCAGTTATTTTACCTTTTTTGCATTTGCCCCTATTAGGTGTGAGACCTTGAGAAACTTAACTTTCCTGATGCCTCACTTCCCTATCTGTACAATGTAGATAAGGATAGTACCTACTTTACTTGGCCAGTGTGGGAATTAAAATGAGAAATGTATGTAAAACGTTTAGCACGATGCCTGGGACATATGAACTGCTTAATAAATATTAGCCATAGAAATAATGCCACCAAATATTATTATTATTCAAGGTGACCTCCCCTACTTCTCCAACTGGTAACTTATTCTTTAAATGTCTCCTACTCTCTTTCCCAGCAGAATGACCTTTTTGAGCTCTGATGGCCGTTTGTGGCTGTCTCACTTACATAAGGACTTAATACTTTTTACTATAGTTACATGTGCATGCAACTGTCTCCTTTACTAGAATGATGGTTTTTTGAGGTCAGGATCATGCCTTATTCATCTTTATAACCCCAGTTCCTGGCACTAGACCTCAATAAATATAGAATGAATGCCTTTATGAATGTTGCGGGTGTGATTTTGCAGACATTCTTTTTAGATTGTTCGTAGTCTTGATTATAGGCACCCTATTCACTAATACAGATAAGCAAGAATTAAACATTTGTTTTATCATGATTTGGTTATTTGTCACTACATAATAAACTATGCCAAAGCATAATGGCTTAAAAGGCAACCATTTGCTTAGTGTTCGGGGGATTAACCAGGGCTCAGTTGGGCAGTTCTGAGTTTGCTGGCAGCTCTCATGTAATTGCAGTCAGATGGCAGCTGAGGCTGGAATGTTCAAGATAGAACATTTACTTACCTGTGTGGAGCCTTAAGTAGTAGCAGGACTTAGTTGGAATGCTGGCATGGCTGAGCCTGGATGCCAAGCTCTCTCCCTCCCACACTCTTCCTCCCACCCCTCTCACTCTCCTCCCCCTTCCACTTGTTCTCTCAAGAAAGATAGCCATGCTTCTTCTTCTTTTTTTTTTTTTTTAGATTAATTAATTTATTTTTGGCTGCGTTGGGTCTTTGTTGCTGCGCGCGGGCTTTCTCTAGTTGTGTTGAGTGGGAGCTACTCTTCATTGCGGTGCGCGGGCTTCTCGTTGCGGTGGCTTCTCTCATTGCGGAGCATGGGCTCTAGGCACACGGGCTTCAGGAGTTGTGGCTCGCGGGCTCTAGAGCACAGGCTCAGTACTTGTGGTGCATGGGCTTTGTTGCTCCACGGCATGTGGGATCTTCCTGGACCAGGGCTTGAACCCATGTCCCCTGCATTGGCAGGCAGATTCTTAACCACTGCGCCACCAGGGAAGCCCCGATAGCCGTGCTTCTTACACAGTGGCTCAGGAATCCTTGCAGTGCAGAAGCAGAAGTTGCCAGGTAGTCTTAAGGCTGAGGCCTGGAGCTGGCACAGCTCAGTTCCACTCTATAACGATGCACATGTGACTGCATTGCTAGTCACCAGCCCAGCCTCCTGTCCAGGGGAGAGGTCTGCATGAGGATATGAGTACCACAAGGCATGGTTCCTGGTTCATTGGGGCCATTAATGTAACAGACTACCAAGTAATATAATCAAGATTTTCTTTTTGAAAGTTTTAATAAGCATGTTTTAAAAAAACATAACTGTAGGGACTTCCTTGGTAGTGCAGTGGTTAAGACTCCACGCTGCCAGTGCAGGGGCCCGGGTTTGATCCCTGGTCAGGGAACTAGATCCTGCATACCGCAACTAAGACCTAGTGCAGCCAAATAAATAAATGAATATTTTTTAAAAAAACAGAAAGCCTAACTGTAAGAGACAAGAAGGAAATGTAGCAGCACATATGAGTCCATACACGAAGCAGACAGTTCAGATTTCCTGCCACTTGACTAGCTTTTCATCGGGTTGTGGTAGAATTTAAATGAGACCATGGGTATAAATTCCTGGTACACAGTAGGTGTTCAGTAGGTGGGAGCTGCTGTTGTATTGTTATTATTGCTATTTTATTTTTAATGACTAATATCTTGGTGTCAATGTGAAGACACATAGCTAATGCAGTACATTTCATATGAACTGAGAAGAAACATTTTGGTTAGCTTCTTCAATTTCAGTTGACTATTTTTTATCTTTGTCTTTTATTTTTGATCCCTATGTTCTTGTTAGCTAATAGTGTGTAAAGACAGTCTCTAATTTTAAAATAGTTTTAGTTAGTTTCCTGTAAGCAAAACAAATGGGAAAATAAATTCTTAGATTACCCTTGGAGGATAAAAATTCTTTTCTTCTATAAAGTCATGAAAATGCATGTTTCAGAGGAGGTAGAGGAGATTCCAGTTACTTAACTTCCTGAAACACACACATGTTGTGTTGTGTTATAGGTAGAGCAACTGTATATTGCCACTTAAGACCAGAGGTGTCTTAAATCAGATTCTAGGTAGGTTTTATGACATTTTAGTAGCTAAACTCTAGAAAATATCAGTCACTGTTGTCTTGGAGGGCTGTGAAGTATATATTTTCTAGGCTTTTGCATGGCTTAGTATTGATGTATAATCTTGATGACTTTTTGGCATTTTGAGAACTTATCCTCATGTTAAAACTTTAAAAATACAGTTGCTTTGGAATTAGAGTCACCTGCAGTGGAAACTTTGTAAATAAGATTTAATGGTCTGTTACAGGAGAGGTTTTAGTAGAAAATTCGTTCTGAATATTGTTAATCAACATAAACAATGTATATTACAGTTTCCCTTCTGAGACCTTGAGTTGTGTATCATTTGTATTTTTCTTAAATTTACTTTGTTACAAACCATCACAGTTGTTTTGCCCTGAGTGGTTGTCTACCACATTTTTTTTTTAACATCTTTATTGGAGTATAATTGCTTTACAATGGTGTGTTAGTTTCTGCTGTATAACAAAGTGTATCAGCTATATGTATACATATATCCCCATATTCCCTCCCTCTTGCGTCTCCCTCCCTTGTACTGTTGGTGAGAATGTAAACTGATACAGCCACTATGGAGAACAGTATGGAGGTTCCTTAAAAAAATAAAAATAGAACTACCATATGACCCAGCAGTCCCACTACTGGGCATATACCCTGAGAAAATTTGTAATTCAGAAAGACATGCACCCCAGTGTTCATTGCAGCTCTATTTACAATAGCCAGGACACGGAAGCAACCTAAGTGTCCATCGACAGATGAATGGATAAAGAAGATGTGGCACATATATACAATGGAATATTACTCAGCCATGAAAAGAAATGAAATTGAGTTATTTGTAGTGAGGTGGATGGTCCTAGAATCTGTCATACAGAGTGAAGTAAGTCAGAAAGAGAAAGATACCATTTGCTGACACATATGTGGAATCTACCACATGATTCTTTATGCAAGGACAAGAAATACACATTGCAGCAGGAAATGTCTTCATCCAATACATAATTTACCGGTTTATGGGAATGCTTTAAAATGGGGTCTGTAAGCACTAACCAGCTTGGTGTAGTGGACAGACCATGGTCCTTGGAGTCACACTGTTTCTGGCACTGGGAAGCCGTGGGGAAGTTATTTGACTTCCTTGAGCTTTACTTTCTTCAACATAGACAATACAGACCTACCTCTCAGTGTTCTTGGGAAGATTGAGTGAGCTATAACAGTGAGCACACTGGACCATGGTACCGCCTCAAATATGAAGAAATTCACTCAGCAGCAAAGTTTGCATTTTAAAATTAGTTTTATTAAAAGCCAAGCGAATGAACTTGATTAGTTACATGATTCAATTAAAGGTGGCTGTGGCTTTGAATTATGAACTGTTTCAGGGAGAAGAAAATGATGCCAAGGTAGTGTCAAGTTTGGAACAGCAGTGGTCGGGAATCTATGAACAAAAAGGAGTCAAATTTATAATGAAATTGCGGGAGGTGGATTTGGAAATGGATTCTCCCTTTGCTGGCCCTCTCACTGCTTTGTGCTCACACACTTCCTTTTTTTCTGAGGTTCTGAAACAAAAACAAAACGTAGTGGAGCTCTGCAGCAGTTGAAGGAGCTTTTGAATTCTTCCTAAAGAGGAAATTGACTTTACCTAACTAATGCACTTCCTGTGTGTGCGGTGTCGGCTGAAGAGGGAGATAGGACCTCACTGGTACAGCGCTCGACTGCAGAATTTCCTCCCGGTGGTGAGGGTGCGCCAACACATTGTCTTCATTTACTCTGGTATCTGTAAGGCCGGTATGAATCACCTGGGGATCTTGTTACCAATGCAGCTTGTGATCTGGGTGGGGCCTGAGATTTTGCATTTCTAACAATATTCCAGGTGAGATATATCAAAATCACAAGGCATTCTTTTCCTGGTTCTTTTTAAAAGGTCTTAAAAACATACACGATTAACTTAATTTCATTGAACATTTATTTGCTAGGTGCTATGTATGTTAGGGCCTGATTCTCAAGGATCCCACAGTTGGTGATGCACCAAATCAAGGAGATTTTGAATATACCCGCCCCCTGATTTTTTTTAAACTTCGTCTTGGGTTTAGAAGTTCTCTAGTAACTTTACAGAGATTAGTTAACAATTAAACTTAAATTAGGATTTCTCTTTTTCTTTATGATTTAAGAAATTCTTTCACTTACCGCACATATACCATCATAACTTACATTAATGTCAAAAGGGGAAAAAAATTGTTTCTGTGATCTCCTCACCCCAGCCAATCAAACTATTTTTTTTTCCCTGTGTTTCTTTGTAGTCCTTAGACGTGGGCATCTTTTGTTTTTACATGGTTGTGAACATTTCTGGACAACAGTTTTGTATTGTTTTTAATTTTAGTGTTAGAGAATAGAAAGTTTTCTAAATTTCTCTATTAACTGTTGAAATATTGTACTTTATCCATATTTTGATATGTTCTTTTCTTGGTGTATTTTTCTTGGATGTCAAATGCTCTTGCTAAGATCAAGTTAGCAAAGGGTTAGGGTAGTAAACATAACATGTCTTAGGAAGCTAATATAATATCTGCAAAGTAAAGTATGAGTTTGCTTTAATGCAACTGAATGTTTGGCTTATAGTTAGAATTTTCCTGTTAAGTGAGAAAAAGTGAATTGTGTCTTACCTGTATTCTTAAAAAAAAAATCCGGTGTCTATATAGACAACTGACCTGTTTTCAGAATATCTGTGAGATGTGAGGATTTTCCTGTTATATCTTCTAGAACAGCAGTTCTTAATATGGGCTCTGTGAACCTAGGGTACTGTCTCTCAGAGTGTGGGCTGCAGAGTCACAGGTGTGCTTGTGAAAAAGAACTCTGCCCATACGCTCCCCCAGCCCCTTCTCCAAGCTGGTTCTGGGATGGAGCCCTGCCATCTAAACTATAACAGGATGCAATTGTATGATACATGATTCTTCTGCAAAGCAAGTTTCAGAATTACTGCTCTGAGCGAGCCATGGTTGGGATCTGAGGGAATTTGCAATCTCTGAAATTCAATAAATGTCTTTTGGGTAGGGTTTATTCATTTTTCTGGGAAGAAGGTTCATAAACCTCTCATTGAGATTTGCAAAGAGGACCATGACTGAAAAAGGATGAAGCCATTGTCCCAGAAGGTGTGTTTTTCCTGAACATCTGTCTTCTGCCTCCTCTGAACCTTTTGGATTGTGAATAAATTCTTAGTTTTCTTTTACCATAATGAGGGCATGTTGTCCATGAAGTGATTTTTTTTGTATTGTGTTTTTTAAATAGCTATTCTTCCTTTTTTTAATATAAATTTATTTATTTATTTGGCTGTGTTCTGTCTTCGTTGCGGTGCGCAGGCTTCTTATCGCAGTGGCTTCTCTAGTTGCAGAGCATGGGCTCTAGGCACGTGGGCTTAAGTAGCTGTGGTATGTGGGCTCAGAAGTTGTGGCTCGTGGGCTCTAGGGTGCAGGCTCACTAGTTGTGGTGCACGGGCTTAGTTGCTCTGGAGCATGTGGGATCTTCCCGGACCAGGGCTCAAACCTGTATCCCCTGCTTTGGCAGGCAGATTCCTAACCCCTGCGCCACCAGGGAAGTTCCTGTATTGTGGTTTTTTAATCTACCGTTTCTTTATATTGCTTTTCAGTAAAATGAATTTTAATCTCTTAATTTAATTTTTTTTTGGTACTGAAACGTATTATTTCTAAGAACTACTTTGTGCAGATAATATTTATTTCTAACATTTACTTATTGAGAACAAGTGTGCCCGTTATTTTACCAAGTGCAGTACACAGACTATTTTTATTTAATCCTTGCAGCAACTCCATGAAGCGAGCATTGTTATACTCATTTGACAAATAAGGGAATTGAGGCATGATGTGTTTAACTTAGCCAGATTGACATAGTTGTGAATGATGGGACCATTCTGTCTCACCTGAAGGCCAGCTCTATGGAATTCTGCAAGTTTGCACAAATGAATCACATTTGGTTTATCATTGAATGGAAGGTGATGGTTGCGTAGTGCCTTGAGATTATTAGGGGTGATGCCTGTGGATTAGCCTCTTCTAGAGATTCTGATTCTGAGTTTTTATGTCATTTCTTTTCAGATCAAAGAGAGTGCATCCCAGACGAGAGATGTCCTCAAACAGCATTTTAACGATTTGAAAGGAACCCTTGGGAAGCTCCTGGATGAGCGATTGGTGACCCTTTTGCAAGAGGTGGACACCATTGAACAGGAGACCATTAAACCACTAGATGACTGCCAGAAGCTGATAGAGCACGGAGTTAACACTGCAGCGGACTTAGTCCAAGAAGGTGGGGAGGGCTTCCCTGGTGGCGCAGTGGTTGGGAGTCCGCCTGCCGATGCAAGGGACACGGGTTCGTGCCCCGGTCCGGGAGGATCCCACATGCCACGGAGCGGCTGGGCCCGTGAGCCGTGGCCGCTGAGCCTGCGTGTCCGGAGCCTGTGCTCCGCAGCGGGAGAGGCCGCGTCAGTGAGAGGCCCTCGTACCGCAACAAAACAAAAAAAAAAAAAGAAAAAAGAAAAAAAAGAAGGTGGGGAGTCCAGGGAGCCCGTTAAATGCAGCACATTCAGATTGACACTGCTGGTATCTCAGGGTTCCAACAGGCTTCCTGCCATCTGTGGGGTGCTTAGGCTGTTCGTACCTTGGGACAGTTTGTGATATAGGATGACAGGTGTACAGTGAGGTATCCTAGGATAAATGCAATTAATGTACTAATTATAATCATTTACAAAATAAGGAGTAAATTATAATCATTTACAAAATAAGGATTTTTCTCATGGTTCTGTTAACACAGTGATTTTACGGTCATTTTGAGTCTGTTCATATATTTTTCGGAGTGTCAATGGTCTGTAGGATTTAATGCCATCATTCTTTTTAGAGATTAACAAGTAGGATTCGTGTTTACTCCTGAAATTACACTGGTTATATCCCTAACTTTAGTCAGTTATTTTGGTTAAAGCATTCTCGGTTCTTGCCTTGCTGCCTTCCTGTCTCCACATCTACCTACCTCCCCTCCTTCCCTCCTGTAGGTCTTTGTCAGGTACATTAAATAAAAAGGTAATAAGTTCTGCCCTTTGGGGTTCACAGCCCAGTGAGAGAAGCACACACGATGAGAGAGATCTAAGACCTCACGGGAGCACAGAAGGGGAAACGCTTGCCTCTGGAAGAGTGTAGGATGGCTTTCTACAGGAGGAGTTCCACTGAGGCTTGAAGAAATTCATCACGCAGACAAAGGAAGAAAAGGAGGTCACAGCACGATTGGAAGCAGAAGTAACGTCAAGAGTGAAGTGAATGGCATGTCTGGGAGATATTGAATGCAATAGTTTAGGCAGCAGAGTTACACAGTCAGATTTGCATTTTTTAAAAACGACACTGCCCACAGTTTGGAGACTGTGTTAGAGGTTGTAAGGAAGTAAAAGTGACCGATGAGGAAGTTGTGGCAGCAGTCAGATAGGCAGCGATGGAGATGGTGACAGGTGAAGATGAAGCAGAGCTGGTTTTAAGATTTTTCGGAGGGACTTCCCTGGTGGCGCAGTGGTTAAGAATCTGCCTGCCACCGCAGGGGACATGGGTTCCATCCCTGGTCCGGGAAGATCCCACATGCCGCAGAGCAATGAAGCCTGTGCGCCACAACTACTGAGCCTGCGCTCTAGAGCCCATGAGCCACAACTACAGAGCCCACGCACCACAGCTTCTAAAGCCCATGCACCTAGAACCCATGCTCTGCAACAAGAGAAGCCACCGCAGTGAGAAGCCTGTGCACTGCAATGAAGAGTAGCCCCTCACTCACCTCAGCTAGAGAAAGCCCACGTGCAGCAACAAAGCCAAAAATGAATGAATGAATATTTTGGAGATAGAATTAATGGTGATCTTACTGAGCCATAAGTGTTGATTATTGGTGATTGCCTGGTTATAGGATGGAGGAGAAAGAGAAGAATTTAGGATGACCCAACCCAGCGTGATTTTAGACGACCGGTGAATTGTGCCGTTGACTGACACAGAACATGAAGGGGGAGGGTGGGTAGTTAGACAGTTGGTTTGGGGTATGTTAGTTCAAGGTGCCGGAGATGCCAGGAGTTGGGAATGTGGGTGTGATGCTTAGGAGAGAGATCATACCTTGAGATGTCAATGTGGCAGTGAATGGTGTGTATGTCACCTCTGAATCCATGGGAATAAGTAAAATCATCAGGAGATAGTGTACAATATGAGAAGAGGAGGCTACAGAAGGTGGGACTCTGAGGGACGTCAGTATTTAAAGGGGCGTTGAGGAAAAAGGATCCAGGGAAGGAGACTGAATACCATTGGTT